>NC_063189.1:6951423-7131423 GCF_017589495.1 Alosa alosa
TGATAGACATTCGTAGTGCCCAATAAACGGCTCTGGGCATTCGTAAACCACGTTTCAAATACGAGAAAATGAATGCCTAGTTCCCAGACCTCATCTCAATGAGATGAGGTCTGATTCCCAAGATGAGGTCTGACATTAGCCATCCCAAGATGAGGCCTGACGTTAGTCCATCCCAAGATGAGGTCTGACGTTAGCCATCCCAAGATGAGGTCTGACATTAGCCATCCCAAGATGAGGTCTGACGTTAGCCATCCCAAAAGTGCCCTTAGTGTTACGCGAGCCCTTCTGCTACTTGTGGTCACTAGCCGTTGTATCTGATGGACAGCACTTCATTCCATCTCCAGGCCTACGCGCAGAGCAGCGGCATGCTTGTGGTCACTAGCCGTTGTATCTGATGGACAGCACTTCAGTCCATCTCCAGGCCTACGCACAGAGCAGCGGCATGCTTGTGGTCACTAGCCGTTGTATCTGATGGACAGCACTTCAGTCCATCTCCATGGCTACGCGCAGAGCAGCGGCATGCTAGTGGTCACTAGCCGTTGTATCTGATGGACAGCACTTCAGTCCATCTCCAGGGCTACGCGCAGAGCAGCGGCATGCTGCAGTGCAGCGCCCAGCAGAGCATTAGGAACGAGCTGCTCTTCATGTTGAATGCAATAATAACTAGATGTACCGCATATCGGTACAAAATATGACCGCCGCTCAGTCCTGTACATCCTTTCCGCGAAAATAAATCACACTAATCAATGTGTCTCCATCTTTTACTCCATCCCCCACTCTTGAAACTTTTGTGTATGCTTGTTTGGCATGCCTGTGTGTGTGTGTGTGCGGCTGCACAGAAAGTAGCCTACTGGCGCTGAAAAGGTGAATAGATTGTAGAATAGCCAAAGAAGTTGTAGCATTGTTATAAAACCTTTAAAATCTCTAAACAATCACAAGTGAACTGCCCTTCATCACAGTTCATCCATTGCAACTGGATTGATGAAAGGTCACTTACACCTGTAGGCTACATTGTATTTGGGAAAAGCAAAAGGTATCAGCGTAATGTTATATTTATTTATTTATTTGTTTATTTATTAATAAACAAAAACATCTCTGTCAGTTCCATGCCGTTTTCAACAGCTATCAAAAACAACTACTTTATTGTCAATGCACAAATTAAGTAACAGTAGTCTGAAAAGAAATGCTGTTTTACATCTAACCAGTGGTGCAAATAACTGACATGTCCAAATGGGCCTTGATGAAATGCGTCGCTAGACTGTTCATACACATTTTAACGGGCCAAAGTTGAAGAGCTGTTGTCCGTTGTTGTTCGTGCAAATATAGGCTGATTCATGTTCCCTTGCATTGTGTAACTGAGGTCCATGGCTTGTCTGGCTTTCACCAGACCAAGCTCAATCTTTTAAGAAATCAAAAAATAAATAGCGGGCAGATCAGGCTGGGTTCACCCAGCCTAGTCCATAGGCGCCCGATATTGTTTAATATACTTCACACACACGTGCTTTTTAATCTCACAGACTACAACTACCAAGCTGGAATCAAAGCACATCGATTCCCCTCTCACACCCTGCACGCACTTCAAATAAATAAACAGGCGTCTCAGTCTCACGCATGTATAGGCAAAACTGTACCAGACCGGTGTAACGTTGGTAAATCTTCCATTGCACAAAATGATTTTTGTAGCACGTGCAACAAATGACAGTCGAAAGATACAATTACAGTGCTGCTATCAATTTGCTTGGTATAACCGCATTTATAGTTTTCTACAAATGCAATCAAATTGGCCTCCATCACTCAACCAACGCTAACGGTAACATTATTGTACCTAGGTCCTATCCTAGACGTTCTCTGCGGTAAACTACAGTCCTTGTAGGAAGCGTCCATTGTTTTTCCAACTCACTTTTAACTTCCAACAAAATTACGTCTCACTGCAACGATGCGCCATCTAGCGGACAAACGACTACTTATCGCCAATACTGGAAATGCAGCCACGATGATGATGATGAATATTTGGCTTTCTTTTAATCCTACTGAATTTGTAATTATGTATCGGCCGTTCTAATACCGATAGTATGTGCGTACCTGTGTGTGTGTGCATGTGTATATGTGTGCACCGCCATCTACAGGCCAATAAGTGTACAGTCACTATATGTACACATAACCTACATTTTTTTTAGACCCCCCCATGGATGAAATTCTATGAAACTTGGCATAACCCCAGAGAATGCCAGGTCAATCATACACATAAAGTCTGTTGCAGTTCTGAACATCTTAACTGAAAATAGGGGCTATTAAAGCAGAATGATATTGCATTTTAATTTTTTACCAGGGGGGTGCAAATCACAAATGAGTGATTATGGGCCAGGTTGATGTGGGCCCTTGAGACCAACATACCATAAAAGATTCTTCATCCTCAGTGCCACGGTTCAGGTAGTTATTTAGGAAAAACTGCTTTTTTTGCGGTTCGGGGGGGCCCAGCACGGGGGGGGGTGAGTGGCCCCCGGGGACAAAACAAAAAAAAAGACAAAACATTTTTCCGTAAAAGTCTAGTGGGGCTACATACCCACCAAATTTCATGTGCACCGGTGTTTCGGTGTCCCGGGTATCAATGACCAAAAATTCAGGGAGTAGATGACGGGGAAAATTCTTGAATTGTGTGCATGTGTGCGTGTACAAATTTATGTTTATGTGTGTGTGTGGGTGTGTGTGTGTGTGTGTATGTGCGTGCTTGTGTGTTTGCCTGCGTATGTGTGTTTGTGCATGTGCATGCATGTGTACATATGTCTACTGTGTGAGTATGTGTCATACGTATGATTATCAAAAATTCAGGAAGTAGATGACGGGAAAAAAAAAAAAAAAAAAAAAAAGTAGCGGCAGTCATAATAATAATAATAATAATAATAATAATAATAATAATAATAATAATAAAAAAGCTCTTGCATGGAGGATCTATTATCTACCCAACACACAAACTTTTCAGACATTTCCCATTAGAGATACATGTTTGTTATCTATGAGTATGTTTGTGTGTTTGTGTGTGTGTGTGTGTGTGTGTGTGTGTGTGCATGTGTGTGTGTGTGTGTGATCATTTATGTATTTCTCTTTGTGCAATAGCAATACCCTATTGGTTGCTGCCTCTCCTTTCTCTCTGACTGTAGCTGACAAACAGAGGTAGGCACTGCCAAAGTGAGATATCCCCCACCCTCGCACACACACACACACACACACACAAATCGACACACACACACACACACACACACACACACAAACACACACACTCACACACACACTCACACATTCAGTCTCCCACACTGAAAAAAGAAACAAACACATTGCCATTCTGGCCTAGGGGAACTTTTCTTCTTGCTACATGTTAATGCTTTGAAATAACAAATACCAATCATCTCTTCTCTTCTGTTTTGATTCTCTCTCCCTCTCCCTTTCTTCTGTTGGTTTTCTCTCTCTTACCTCACGCGCCTCTGGCTCACACAGGTAGGGGTGCTGTAATCTTCAGTGACACACACTTTGTATCGGCCGCATTTGATTTTTTGGCAGGGGTCTTTGGCAGGATCAGGAGCTGAAACACACACGTGCACATGGCCAGACACACAGGGAGAGATGCTGATGTTAGTCTCTCAGATTGGAAAAGCTCAGGTTCTTGATCCATTCAACATACAGTGTGTTCTTATATGTTCTTCTACCTCGGACTGTCTCCCTCACACAGGCACGCAGTGTGACAGTGAGCAGGAGCCCGATCACATGACTAGGAGCGCGCGTGGGGGAGTGAGCAGGAGCCCGATCACATGACTAGGAGCGCGCGTGGGGGAGTGAGCAGGAGCCCGATCACATGACTAGGAGCGCGCGTGGGGGAGTGAGCAGGAGCCCGATCACATGACTAGGAGCGCGCGTGGGGGAGTGAGCAGGAGCCCGATCACATGACTAGGAGCTGCGTGTGGGAGGAGCAGGAGCCCGATCACATGACTAGGAGCAGGAGCGTGGGGAGTGAGCAGGAGCCCGATCACATGACTAGAGCTGGGTGGGGAGTGAGCAGGAGCCCGATCACATGACTAGGAGCGCGCGTGGGGGAGTGAGCAGGAGCCCGATCACATGACTAGGAGCGCGCGTGGGGGAGTGAGCAGGAGCCCGATCACATGACTAGGAGCGCGCGTGGGGGGGAGCAGGAGCCCGATCACATGACTAGGGAGCCAGCTGTGGGGGGAGGAGCAGGAGCCCGATCACATGACTAGGAGCGTGGGGAGGAGCAGGAGCCCGATCCACATGACTAGGAGCTGGGGGGGGAGGAGCAGGAGCCCGATCACATGACTAGGAGCGTGTGGGGGAGAGCAGGAGCCCGATCACATGACTAGGAGCAGGAGCCCGGATCACATGACTAGGGAGCGGGGGGAGTGAGCAGGAGCCCGATCACATGACTAGGAGCGCGCGTGGGGGAGTGAGCAGGAGCCCGATCACATGACTAGGAGCGCGCGTGGGGAGTGAGCAGGAGCCCGATCACATGACTAGGAGCGCGCGTGGGGAGTGAGCAGGAGCCCGATCACATGACTAGGGAGCAAGGCGTGGGGGAGTGAGCAGGAGCCCGATCACATGACTAGAGCCGTAGGCGTGGGGAGTGAGCAGGAGCCCGATCACATGACTAGGAGCGCGCGTGGGGGAGTGAGCAGGAGCCCGATCACATGACTAGGAGCGCGCGTGGGGGGGTGAGCAGATGCAGAACTTCTGAACACTGTTCCACTCACACTACGCTACTGACGGGTGTTCCAAGAAGGAGAAGAGGTTACTAATTCCATTAGAAATGGACACACACACACGCACACAAACACACACACACACACAGACACACACACACACACACACACACACACACGCACACACACAACACACACACACACACACACACACACACACACACACACACACACACACTGCCAAAGCTTGTGTCCAGTCTTAGGCTGACCTTTGCCTTTAAGACTCTTAGGCAAATCCCAGATAATCCAGTCCCAGCTCATCAACACAGTATAATTCTATTGTTCCCATGTGTGTGTATGTGTGTACTGTGAATGTTGTGTGTGTATCCATCAATAAAATTAGAAAGAATGTGAAATAAAAATGTGGCTTTATGCTACTGTTAGTAAATCTCTAAGTGGTTTAGAATGCATGTAGAATGTATATTGTAGAATGCAAAGGGTTACTTATATTTGCTGTTGCATAATAATAAATAATAATAATTTAGTTAAAAGAACATGACAAGGAGATGACATCAGCCAGGTATTTTGTCATCTTACATATATCTATCAACAAAAATGATACAACCCCTTCTCTCTCAAATACACAAACATACACGATTACCTTGATCAAATGGCTTTCCTGGATTCCAGGTACCAGGCTCCTACAAAGGAAAACAGATGAGATTTTTCATCTGAGAATTACCAATCATTTCAATACAACTGGTATGATAGCGACTGAGTACAAACATGGTTTATGTCATACAAACCTCGACTTCCTAAAATTGGATGGCAGGAAAAAAGAACACACACATTCATTAGAATGGTCACACACAACTACACAATCTCATTAGAGCTGCGGACCAATGGGGATGAGTTGTCTAGTACTGGAAACATAACCCCTCTCTTTCTCTCTCAACTCATGTGAATCTGATCACATGTTAGCCCTTCATGTCATTTGGACTGTTTTGCCTAAATCACTAGTTGATGGGTGTTGCCAAAAGGCTAAGAGACATGCAGGTCATCATCTTAGCGACCTTGTCCAGTCATTTACACTGTAGGCCTACTGTTTTGTAACAGTTTTTTTTTACAGTAATTTCCTGTGTATTAGCCACATCGTGTTTAAGCTGCAGGACAGTGTTTTATGCAAGTTAAATAAAACAAAACCATATTAATACCATATAAACCTTCCACGTGCATTAACCTCATAGCTGAAGAAATTTAGCAAAATCAATGAATAAATTGGGAAATTATGGTATAAAGGTTGAGACTTCCCACCATTCCTCCCTACATTAATGAGTACCTCTCTCAGTCAATGTTCACCAACAGCAAACTTATACAGTAAACTTACAGTTCAATCTGACAAAACAGCATAACATGAAACTAAACACTTACAATTAGACAAACTATTCTGATTCAGCTGAAAAATGATAACACTATTTGAAACCTTTTTTATCATGTATACCACAATGATCATTTGCATTGAAATGTTCAAAACATACTGTAGATGTAGTTGTCGCTGCTGATTTTTCCGCTAACTGATGTATGTGTCCATCATTGGCTACCATTGAGATCTGTAGTATAGTATTGTGGCAAGCAAACCAACAGATTAAAAGTAGGAATAGTTAAGATATGTTTTTTTCTAAATTCAAAGCAGCATTCAAAGGAAGGGAGAATGCTATCAAATGCTGTTTGTGACAAAATTATACAGTAAATGTGAAAGTTAAAAGGGCCTTTTGCACATGACACAGTGGATCAGTATTAGGGCTACAGCAGACTTCTAGTGGTGGAAGTGGTGGACACTCTTTGTTAATTACCATTACTTCTTACATTAAGCAGCTGACATCAATAAAAAGCCACAGCATTTTACACAGCATCACCTCAAGGTTGATAATGCTCAAGCTAACGGCTTGTTCTTAGAGGGCAAGTTTACTGGAGAGGGAAGACCTCCAGTGGACATTTGTATTTAGTCTAGGACTAGGGTTAATACGTGGGAAACCCACGTATTAGGGTTAATATCTGGGAAACCTTCCCATACACTAACAACCTGTAATCACCTACACATTTGCATTCAAATATATCATTAGTGTTGATGACCTCCTGATTCATTTATGTCCTCTGTGAGGGGCATGAACCTAAGACCTTTTAGTCAGGTACCATTAATGACATCTATTTGAGACCTACTGCATTCTCAAGAGGACATTCTGGGCTTTCTGATGATGTAACAATGTGGGGTTAACAGAGCACACAAATGTTCTTCTTAAAATGGCGGTCATATCATTTTCCTCATTTTATAGCAACACATAATTTTATAATTGATCATATTTTTCTAATTGCAGCAATTTTAGAAATGTTATTCAGTGTTCTTTGTAGTGGACAGTCTCAATATCTCCTGTTTTTTTAAACTAATTTTCAGAAAGCACAGGGCTGATTGAGGCAGCAAGGGTTTTTCTCGTAATTTCTCATAAATAATAAAGGCTTGTCAGTCATATTTTTTACATACGGCACACAATAGTTGAAAAAGGATAAAGGCTTGATTTGGAAAACTAATGGCCCCATTGGCTAATTTAATGAATAGTGCATTTGCTAAAACTACATTCACACACGTAATTATACACCCAAGCATTCCTCCTCTGTGCTTCTGCCATCCTATGGTACCCCACACCGTCTTTTACTCATCTCTAGGGTCCATCACAAAGGGTTCAAGGGTCAGACTATGGGGGGCCCTGATACGGCTCATACTCTGGGCAAATCTCTGATGGTCTCACAGCAAGCTATCACTTATAGAACCACCACATATAGAAGGTAGAATGCAGTCATGCCTCCTCAAGGCATTGGTGTCATGGTATGGCCGTCAGACTGCATACTCAACCACAGTAGCAGCACTCCATTGCATGGTCATCTCTAAAGGCCGCCTTAAAGGAGAAATATGGCCGATCTTTACATGGATCTTGATCGCTACACGTCGCCGAGTACTGTCGACTGGAGTAGCTGCAGCTAATGGCCAGTACCTCCATTGAGCTACTATGCCAGGTCTGGGGGCATCATCTTAACGTGCCTTTTTTGCCTCTTAACAGACTCAAAATGTAATTAAAATGAACAGAGTCCTTACGATGCAAAACGATTTTCTACTCATTAGCTCTGAAGAAACCATCTAAATTCAAAGTTTGTATATACTGTAGCACCCCAAATGTAATATCATTATGTTACATTCATATTGTCAGAAAATCAGGACTCAATGTCCACTGCAAGGAGCATATGATAACATGAATAAAGTTAAAAAAAAATATATAAAAAAAAACATTCCTGCAACATGTTTCTTTCAATGCATCTAAAAAAACCCCTTAATATAATTTTTTCCTTCTGGGTCTCAGGAGGTTTTGCTCAAGTCAGCTAATGCATTAGCTGCTTTTAGTTAAAAGAAATCAAGCGATGGTGCACTCTCCCCATTGCTTTGAGGCCAGAGGGCTGTGATGAGCCATGTGACAGTGTGGCCTGCAAAGAGAGAGAGCAGAGACAGGGCTGCAGTGTAGCACAGCTCACGGCTAGGCCACAGGAGAGCCATTCTGGTCAAGCTGTTTCTATTGACTTCCCAGAGGAAGAATTTGACTCAGCATAATATTTGGGAAAACTCTTGCAGGGGGAGGCAGAAGAACATATAGAGTGAAAACATACACAGAACACCAGCCTTCTCCCACCAACACTGTACTGAATCTATTACACTTCATCAGGACCACATGTCCTCTCTCTCCCTCTCTCTCTCTCTCCCTCTGTCTCTCTCTCTGTTGTTTTTCAAAGTGGCCTCTTTGGCATGGCTATATGCAGAGTGGCAAAGGGACAGTAAAACAGAAAAATGCATGGCTGAAATAAAGAATGTAAACGATCACAAACAAGACAGACTGGACAGACAGGCAGAGAGAGAGAGAGAGAGGCAGAGTGGACAAAGGTAAGGTGCTTTGCGTTGCTGGTATCCCTGAGGGATAGATTACTAATAGAGGGCGCACACTCACACACTACATGAGTACATCTTTTTGCCAGCCGAAGAAAAAAAGACGGGTGTGTGTGTGTGTGTCAAATAATTATCACAAAACACATAAGGTATATATTCAATGTAATGAAGAACATTGACAGCAGCAGCACACACATGCACAAGCACACAAACACACACACACACACTAATGGAATAGTGACTGAGTTGATTGTTTCTAATGCACATCTATCCACACATATTCGCACAGAACATTGGCTGGCACAAACACATTCTCACAATCACATTCTCTCACACTCACACACACACACACATGCAGGAAAGGCATAACTTCCTGTCATTGTTTCTATACAAATCATAATATGTTTGAATATTGGTGTGCTGTTTTGTTTTATGTGATTTTGTATCTTATATAAACACAGTGCACAAAGACACAAAATACACCTATCTACATTTACACAAAATACACCTATCTACGTTTACTCAAATTGTGGACTGTGACCTCAATCTTTTGTCCTGTATTAATTAAAATGTAAATGTGTTTGTTGAATGCTTTCACGCTGAACACTTTCCTTTCCAAACATACTGACACACATTGCTACTAGGCAGTATTTAGTGGGGTCTTAATCAGGAAATGCTTCTCTTTTTCATTACATTTAGATTTTAGTCTGTGTGTGTGTGGGTGTGTGTGTGTGTGTGTGTGTGCGTGCGTCCGTGGGCATGGTTGAGTGGACACCTGAGGACAAACACAAAAGGGATAAAGAGTCTGCTCACTCACTCCTGGATGCTCTCTCTCCATCTCATTCTCTCTCTCTTTCTCTCCATCTCATTCTCTCTCTCTCTTTCTCTCCATCTCATTCTCTCTTTCAGTCCCCCTCTGTCTC
Organism: Alosa alosa; assembly: GCF_017589495.1. Lineage (NCBI taxonomy): Eukaryota > Metazoa > Chordata > Actinopteri > Clupeiformes > Clupeidae > Alosa > Alosa alosa. The sequence goes on from NC_063189.1 coordinate 6,961,035, forward strand.
TGACCTCAATTCGGCCCCCAATATTCCCATACGCACCCAGCCAAAGTAGCCAGGCCGCTCCTGTTGCACAGCAGGCCAGGAGGTGACCATTTCTCCACGAAGTTTATGAGGCTCATGGCCTGCTGATCTGCTCTGCCATCAGAGAGTACACGGCTTTTCCCACTTCTGCAGTCCCACAGAACAAGACACATACCGTATTTTCCGGACTATAAGTCACACTTTTTTTCATAGTTTGGCCTGTCCTGCGACTCAGGTGCAACATATATATATATATGTGTGTGTGTGTGTGTGTTTTTTCCTCTTCATGAAACTTTTTTTGACTGGTGCGACTGGAAAATACGGTACACACCTGAGATATTTCATGAGTTGATGATGAAAGCCAGCAATATTTGCCCAGAGGTCACACAAGAAACAAATTAAGGGAAACTAACTATAAATATGCTCCAGGACAAATGAAAGAAACAGCTGCAGCAGCAAAAAAAAGCATGCCATAAATAAGGGATAACGGCTGCCGAGGTGTTGCCATATGTGGAATTAATGGATGAGGCAGAAGCAAAAAACTCCACTATGTACGGCAAAGTGCCAAGTTGATTAATTCCATATATTGGGACACCTTGAAGGCTGCTATCCAGCTTAAACCTCAACTGCCACTCATAGGCATGCATGTAGCACACAAAGGAAATGTGGTTAAGTTTAACCCATTTGCGCCTGATGCTGCATAACGCAACATTCTATCTCCCGCCTGTTGCTGCATAGCGCAACATTGACTCTCCCGCTGGTTGCTGCGTAGCGCAGCATGCTTTTTATTTCATGTTTCTAGGTGCTACAGAGGCTTAGATATTAAATTTTGGTCTACGTTGACAATTTTTAGTATTTTTTCAGAAAACCCTCAGGAAATACGGTTATTTAGTCTAGAATGCCAATGGCGTTTTTAGTAGGCATTTTAGGAGTAAATGGGTTAAAGGAACACGCCACCCAATGTCAGTAGTAATATGTATTATATTATATATATAATATATTTGCACAAGCTGGCAGAATAGGCAACATGCCGATGTGCGTTTTATTTGGAGACTGTTTTGCGAGACAGTGACTGAGTTTGCTGCTGATATTCTGGGGATAGGCTACAACATAGCCAATGTAGGACTTTAGCCTTTTAATATATTTGCTGCATTGGATCAGTCTTTCTAGAACAGGCAAGAGCTTTCTAGCCTCACGTCAGCAGCGCTGCATCACCCATACATTAAAACAACCAGCGGATGGTGGGCGGGTGCTGTTTTGAAAATTGGTCAAAAAACTTTGGTGCTGATGGATGGCGGATGGATGATAAGTTTTGCTATGCAGTTATGGTTGAAATAATAGCTATAGTGTGTGTGTGTGCCTCTCTCTCACTCAGAGGGGAGGGGAAGGCTGAGGGGTCGATCAAGCATGGATTCTATACTCTGTGGTGGATAGGATCTACAATTAGGTGTTAATTAATATTACTACGCTAGGTCGAAGTACTCCTAAGCGCTTTTGCGCCAAACATTGTAGTTCTCCTGTTTATTCGCTTGGAAAATCGCCGCGTTTCATGTTGTTTGACCGTAGACATTTTAATCAACTACTCGTGTAACTGTATTTAAGTCGGGAAAACATGGATGTTTTTGATTACTTCTACGTCTGGCTACGTCTGAGCCCGCTAGCATAGCAACATGCTAACACATTCCCGCCACGCACCAGAGCGTTTGAGTGCACGTACTGACATGGGAGAGGTATGACTCAACTCGTGAAAGTTAAGGTAAGAACATATATTACTACTGACATTGGGTGGCGTGTTCCTTTAAAAAGAAAGTTTGTTGTAGGCCTACTACTTTCTTTAGTCACAGACAATGCATGGTGGGTAGCGATAGTTTGCTTAGTTACAGCCAAAGATTTTAGACCTCCTGTGCACTCTATAATCTTTGGTTACAGCCGTTCCTCTGCTTTCTAGCTGTGAAGTGTTACTTCCTGGTTGCTGAGTAGTTCTCATTCAAAAGAGCATCAATATGGAACACTTAACTTTAACATTAACTTTTCTACCAGCTACACTTCATAGTTGTCTTGATATAGAAGTAATAACACCCTGTCAGCCAATCAGAAATGATTTTGTGCTCCCAGGATAAAAAAGAAGAGAGATAACCTTCAACTCAACATACCTACTAAGATCACCCCACTGTGCTTTTTCCTAAATAATATGATCATAAAATTTAAAGTTTTAAAGCGATATGTAATAACGAGGGCTTCGGGCTTGTTTGTTTACTCATGCTTTCGTCCTTTTACTGTTATCATTCACTTTTCATACAATGCATGCTTTTATACACTGCTTTGGGAACAGTGTACACTGCACAGTCATGTAATAAAGCATATTCAATTGAGTTGCCTGGACTGTTCAACATCATGTGCCAGACCTCATATTGAAATGGGAAAGTAAGTGGTCAGCAACCTGCCATTTTGGACACCATCGGGAGTTGACTGTCATATCTTCCTCCCTCTAAGGAAGCTATTGTGTACAAACGGATGGGATTTTTTGCTGTAATCAGCATGGGCCTCTGTGTGTGTGTTAATGTCTCTGGCTGCTGAGAACGGTAGCCATCTCTACATCACACAACACAACCACGCTCCTCTCTCCTACTAACTCCATACTAACCCTTCTGACGAGCACATAGAGCTTTCTTGCCTTAGTAACTTCAACTCTTTGCTTAAAGGTGAGGTCAGCGATTTCAAGCCCATAACATTTTGTGTCATATTTAGCAAACCACTAGCTGCCCATTCCGAGAGTAGCCTATCCTGTAAAAACCCCGGTCTCTGTAGGAAGCCCAGGCTCTGAAAACTGGACACAAACAAAGTGGGGGCAGCCTCACAAACAATAACAAATCTCTGTGTGGAGGGAGGGGTGAACTACCTGCTGGGTTTTGTTTGGTCCTTGGTTCAAATATAATACATGTTGTTTTGGACAAAAGTGTCTGCTAATCATTTGAAATATTGAAATAAACATAAACAAACATGAGTTCCTGTTCAATTACTGGCTTAATTACGCAAATGTACTTCACATGTAAACTATGTTCTTATGTTTAGTACTCATGCCATGGAACTACACTGGAATAAATGTGTATTTGGGATGGTGTGCTGCATGACATACTGAATGTAACATTACAGTTGCTCTCATTGCCTATTAGAAGGAGATAATCAATAGGTACTCAAGCTGGTACTCAAGTGTGGTGCGACCAGAGGTTAAAAGGTGCATTGATATCAATGCAGGATTATGTAGGTGTCACCTGAATGTACACAGTTAACATATATTATTTCTTTTGTCAAAAAGCAACACTTGGTATAGGGAAATGTAATTATTTGTGTGCCTGATGTTATGTCATATGCTATGCCTCAATTACTTCTGTCAAATTTCATTGTGTGTGAATTCATGTGGGCAGATGTTGAATGACTATAGTGATTAAAAAGGCCTGCATTGTTGTAACCATTGGAAGCATTTATGTCTGTTTAGTCCATGAGTCCATGATCATGGTTTAACTCAAACTCCAGGGTCTGTATTGACTTCAAAATGATGGCTTATCCCTCTGTAAAGCAGCTGTATCCTGCCTATGCTGTCCACGGTGACCATCCTATATGAGCGGCACATTCCATCTCCCTCTCAGGCCCTGTGGGGGAGTTCAGCTCTGTATTTGCTAGACTGAGGTAACTAAGACCTCAGCAGCTAAATCTCTCTCCATCTCAACACATGCCAGAGAGCCAGAGATCAAAGCTGAGATCATACAAAGACATTCTCACTGTCTTTCTCTCTCCCTCAAAACATTAGCGCACATAGACACTCTATCTTTTGCACACTAGGCTAACACACAAAGCCTCTCTCTCTGAGATGTTAAGTCACACACACTCTTTCACATGTTAACACACACACACAGACCAAGAACCCTCTCCTACTGTCTCCTATGGTGTCCATGGGAGGACATTAGCAACCATATTCACATAAAACAGTCCTCAGAATTGCCCTTGGTACTGTTGCATAATCTCAATTAAAACACTTCAATGCAGGTTAGCAGACAGCAGGTCAATTTGTTCTCGCTCTCTCTCTCTCTCTATCCCTCCCTCCCTCCCTCTTCCTCTATGTGTGTGTGTGTGTGTGTGTGTGTGGACCGGAGGCAGATTACTGATGGCCATTCTTAGCCTGTCAGCTTCACAAAGCTGAATCTCCACTCCACCACAGCCTGACATGCACCAAACAAAGCCTCCAGTGCCTGTAATGAACACACACACAAACAATCTCTCTCTCCATACAGAATTCTTTTCTACAGAGAAAATATATTTACATAAAAAAGATGCTTCTTCTAGTCGCTTCAGTTAAAGCAGTGATGCGCGCACACACACACACACGCGCACAAACTAGGCTAATTAAGATGTTAAACCCTCTATTTCTGTGTGACTCTATGTGATGTTTGGAAGATCAAAGCCTGTATTGGGTCGAGCAGTTGCTAGGGGATGCCGCGATTCGCATGTCTCATGAATATGTAAGAAAGGTCTTGGGGTTAAATAGCATCTCATTATCCAAGCATATTTTTAGATGTCTCAGCCTAATGTCATCTGAAGTGGCCACCACACTGCTTTTGAACAGAGATTAACACGTATCCCAATCAATCATTTAAGACTACAACTGTATGTTGCTGTTGATTGCACTGTTCACATGTCATTAGACTTGTGATATTCACAGCTCTCTCTCTTCTTCCCTCTCAGCACAGCTCTTGTTTTAAGGCTGATGACTAGGCATGTACTTGAGGTATAAGCAGGCCCTGTTTTTTCATCAAATGAGTCGCTGGCTAATTAGTGCACACATTCACCAATCAGCTTACCTGCCTAAACCTGACGTTGCCCCCTCACAAGGGCAGAAAGCAGTAATCTCTGACGTGTACTTGTGTGTGTGTGCGTGTGCATGTGTGTGTGTGGTGTGCATGCGTGTGAGAGTGTGTGTGAGAGTGTGTGTGTGTGTGTGAGAGTGTGTGTGTGTGTGAGAGTGTGTGTGTGTGTGTGTGTGCACACGTTTTCTGGCACAGGGCATGTAAACACTTTGCAGCAGTAGCTCATTTGGCACAGGCTGGCTTTATTATTGTCTGTGTGGTGTTACGCCCATGTGATTGCCCCTTACATAAACAGCATCATTAGCTGGCAAAGTTTGCCACACAAAAACAAAAGAAGTGCGTGCACCCTCTTGGGTCTTGAAAGTGGACCACCCAACACTGTGCTTACTGTTGCTGTGACAATACTTCAGGCAAGAACAACATCACAAAACCAATTATAATCATTACTATAATATTAGATAAGAAATATGCATCTTCCAAAGTCATTATAGCCTATAATGGTGGCAATGGTAAAATTAGCGTTAACGTTAACGACAATGGTTCAAATTAACTAGTGGAATTGCGTGGGGGGGTATGAAAGTATGGCATTTATTCTCTTTCTTTCTATCTCTATCTCTCCTCTCATTGACTCTCTCTCTCACACACACACAAACACACACAACCTCACAAAAGAACATAGGCTACTGGTAACTCGCACATCAGCAACCTGTGCCAGTCAACTTATTCAACATTTATGAGTGGCCACATTAAGAAAACATTTCGCTCTCTGTCACATCCCCTACACGAAGAGCTTTTAGGCCGGGAATTTCTCTCACCCGTAACGGCCCTATATTCTTGCGATATAGGCTAGGTAAACGTTGGATCATCATACGTCGCCTAACTGGCTTAATTTAGTTGTCCAGCCTGCTGTTAGTTCTAACGGTTGTGAACGGGAGAGCTTATTCAGCAGCCTATTGGCCGACATACACCAACAACGGCAAAAAATCCCATAGTCTACATTCTGCCCATGGCGCACATCACTAAAACTCTTTAATAGTCTAACCGGAATTACGCATAAAAAATACCTTCGATATTGTTATGTCACCACATCCTTGCATTGTCTTCATCACACACACACGTACACACACACACAGTAACAACTGTCGTTTAGAGCAAAACGTAACAGGCAACACATACGTCTCGAAATTTATCCCATCTCCCGCTGAGCCATTTGTCATCCAGAAAATTGCCATTGTCCGGACGTGTAGCCGCTCCGATGACCTGTCCGCATGCGAACGCACACACACACAACAGCACTGCGCTCAGCATCTGCGGAGAGAGGACACACATGAACGCTCAAGACCTAGTCCCGCAGTGAGAGCTACACTACAGCGATGGAAGATGGTGTAAGGAAAACACTCGAAATGATCACCTTGAGAAGAATTTGGCCGTCGTGTCGCGTAAAATTAACCGTCCCCGTGCGTCCTTACCGCCGCCCGTCTCTCTGCCTGTACTGATACACCGCGACCTACCTCCTTCTCTCTTTCTGAACAGAGCGCAAGCCCGTGGTGGTTGGAGTGTGTCGCGCGCGCGCACGCTGCTCCTCCTCTGCTCCTCCTCTCGACAAAAAACACTGCGATGCGCTGATTCTGTCACTATAAGGCCTGGGTCTCAAGTCATTTCGTTGCGAGAACAGACAATTCATCATCACATCACATTTGCAATCAAGACTTTCTGTTTAAGGATAGAGCTGTTCGGATATTGACAATCATGAATTTGTCTGTAGGCATTTAAGTTCGTGCACCCACAAGGGTATTCCAGCCTAACCTACCTTCTTATGCTTTATGGCTTGCACATAACGGTCCATTATGCTAGACCAGTTCTTTAAGGATTGTGCCACGGCCATATGGCGTAACTGTGTTAAAGTCGCATCAGCTAATCGACTGTAAATAAAGACAATCAAAAACTGATATGGACCTACAGCTTGACTTCGTTTAGCTTTAGATAAATGCATGCAGGATAAGTATGTGCAGTATAAGATGATACCTCATTATGGTTGGACAAAAAACTGGCTAATTACCTTAAACTGATAGTCATCCCTGATCAAGCTATTCAATTCTAACGTTATTGTCTGATCATTGCTGTAAAAAGAACTGGCGACCCCTAGTGAATGAAGAAATATATACCTAGATGTACAGCATAGCGGTACAAAATATGACCTCCGCTCAGTCTTGCACATTCTCTCCGCAAAATCTCATACTACATCCTCTACTCTTGCAACTTTTGTGTATGTAAATGAGTGTGTGCATGTGTGTGTGAGAAAGAGTATATGTGTTCACTTGTGAGTGTGTGTGTGGGGGGGGATAATGGTGTGTGTGTGTGTGTTTATGCATGCCTGTGTGTTTATGTGTGTGTTTGCTTGTGAGTGTGTGTGGGGGGGATAATGGTGTGTGTGTGTGTGCGCCTGCTTGCCTGCATGTGTGTGTGCGTCTTTATGTGTGTGTGTGTGTGTGTGCATGTGTGTATGTGTGTGTGTGTGTGTGTGCATGTGTGGGTTTGTTTATTTGTGTATGTCTGACATGTGTGTGTGTATGTGTATGTGTGTTTCTGTGTGTGTGTGCGTGCCTGTGAGTGTACATGTGTGTGAGTGTGTGCATGTGTACTGTGTATGTGCGTGAGTGCGTCTTTATGTGTGTTTATGCGTGTGTGTGTGCATGCGTGTGTGTTTATGTGCGTGCGAGTGTGTGTGTGCGCGAGTGCATGTGAGTGTGTGTGTGCCTGTGTGTATGAGCAGTTAAAGTGTTAAAGTGGGGGGAACAGGTAGGAACGCAGTTCCGCTACCTCAGATAAAATACAGTTTTTGCCCATTGCTTGAACACTATAGACACATGTTCAGACCAAAGTAACACAACTTGAAGCTTTTGTTACTATACCTTAAACACCGTGTAACCATACCTTAAACACCGTGTATCCATACCTTAAACACAGTGTATCCATACCTTAAACAAAAGCGCTGCTTTGCACTTTAGTTGCAATTCTGCAACATACTTGCATCTTTCTGCAACACACTTGCTCCTGCACACTATACACTATTTCATACGACTATTTTCGTTCATAAATGAAATCTCATTGGGAAAACACATCTATTCATACATTGTAAAAACAACGACTCAAAATAGATTTTTGCATTCACTGACAATAAAATTGCTTGTTGGAACTTGAACTGTCTGTTATGAGCCACTTGAACTCACTTTCAGAACTCACTTTTATAAAATAAGATGAACTTTAGTTGATTTTATTTTGAAGTTGTAGTTGACACCAAAGATTCTAGAACAGAGCTCCGCTGTAGAATCTTTGGTTGACACCCAGTTAGAGTGAGGTCAACTTATCTGCGCATGCTCATTTCAAATTTGTCATGGCAACCGGCTGCGACGGGGTTTCCAAGGATTTTCCCAGGAGCTCCCTTCAAAAGTTTGAATCCGCCATCTTGTCACTTTGCTAGTGGTAACTTTCCCTGAGGTCTTCGTCGAAGACAAGACAAACGACAAATCATTCATTTCTATATGCATTTTATATTTGTATTAGATTTCATTGCGTGAAACAAAATCGATAAATCATAACCAGGCGAGGCGTTTATGGCAATACAAATGCCCCCACTAGCTTATCGGTTAGCTTATTTTGAACAGCTAAGCTCAATATAATTATTGTCCACATATTAATTGGAAAATTTGTGTTGCCGTTATGTTTGTTATTCTCTATGAGTGATGGTGTTGCTTTATGCACTTCTGCTTTGTTCATTGACATGAAAACAAAGCACCAGCGGTGGTTATAGTTTACATTGCTGCTCGTGACCATGCGCTGCGACCAGGGTAGTTTAAGGTAGCACTAACGTGCTGTAACTGTGATGCAAAACGGTTTGATACGGGAGTTAACTAGATAAATATAGCTTCTAGCATGCGACCGTTGTGTGTTTAGCCCTGAAGCTCAACAGCATTAACGTGAACGGTTGCGAAGTATGTCGCTGTGTTCATTTACTCCTCTTATTTTTGTCCTAGGTTTTCTATAAAGTGTTGCTTCTGCAGCTTTGCCAGCGCCAGTCAAGAGCGTCTGCTCGGCTCAGGCTCGGATGAGGAGCTTACTGGCCGTGTGTTTACAGTGACTGTGTATGTACTTTTAAAACACCTGGCGCCTTAAAGTCACATGGAAAGTGTATTTTGTCACCACAAGGTTATCATCTTGGTACATGGAACATTATCGGTCTTACCAACTCATTGATACAGTAACTGTTACTTAGCCTGACGAGCCAGACCCACATTAAAATGTAGGGTCTGGGCACTCACCGTTTGCAGTGCTCAGTCTGAGATAATCAGTTGTCTTTCAAATTCCCTCTGCACGCAATAGGACAGCCGCAGCGCTATGAGTCCCATGCGTTTCCCACCAGCGGAGCTAGTTGGCTAGTTCAAACGTTTGCCAACTTAATAAAAGCTTAACTTCGTGTCACACTGTTAAGCCAACAGCAACATCCATCTTATTTGTTTTCAAGTAGCAGGGAATTCAAGCCAAACCGTTGCAACTCTGCCATCAATCATTATGTTAAGCCCACCTAACGACTCTATACACAATTTCATTGGCCTGATTGAGTTTCGATTTCTGGAGCTCACAAGCCAACGGAGAGTTGCTAGACTAGCCCTGGCAGCAAATGTAATTTGGCGCGTCTAGATTTCTAGGCTAACTTTTACTCAGATTTAGAGATTCTGGATCCAGAGACTTTGAACGATTACCACCCATTGGCTGCATACCAAGTTGCTAGAACTTTGATGGTGACCCCACGGGCAACAATTGTTTGCCTCAAATTCAACACAAAATATCACCAAAATGCTGCAGGAAGTGAATACTGCACGGTCAAAAGTATTGGCACTCTCAATTGTGTCTTTTGCAGTGATAAAAGCACACTTTTCATTGTTAAAATCCACAGCTAAGGTTATGGGTAGTCAGCCGTCTGCTGTTGTAGCTTTCCTGAGAAGTATAAGCCCATTTCTAAAGGATAATAAACTCGATTCTACTTGAAGAAAACCTCATACTGTCCATATAAACCAACAGAAATGTATAGTGAGTAAACTGGAGATTTTTGTCCATTAGAAATGGACTGATATTTCTCAGGAGTGCTACCACAGCTGACGTCTGACTACCCATAACCTTAGCACTGGATTTTAACAATAAAAAGTGTGCTTTTATCACTGCAAAAGACACTTGTTGTGAAAGGTGCCAATACTTTTGACTGTGCAGTATTCACTTTCCGCAGTATTTTGGTGATATTTTGTGTTACATTTGGGGAAACCATTTTTTTTCAGTTGAATTGAGCTGCTGTTATTTTATCAAAAAACCTTCAAACGTGCGAAGTTAGCTTAAAAGCCAACACTTCTTGAGGGGCGCCAATGATTTTGGCCATGACTGTATATGGTTTCAGTTTAAAGTGTCGTGCAAATATCTGTTCTTCTATTGTCCTCACAGGCTTTGTTGCTTCTGGTCCACATAAATCCCAAACTCATCCGTAAGATTCGGCTGACCAAAGCTCCTGAAACTTTAGGGGAACTGTACAATGAACTGCGTCAAAATCTTGACCTTGTGGGTGAATTCTGTATACAGTATGAAGACTCAGACTTTGGCCAGGCAGTTTGCAACCTGATTAACATAGCAGAGTTACCTTCAGAAAAGGCTGTCTTGCATATTCTGTGGATCAATGAGGACATGCCATCACCACCACCTCCAACACCAACTCGGTCATCCTCCATCTCTTCCCTTGACACAGCCAGCATTGGATCTCCAGACTCAATCCACAGCTTATCTTCAGTTGTGCGGACATATAGGAGGAACGTTTCACAGTGGCCCACTCCGTTCCCGGTACCAGAATTCTCATATGATGTTAAACTGATACTCGGCAAGGGGAATGAAACGTTTGAAATATTAGGGAAGAGTTAGAGACATGTAACCAGAGATGTGAAAAAAGAGATTCTGGACAAGTTGGCACAATAAATATTTACTGTGAAAGCCTACCCTGACAAACATGAGTTTGAGTCTGTTGCTGCTGAACTTGTCAACAAACATCCCTGCCTCAAAGAGCCTGGTGGTGGTACTGGATATGCGGGATGGACAACCAGCATCAACATCATCAGCATCAACTACAGATCAAAACTACGTCAAGCTGGATGTAATTAGGGTGGTGCAACAGGAGAACAAGAAGGGAGGGATGATCATTGTGTCAACAGGCGAAGAAGAGATGATGATGATGGGGATGGTGGTCCGGAGGGAAGGTTTTCCTTGAAAAAACCAAAGCGAGGTGAGGTCAACCATGTACCAGATCATCCTGAAAGCTACACTGAGGATGACTTGGAAGACCTGAGGTCTTTCCTGGTTGAAGCCATGAAGAAGAAAAACAAGGACATGGAGTTCATCAGCCAGAACATGGACATCACATTCTCCCTTAGGAGAATGGAGATTGTAGAGATGGAACCCATGGTCTCAGAGGTTCTGGAGAGGTGGCCCGGTCTATTTCTTGAAGAACAGGTAAGGCATCTTTTTTTTTCTTGAATTTGGTGCATTTGTTTACATTTGTGTTATGGCTTTTCATAATAGTGTATGAAGGTTAATTTGTGTAATGGCTGAGAGTTTGCAGTCTTAATTATAATAATGAAATCACATGATCAGCTTGTTGTATTTGTATTGCATTTGTTTCAATCAGATTTGTCAATGGATGGGAACATTTAAAACTGCCCTTGAGATGTTCACCCCTCGTCTGCTGAAATTGTATCGTGCCAGGAAGGGCGCCTTTAGTCGAGAGATGCATGGAAACCCTTTTGGAAATGCTTGACAAACAGGTTGTTATATTGACTACAAGGCCTTTTGTTCAGTTTGTCCACTAATACTTAAATCATTAATCAAGATGAATTATTTTTTTGCATCAGCTACATTGGTGAGCGAGTTCCATCTTGATTGACCATTTAATACAGTAATATTTAAAGGATAAGTTCACTGTTTTGCACTTTGAACCCCCTTTCTGGGTTGATGAAATAGAGTTTTTGACACAAGAAATTTTGACTTTTAGTCCAGTCTCGAGCCATGCTTTAGAATGGCTAGCTACGGGCATTCACAAACCTGTCCTTAAATCAACCCTAAATGTTTGTTTTCAAAGATGTGCAACTCACCGAGTGGTTAGTGGTGTTCGTTGAGTGTTCGTCAAACACTCCATTTCATCCAAGACAACCCAGAAAGGGGGCTCAAAATGCAAAAGTGAACTTATCCGTAAAAGACAAAAACAAACACTAACAAACTAACAGAGCCTGCAAATATATTAATCTGCCTACATGCACAATTGTAGATATGGGAATACAAATGGAACAAGTACAGGCACAAGTGCACATGTACATTTCACAAAGCTAAACAAAAGTATTTGTTTGTCTTTATATTCTTCCAAAACAGACATCTGACATCACAAGTCATCGCAGACAGGCAGCTGTGGAAGGTCTTCCCATATTTCTGCGGGAGAATACTGAGAAGCTTTTCTCTAGATGCCTGGTGAGTGCAGCTTGGAAGAACTTTAGCTTTTAGTAATGTGTTGTATAGCAAAGAAGAGGCCATACACAAATAGACATCACACTTTATTGACTAGTTTGCTACAGGACATTATTTCAGTGGTGTTTTTGTTTTGTCAGGCAACTGATGCAGATGACGAGCAGACGAAAGGCATCAAGATGGGTGTCCTCACAGTGCTTGATGATAATGACGCAGTCATTAATATTGCCATCGTGTTGGAGGAAACCATTGTCCTGAAAGTGTCAAGGATGAGACAGGAGAACCAGATGCATTCATTCAACACCAGAAGGCTATCTTTATTAAATAAGGGGAAAGGGGAAGTGGAGAGTGAGAGTCAGAGTGGAGGCAGTGAATCCAGTAGCTGGAGTGGGGTCTGTGAGAGGCTGAGTGGAGCGAGAGACCCCAGTGGCTGGAGTGGGGTCTGTGAGAGGCTGAGTGGAAGCGAGCAGCAGCAGACACCGGCACAGGCTGGGGTAGTGTTAATTTTGTCACCTATTTTTAATTTAGTCTTCGTCTTAGTCTTGTGACGAAATGTCCTTTTTAGTCTTTGTCATATTTAGTCATTCAAATATCATTTTTGTTAGTCAAGTTTTAGTCGACTAAAACTCTCATCATTTTAGTCTAGTTTTAGTCAAAAGAAAACTAAAGGTATCTTAGTGTTAGTCAGTTTTAGTCAACACATTTTATTCTTTTTTTTTATAACAAATTATTTCTGATTACCATTTGAGTCAAATAGTGTTTCACACATCTAAATTTTCCAACAATATTGTGTGTCCACAGGGCTACTCGTCTGTTATAATTACTCATTCTGATTTTTTGTCAGTCAGTATGTTTACATGCACAGGTAAGTCGAGCTACAGTAGCTCGGCTGGGATTTGACCATAGACAGTAAAAGATTTGACTGGACCACTGTCATATTAAGTAGACCAGTGTTTCTCAAAGTGTGGTCCAGGAATCACTGGTGGTCCATAAGCTATCCCAAGTGGTCCATGAGCAGGCGTGGTAAAATATATGAGTTGTTTGCAATATTGAACCAACTTGTATGTAAAAACAGTTCTGCAACACTGTCTATGTAAGATATGCCAGTTTAAATCATACAGTATGAATCCACACAATAAGCAAAGTGCAAAGACAATAAGCAAGGTGGTTCAGTGAGTAGGCCTATAGTGTAGACTAATTATAGGCTACTGTTGAAGTATGTCTAATCTTTTTTATTTTTTTGCTAGGGTTAGTTAAGTGGTCCTGAAACTGAAAAAGTTTGAGAAACAGTCGTGAACCAAAGTATTAATGTTTTTACTCAGCTTAGCTAGATGGCGATATCTTAAAACACAACACATTCCCCAAACAGACTCTCCATCTTAGCCATAGCTAACTTGCTAGCGAACTTTCCATATTAGCTTACTTGCTAGCAAACTTTGCATCATCAGTCTAACTAGTTAAATAGTTGACATTACATGATGAACATTTTCGTATGGACATTCTGGGGGATGTTAATTTGTATGAGAGAAGCTTCAACTTCTGGGTATGTAGCATTGTGGCATAAAGCTTAGGTTGCTAACTCTGGCAGAAATCTCCATTGTTCTTGTTCCATGTAGTTTCGTGTTGCAGCCACAGGGTTGCAGCAACAGCACGTAGACTAGCCTACAGGAAAGCTGTTGAGTATGAACTCATTCAGAATATTTTGAAAACGTAACAGCTAGATATTCTGTCTTCTCATTTTGTAGATGAAAATGAAGAGATTTTATCTTAGTTTTTATTTCATGCTAAACATTTTAGTCTCGTCTTTTTTCGTCAAAAATAATGCATCTTAAGATAGTCTTAGTCAGTGTTTCAGGACATTACTGCCGTCTCGTCATTGTCTCGTCTTAGTCATGAAAAAAAAGGTTGTTGACGAACATATTTCCTCTCGTCTCGTCTGACGAAATTAACACTAGAGACAAGCTCATCCTTAATGTAATCCGCCAGGCTGTGATAAAAGGCGTCCACCACGGCCTCCATATTGCAGGAGCTGCGCCTCGCCAGGGTTCGGAAGTCAATTGAGTAGTCTGCTACTGTCCGATTACCTTGACGGAGGGTCATGAGAGCAAGGAATGCTTCAGAGGTGGAAGAGCCCAGGTCGAACACCTTGATCATCTCCTCTGCAAATGCATTGAAGGTGGCACAGGCTGGTGTTTGCTTCTCAAACTCAGCCGTTCCCCAGAGCCGAGCTCGACCGGTCAGGTGGGTGATTACATATCCGACTCTGGCCCCCTCTGTAGTGAAGGTCCGGGGTTGCAGCGAGAATTGGACTCTGCAGCTTGTCAAGAATGCTCGCACCTGTTTTGGGTCGCCATCAAATCGTTCCGGGGTTTCCGATCTTGGGTTCCGGGGCGACAGGAGCTGAGGACGGTGCCGCCGGGGCTGGAGTGGGGTCTGTGAGAGGCTGAGTGGAGAGAGCAGCAGCAGACACCGGCACAGGCTGGGGCTGGGGCTGGCAGGCACAGGCAGAGTGTTCTGAGAGGGGCAGAGGCACAGAAGCGAAGATACAGAAATCTTGAAAACAGTGAAAACAGGTCTGGTTACCAGGAGCGGGAAGATGGTCGTTGAACAGGTCGGGTCAAAAAGGTAGGAATAAGTACGGAGATCAGTTGAGGAAGGCCAACGAACAGGAACACGCTGAATCGCAGACGAACTGACACTGAATGTCTGGAGACCTGTGCCTTAAGTACACACACACACAGCAGCTGGTAACAAGGTGCAGGTGGCAGTGATTAGGAGCAATGAACAGGTGAGCTTCCTGATAGGTTAAGAGTGTGCGTATCTTTTTGGCCTGCTTTATGCCATCAACATGGAGTTCCTAAAAGACATTAGGTATACCTTTGAAACTTTCCAGCACATTTTCATGGAAATGTCCACCAATTTCTCACACCGTGTCCGGAGCTTCAAGACCAAGCTGTTAAACCAGTGATTCATTTTCCTTGGGGAAGATTTCTTTTATCGTGTCTGTTCTTTTATTATATTTGGATATTTTGTAAGTCTTCACATAGACCACCTTATAGTTTTTATGTTCCTTTTGATTTCCCTAACTTATTGACATGCGCCTTATTTGCTCTGGACACAAGAGCTTTATTTTGACTAAAAACAAATCTTTTATTTGTAGCTGTCATATAACTGTCAAGAGACTACGGTATTCATTGTTCAGTAGAAGCAAGCTGTGTTTCACCATTACTGTTATAGCCTGCATGTTTGCATTTTTGGCTACTTTTAAAGTGAGGTTCAGATAATTTGCCATTTTCAGCTGTGAATTTACACACTTGTGAATACTTAGGCACTTAACTGTTTACCTGTCATCTTTGGCAATATTGCATTATTTGTAAGGTCTCAACAGGAGTCGGAAAGTAAAAAAAAAAAAACTGTCCATATTATGGTACTGAAACCTAATTTGCTTTGGGCATAAGATTACTTGTTTACATTGTGGAATTGTAAAGCTGTTTCTGCTAAAGTGGTTCAAATAAACATGCATAAATTAACTGGTTTTACTGTCAGTGGATGATTTAATGTGGGGGGTAATTTAAACTCAAAATTTAACTCAAAATAAGTTATTACAGGGGATGGCAATCTGAACTCAAAATAGTATGTTTTTACAGACTTGAAAGTTCCAGTAACTTAAATTAAAAAAACTTAATTGGCAGAACTTGGAAAACTTAGTTGACATAACTTAATAATTGTAGTTCTCCAAAACTTAAAAAATTAAGTTGATGCCTGTGCAGTCGGTTGCCTTGAAATTTTGAGTTGAAATAACTTTTTCTTTTTTACAGTGTAATAGTGTTGCACGGTGTATCGATACTAAAAAGATATCACGATGCCTTCATGCAAAAAACGATACGATTTCCGACGTTTTTAGAATCAATAGGCCTACTTTATTAAAATAATAACTTTCTGTGTCTGCGTTAACTGCTCCTCTCCAGGGACGGATCATGGCTTGTGCCAAGTGTGCACGTGCACATGGGCCCTCAGCCAATGGGGGCCCTCGGATTAAAAAAAAAATGCCATGAATTTAGGCTAGATTATGCCCGGTGCTTCTGTCTGTTAATTTGCGGCACAACTGAATGGTGTTATGGAACCGCGGACCGAAAGAAAAATAAACTAAATGTTTTCCTGATCAATAAATACTTCTTAATTCATAAAATATAGAGGCATAACATTAGGTGGAAGTGGTAGGCTATGAGTGCTCATTCAATGTGTATGTGTGTTTGCGAAAGTGAAACTGACCCACTCGTGGGTAGGTGAATGAAGTGGATTCCTGCAATGTTCATGAAAAAAGCATAGCGATTGGATAGCCTAATAAATCGCGACTTGTTGTAGGCCTAACAGTAGCTTATATCGTAGCAAATAGCCTATGGCGATGCCGATGACAGATAGGCCTACACTTATTTCACTCGTCTCGCTGGAGTGAGCGCATAATGTGGGCTGTTGCGCAAAGAAATTAATTAGGGAGATGACCTGCATCTCCATTTACCAAACGCTATAGTTTTGCTAACATCTCCACTGTTAACGTGAAATATGTCTCCATGCAAGGTAGTGTCAAGCAGCAGTGAAGTGAAAACCTTATCATGCAGGTAGCCAATGTTCACGTCACCTGAGTCAGACAGAAAACGGGCCATGCTTGCTCTGTTAAAGTTTGTATGCCCCTTCCAAACTGCGTTAAAAGGGTATATTTAACAGCCAAAATTTCGAAAATTTCCAGGGGGAGACACCCCCGAACCCCCCGTAATATGATCAGCACCACCTCTCACAAAATACTATCAACGTCCCTGCTACCGGTCCGTCAGATATGACAACTGTGTCCGGTCTGTTTAGTGAAAAATGTTGCTGTAGACTGTTTGGACAGCAAAGGGAGATTACAGCCTAATAATAAAAGAGCTGCTGGAATTCATTTCTGTGTGGGCCTGAGTTATAATATATGACATAATGTACTACATTTTCATTGTGTGCAATTGTGCACCAGCCTGCACAGCGACAGCAAAGAGAGAAGCGCTGGCTGCACGCGCATGCGCAAACGCGCCCGCGCGCGTCTCGGTCAGGGGGAGGGGGGGCCTTTTTTGATATTGTGCACAGGGGCCCATATTTGTTTAATCCGTCCCTGCTCCTCTCACTGCTCCTTGCACGTGTAACCCACATGGATAGCCAACTTGCCCATTGTGATGTACCAATAGTTCTCTGGTGACCCCGAGAGGGCGCACAAGACAGGTTCAAACAATCAAACAATAATAAACAACTGCTAACTGTTACTTCAAATTAAAGACAGACGTAGGAACGGATAGGAGAACGATACGGAAAGATAGAAGAAGAATATTAATCAAAACAAGAATAATATTGACCAAACAGAAATCAAACACATTCTTTTGACCGAAAAGCTTCAATACTGGTGAGTCGCTAATACCCAAATAATTATTTATTATGTAGGTTGCCAAGTCACTTAACAAAGACAATGTTATGATCCTGATAACTGTTACAGATAAACCACTTCCTGAACAAAGACCTCGTTGGACCATCGTAACAGATGAAAATGTATTAATCACTTGAATCCTGGTGAGCTAGTATTTTTTTAATGATTATCTTGTAATCGTATTTTTTCTATGTTAAGCTATGTTAACCTAAGCTAAGCCACCTACACTGTAGACTAATGACCCTAAATACGCCCTAATGTATTTTTCGTGAGTTATATACTTTTTAAAAACCAGTCAGGACAACCTCTTAATGAGATCGGTTTTATAATGTATGATGTTACAAACAATTTAGGATTTAAAAAAAAAAAAAGGGTATCCTGTGTTTGTTATTCTGGGAAGCCAAAGTGCTGGTTAGCTGTCTTAGATAGCCTTCAAGCTAACCGCTCTGCGGTTACCATGTGAACCCATAGCAACCAAACAAACTGGTAATGTAAATGGATTCATGGAAATAATATTCTGAACTTTAGCATTTTATGAACTTGGTCGACCTCAGTACTACGGTTATGATATGCCTATGATAGTTTTATTATAGAAATGATTAAGAAGGAGATCCATTGCATTATTAGTATTCTGTACAATTTTGTACAGACTGGTTTTTTGATTACCCCTTCAACCACTCCTTGACCTACGCCTTGGATACCTCGAATTCCCTGCTGTGATACCCTTTCCCTGGACCATTTGTGTCTACGCCTTGGATACCTCGAATTCCCTGCTGTGATACCCTTCCCTGGACCATCCTCATCGCCATTCTTCCTTGCAATATTCTGAGAAATTGAACCCCCGCCTTCATCCCCTTTCCACCCAGTGACTGTGGTAGGATCTGGGCAAATACACCCACACCCACGGACTGTGACATTAAGGAATTACATCCACCATTATTTTTTATTTAATTATTTATTTTGAGTGCACTCTTTTCTTTTTGGGGTTTATGTTTATTTTGTTATTTTAAGTTCAGAGATCTCAAGGGAATTATTTATTGAAAAGTTACCTAAGTGCCGGCACTTCTGATAAACTGATATTAAAGTTATATGTTAAGAATTATTTTTATTATATAAGGAAAAGTGATTTGATTTCTTTTCCATATATCTTAGGATTTCGCCGTAGTATTGTTTCAGTATCGAGCATCGTGATATTTATGGCAGGTATCGTATCGAAGTCATAATTGTGGTATCGTGACAACACTAATTCATAATACAAAACACATTGGGTGATTGAAAACACTTTGACACATATCTGAACAAACTTACTTACAAAACTGAACACCAATCAGCCAGCCATAAATAGGCCTCAGTTGAGCCATTTTGAGAACTTTGCAAGCATGGAGGCAGGGAGAGCAAGAGGTAGAGGAAGACAAAGAGAGAGGAGTAGGAGGTGGTCAAAGAGGCTATGCACAGAACAATATTTCAGATGATATTAGAGAAACTTTGGTGTCTGATTCAGGGCTATAGTGGCATTATAATAGTGTCTTATATAGTGGAGCATTTCAAACACAGCTAATGTCAAAAGGTGGAGTTGACCATATAGATTGCACTAGATAGGGAATTTGGCTTGGCTTCACACATAACAGCTGACACATATATGAGACAATCATCTTTTGGCAATGGTGGACAGAACCCCATGGCCATGTGACCATGTACAATGGAAATTGATTTAATGGTATGAATAAAAATAGCCATAGCACTTATAAAGATGTGCACATACCATACAGTAATAAAATGTCCCTATTAGGAAATGAACACATAAAATAAAGTGGGGTTGTTCATAGAACACCTTAAGTGGGGTTGTTCCCATTTTATCTAGCAAATAGGCCGATGAAAGACAGTACGACATCAAAGAGATGACAAAACCAGACTGAACCTGTTGTTCTTTCAACGTAACTATAACAGAGTTTGCACACACACACACACACACACACACCCAGGGAGCGAGATGGTGGAAATGTGGTAGAGTAGATGGAAGGGAAAGAGATCTTTTGATGTTGCCGCTAATGCACATCTGTCCACACTAGTATTGTTATTCTCAAACTTGCATACTTACAACACACACACACACACACAAAATGGCATTACTTCCGTTCTTTGTTCTTTTGTTCTTATGTGTGAATACAACATTGTGTGACTGAATAGCATTGTTGTAAGAGAAGATGCTTTCATATTTCTTAACCCCCAAACACACACACACACACGTACACAAGCAGAACCGTGATCCCATCAGGCTTTGCATTAAAATTTCAGGATTAAAAATGTAGGCTAAGGTTAGTGGTGGAGCATGAGTTATGCCCCTCCAAACTGTCATTAGGTGTGGTGTCTGAGCACTCATGCCTGCACACACAGAGACACACACAGACACAGACACACACACACAACACAAACATTTGGGCTAAAAAACTTTTTTGTTACATTGATGGGATGAAAGGATGAAAAATCATCATGTAGGTCTGTTTGTGCAAAACCATGCGGGACCTTTGAGGCACTGCTGTTTCACATATAGGCCTGTGGACATTTTTACTCTCCCTCACCTTTTGGCACATAATTTCAATCTTAAGTATACTCAGTGAAGGATTTCACAGGAGGCAAATTAAATCAGGTCTGAAAACACAGCTGTGGCCCTTCGTGTCTCCCCTCTCAATGCTTCCCTTTCTACCTCCTTCATGCTTTAACATGAGCTCATGAGAGAACAGTTTGTTGAACGACAATGCATGTCTTATGAAAGCAACATTTCAACCATGGGCATGCAACACAGCTAAAGTAATTAATTATCCCCTTGAATGATTTTCTTCTACATAGCTTTCCCCACGACATTCCACAGTTTTCATATTTAAGTTAAACTTGCTTTTATGTCTGTAGAATACATGCTTTAGGGGGAAAGGCTAAAATTACTTGTGCTTGAGATATGAGCTTGACTGGTGATTGTTTAGATTCAAGTTTATGCATCACAGAGGTGCCCTTTTCACAAGTTGCTAATTCTGATTATGTTGCCTACGGAAACACTGTTCTAACTGGATATGTATTCACACTACACTGGATGGTGTGTGTGTGTGTGTGTGGGGGGTCTCTGTAGTGAGTGAAGCATGAAAATAATTTTGCCATTGCATGTCTGAAGAGCTGATGCGAGGTTGTTACACCTGCTCACAGCCCAACAGAGAGAGAGAGGGAGGGAGAGAGATTGGAATAGGGAGAGAGAAAGTGTGTGTGTGTGTGTGTGTGGTGTGTGTGTGTGTGTGTGTGTGTGAGGGGGGAGGGGGGGCAAGGGCTCAGGTTGGATAAATCTTTAATCCCATCAGCCTCATCATCCTTCAGTGATTTCTCTCAGTGATAATTGGGTGCTAGAGGGGTTGTGGCACAATAACTTCATGTGACACACTCATCTCTATCCTCTCTGAACACACAAGATGTATAAGAAGGTAGTAATTAGCACTGAAGGTCAACAGTAAAACCAATGCAATGCCAGTCCTTCCCATCAGCTGTGTTTTAAAGGTCCATTCTAGACTACAGCAGGTTTTCACTAACAAGTAACTGTGTTTACATTTCCAGATCTTGACCATGGGTGATCTAACTGATCTTTTAGTAATAGACTGGTGATGGTTTCCTACAGAAACCTGAGACTTTACCGAAAACAGTGATTTACAAGACCAAACAACAGTATGTAAACTGAGACATGATCACCGAGACTGTGCAGGAAGAGTCTTTTACAAATGACTGCAAATGAAAAGATCACCACCAGAGTATCATTTTATTGTCTTTCTTAGGTTTTACAGAACAATGAATTAGAATATAGTCAAAAACTTTAGCGGACCTTTTATTTATCATCTGAGCCTGTAATGTTTAAATTGATTGAGTAAATATGCAAATACGAACAGAGGCTATACTCTGTGGTCAGTTTGAAGATCAGTAAAAGTATTGTGCTGCCCTCTACTGGTAACAACACAACCTTCCACATAATCTGTATATAGATAGATAGATAGATACTTTATTGATCCCCTAGGGGAAATTCAAGGTCCCAGTAGCTCAAGACATCACACACAACACACTACATAAACAGGATGATAAAAAAGAACAAATTCACATTACTAATAAGGACAGTAAAATATACTAAATCAAGGATTCACATGAATGTACTAAGGATGTATAAGCATGAGGCACTTGCAGTAACAGGGCAGGGACTGACCCTGTGTTTCAGTATGCATTGGTAAGGTGCTTTATGAGGTGTGTGTCATGGTGGTAGTGCAAATAAGTCCAACAGTGCAACAGCACAGGGTGTCATGGTGGTAGTGCAAATAAGTCCAAAATGGTCTAAAGCATGAATTGCTTTTTTTATTATTAGTGATAAGACAAATTTGAACATGAAATTGAACTGTTATATTCAATTTACTATCAATATCTCATTGCTCCTACAAATAATACATTTAAATGTTACAATAGCTTGTCATGCATGCACACACAATGGTAAGCTAAAGCTCTGCTTTCTAGTTTATCCAGTGTAGGCGGTATGCCATAAAGTATGTTAAAACCGCTTTCCATAAAACTGCCAGGTCATGGACAACTGCATTTGCAAGCAAGCTAATCTAACAGGCACTCTACTTTCCAGTTAATTCAGTGTGTTCCCAAATGCTTCAAGAAATTTCATGTCTTAACCCATAACACGCAATAGTTTTGAACGTGTTAGGCTACATGTCGGTGTTGAAGTGTTTAGATTCCCAGCGCTGGGAGCGTACCTATGTTCCCCGGGTCCTATGTTCCCCGCTATTTGTATGGGACCGGGGAACATAGGACCCTTTTTGTAGAAAAGGGTCCTATGTTCCCCGCCTTGTATCTGACCACGGAAATTGCATGGGATATGCTTGCGAGTGCACATTTCGTGCACAAACGGTAGAAAAGTGTATTTCTCTATCAATGTTGCTTGCCGTAGCACACCAGGTAGACCTACACATACGCGCACGGTGCAATATTGACACAAGCCAGAAGGGCGATTTTCCTAACTTCCACGTCGAGTATAGCGGAGTAAAAGAATAGATGAAGAACATTTTTTATAACATAGGCCTACAATGGTTTTACTTGTGTAGTGCTTCTTTACTGAATATAACGAGTTCAAAGTTAACATTCTAGGTAACTTCACATTGTCCGCTTCAGCACTAAATTGAGGACAGCAACACACACGAGCTGCACCTCTCACAGAAGAAACGCGCTACAACTACATGCCTTTTTAAGTTGATATTTAATTGGTTTGTTTTGTTAATTTTTCCGTTCGCTGGCATGCTGCAGGGGGGACTGCGCGTTGCTCCGAAGCCCCTTTGTTCTGACTCGTCAATAATCCAAAAATGTCCCTTTGGGTCTACAGCCCAGTATAGTTTGATATCTCTTTGTTCCATTAAAATTAATCCCATTCTTCCGACAGCTCAACCAAAGGCTATTTTAGATCACCTCCCATACCTCTTGTACAGTAAGAATCAACAATGGCATGCCAAGTGCAAAAACAATGACAAGCTTGGGACTGAAGCCATGCAGACTCGTCTAGATTTGACAGTGTTTCTCAAACTTTTTTTCTGGGGACCCACTTTTTAATAATGACAGACTATCGCGACCTAACTCGTGACTGTGGTAGTTAACAAACTAGATCAGTGGTTCTCAAACTTTTTCTTTCATTCCCCACTCTGACGGGGCATTCTCGAGCCCCACCTGTCCCTCATCGCTATAAGAAAGTGGTAGGTCAAGCTTAAAATTGTCAAAGTTCTAAATATATCCTCTTCAACAGAGTTAAAATCAGCTGGTGCTGCAGATATAATAATAAATAAATACATAACACACATATTTCTGTTTTCCAGCAACATATTAGGAAGCATAGGCCATTATACAGCATTGTACAATATATTCAATGAAATGCCAACATGCTGCATTAAATGGATCCATAATCCAGTCATACTGAGCACTGCTGGTTGGGAAATATTTTTGAAATAAACTTTGCAGGGATGTGATGTAGGCCTACTGTTTAATACATGGGATCACAAGAGTGCCTCCCAATCAGACGTTTCAGCGATTTCGCTCAGAAATCTCAAAGGCATAATACTGTCGATCGAGGCGCCTGTCCCATACTCTTTTTGGTGAATGCAGTAATCTTATTTGCTAGGTGAGGTAGGTGCTTGTCTTTGCCTTGTAACTGGACATTTAACTCAAATGTATCGCTAAGATATATCAAATATATCGCTAAGATAGGCCAGCTTCGTCAAGAAATGTTCATTAGTGAACGTGCTTGCAGATTCAATCATGCGCTCTTCCTCCAAGAAGAGGCGACTCGGAGCTCAAACACGCGCGAGAGCACTTTACCAACCCGCGCCTTGCCGTGCGTCTGCAGTCTACTTGGAAGCAGCGGGGAACATAGGGATGACCCCCCCAGGGCTAGCCTAGTAGGCATTTTAACAGCAACTATGGCTATGCGCTAACACCAGTCAGCTGAGTTTAATTAGCGATAACATTTATATAACAGTTATGTAACCTACATATTTATGTTTTTTGCCAGTTAACTTTTAACATGATCTTCAAATTCATTGTGATGCTCTATGGGCCTCATGCACATGAAAGATATAATGCCATTATGTTGTTTAGAACACACCGTGAAATACAGTTTTCACCTTACAACTTTGCTGATAACATTTCAAATCAATGCCAGTTAGCGCATTAGCAAGGATATTGTGTAACATATCGGCTACTGTTGATGTTGTTTCATAGCCTTTTGCTTGTGTGTAGTTAGGCCCATTGCTAGATTTTGACAGGAGCTCGCGATATCGCTTTAAAGTAAGCTACTTGGTCTCACGCAAGCTGTCAAACACTGTCCTCTCACCTATGTGATGCACCCCTCTGGTTTATACAGTGTTTATGTTAGCTAACTGTATATGGATGTGTTGCTATCAGAGCAAGACGTTAGAGATGGCGCATGACATGCAGTGATGCCTCGTATAAAAAAAAAACAAAAAAAAAAAACGCTATTTAAGCACCGAAATGAGGCACCGAAATCCACATTTTTATTCGATGCCGTTACTACCGTTTGCGTCGGCACCAGTGCCATATTAAAACCCTGTTTCGGTGCCCAACCCTAATAAGCATAGAAAATTTTAATTTTTATATATAGTAATATAACAGTTATAGTATAATTATATGGACAATATACGCCAAAAATGTAAACATAGTTATATCAGAATTATAGCAGCAGTGCAAGGATAGGTTGAGGTAAGGTTTGATGTAATAGGGTATCAGCCATTGGTCAAGTATGAAGTTAGACCACAGTCCGGACTAGGGGATGGAGGGAGGTGTTGTGCAAGTGGGCTAATATAGCCAGTAAAACAGTGTAGACAGTGTAAGCAGTAACACAGTGGGCCATTGGACAGCCAGTACAGTCAGAGGACCTGGAAGTGTAGAGAAAGGTGTAAAGGCAGATAGACTTCTCTAATCTATCTCTCCTCTTCCCTTTAGTGAAGCATTGAAGAGTTGTATGGCTGTAGGGACAAATTACTTCCTCAGTCTGTCAGTTGTGCATGGCAGTGAGCATAGGCTCAACTGGTCAAGCTCTTCTGCTTTATGATGGTGCTGTGGAGTGGATGACAGTCATTGTCCAAAATGTTGATCAGTTTGTTCAGGGTCCTTTTGTCTAATATTGAAGCAATGCACTCCAGTTCAGCTCCCACAACAGAGCCAGCTTTCCTTATACCAGCCGGTCCAGTTGCCCAGCATCCCTCTCCTTAGTGCTTCCTCCCCAGCATACCAGAGGGCACTGGCAACAACTGACTGGTAAAACATCCAGAGGAGCTTGCTGCAGACGTTGAAGGACTGCAGCCTCCTCAGGAAGTACAGCCTGCTCTGCCCTTTCTTCTAGAGTGCTTCAGTGTTGACTGACCAGTCCAGTTTATAGTCCAGGTGAATCCCCAGATACTTGTGTTTATCACCTCCACATTGACCCCCTCAATAGAGACTGGCAGCAGAGCGGGCTTAGACCTTCGGAAATCCACTACCATCTCCTTGGGGGAGGGTGCATCAGCCTTTGATGGTGGAGGTGTGTGTTGCACTGAGGGGGTGAGTTGGGCAGGCCAGACCACAGCTTTTGGAGCTGGAGCAGGGCAGTCGAACCTGTTGTAGAAGTGGTTCAACTGGTTCACCTTGTCCAGGTCTCACTCCACAGAGCTGCTTCTCTTCCTCAGGCCAGTTATGGTCTTCATTCCATCCCAGACATCCTTCACATTGTTCACAATTCCTTCACAATCTGTTCCACCTTCTTTCTGTATTCCTCCTTAGCCTCATTCAGCCTGGCTTTGAGTCCCCCCTGTACGCGTCTCCCTCTCGGAACGCCATCTTTTTCCTATTGAGAAGGGTCTTGACATTTCTGGTTATCCAAGGCTTGTTGTTTGAAAAGCAGCGTACAGTTCTCGTGGGAACAACAATGTCCATACAGAAGTTCAGGTAGTCAGTTGAGCAATGTGTGACCAACTCCTTTGCCTCATCCGCTTCTGGTGTCCACTTCCTGAAGGTACGTGTGGCAGTTGGTAGTCTTGGCTTGTACATTGGCTGAGGATGAGTGAGGTTGTGGTCTGACTTTCCTAGTGGGGGTAGGGGGGTGGCTCTGTATGCATCCCTCACATTTGCATACATGAGGTCTGTTGTCCTGTTTTTCCTAGTTGGGCAATCAACAAACTGATTAAAATTAGGTGAGGGTGGAATCCAGTGTTATGTGGTTGAAGTCGTCAGAGATTGCAGAAAAAGCATCTGTGTGTTGACTTTAGAGCCTTGCAATTGAGAATGGATGATCACACGCTGTGTCCCGGAAGGCTCGTGGCAGAACGTAAACAGACAACAATAGCGTGCGAGAACTCCCTCAGCATGTAATACTGACCGTACAGTTCACAGGCAGCTAAGCAGCTGCCTCTAGAGACTTCGCTCCCTGATCAGCCATTGATCACTTGTCCGTACAGGAATCCCTTTTTCAAAACAAATACTTATCTCTGCCTCATTAAAGCAACACCAAAGAACTTTTCCTCTGTCGCACGCACTATTTGTTTATCCAGCACCAGCTTTGCAAATAACAATGTCCACAGACAAGGTGAATATGTTGCATGATTTTATGAAAGTACGATGTATTGCGACATCAGATGCAAGTCAAATTGGTAGTTTCTCATGTCTCATTCCATCGAACTACAGATCTGCTACCCGATCCGGCAAACTTACATAGTGTGGTTATAGCCGATAGAGGGCCGCGAAGCAAATGCAGAAAGTGCCATTCACCCTGTTACGAGTTGATGAACCACTGAAACGATTTTGGAAACATTATTTTAAGGTACAAAAAACTCTTTGGTGTTGCTTTAAAATAGGCTGTAGGATAGTGGTCCTGTTTATTTTTACCTAAAAAAGATTCTGCAATTAATTATTTTAACAGAGTTACACATTTTAAAGGTGCCCTGTCACACGTATTTCATTACTTTGTGGTAATGTCTGAAGTTCTACCATGGACTCTTAACATTTTTTGTGGAAAACATGCCTTGGTTACCTTGTTTCAAGAATTCTAGCGTGGTATAGAAAGCCTGAAGGAAGACTCAGCTCGATTTGTGCCAGTTCTCATTAATATTCAACGAGCTAACCTGCTTGACTCTGATTGGCTAACAGTTAGTCGGTTTCATCCATAACATGACAGCTGTTATCAATTAATTTTAGCTTCATAGCATGAAAGCTTGGCTAGCGAGTAAGGGTGTCACGATTTCGATTTTATATCGAAATCAATTGAAATTACATCTCAATCTCGAACTTCGAACTTAAAAGTAGAATTGACGATGCAGCCACACCCCCAATGTCACATCGAGCATGTATGTCAAGACGCACAAACGCACGTGCTGAACTGCAGCGTCAACACTCCTCTAATTTCAGGCTGCAGACAGTTAAAATATACACATCAACCTACCGAAATCAAAGCCCCTCTTGCTACTTTGAAATCACCGGTGTGGAAGTATTCGTTCATTCACGTCAATTAAAACTAACTTAGCCTACTCAACTTAGCAAGTGAAAAGATGATCTAGTTTACAGTCCACAGTTACTTTAAGGCTTAAAATGCACATTGATAAGTACATATTCCATGAACACTAACCTTGGGTCTCTTCAGAGTGTGCTGAAACGATCAAATTATCATTCTGTGTTGTTTCATTTCACTATGTTCACGGCTCTGTTTTAGCCTAATGTTGGTTCTGTTTACATTACAACCTGGCGGTTGGAATGGTTTCTTCATCTTCTTCTTCTTTGATTTAATGGCGGATTACAACTCTTTGGTGCATACCGCCACCTACTGTACAGGAGTGTGCAGGGACTTAACAGACTATCCTGGCTAAAGTTTAAAGGGACACCAGGCAACGTTTTCGTGTTAATGAATCATCTTCGTAAGTCGGTATATGGTTAAATGACTCATTACGGGGTGAATGAAGGCTCTCTCGCCCGCCCCAACTGCCTGTAGGAAGAATATCCCACTTGCAAGTTCGGTGTATCCTACCCGCCGACCGAAGCAGGATCAGTTTACAGCACAGAGGCAGGCTAACGAAACGCTAGAGATTGTTGCAAACGTGTGTATAATGGCAGAGCCGGCGAAGAAGCAGCGAAAACCCTTGATGGAAGACGCAAAGAAAAGGAAAAGAGCTTCAGACCAAATGAGGGGGAGTTTTGTAGAGAAAAAGCATCAGGCTTGCCTGGTGTCCCTTTAAAGGAAGGGCAAAGGAAAATAAACAAATTCATTAA
Organism: Alosa alosa; assembly: GCF_017589495.1. Lineage (NCBI taxonomy): Eukaryota > Metazoa > Chordata > Actinopteri > Clupeiformes > Clupeidae > Alosa > Alosa alosa. The sequence continues at coordinate 6,989,727 of NC_063189.1, forward strand.
TTAACAAAAAAAAAAAAAGGATCCTAGATCCTTTTAATTAAACCTGTTTCATTCAGGAAAATAAATAGGGATTTCATCCTATCACTCTTAGGGTTGCAAAATTCCGGGAATTTTCAAAGTTGGAAACTTTCCATGGGAATTAACGGGAATATACGGAAATTAACGGGAATAAACGGGAATTAACTGGGAATTTTTGATATGGCAAGATAGTCTATAACAGGGAACTTAAATGTAGCGGACAAAACCCCAACTTGCAGCATAATATTAGTTAAAACAACCTGATTTAATGCAATTACTACCCTGCACATACGTCAATCCCATGCACACAGCAATCAGCATAGGCTACTAGACATAAAGGAAACCTGCGTTCATGTGCATGGGGAAAATCAATCCCCAGTGAAAATGTCATCTCATGTATTCCCACAAATTGGTGTGAAACTGGGGGAAGTTTGCAAACAGAGTTGCCCAGTTATGGGTTTGTCGGCACTTTTGTCTCATTCAAATAGTTGTATGTCATTTTGCATAAACTGTAATGGAACGATTAATCTGTCTGATTAAGTTTGACAATTTATAACTTACATAATCTATAAGGTTTGGTTGGGGTGGTGTGTCATTGTATTTTTATTTGTTTTACCATTTTCTGGGATTCTACCTGAACAAACTGATAGTCAGTCAATGTTCCAACCAATTGGATTTTGTTGTTGAGTGGCATGGTGTATCTTGGGCAGTTCAGTGGTTTCTGTGTTGCTATCTTAGCACGCTAGTAAACCATAGGCAGAGAATGGGATTCCCGCTAGCATGGTAGCTAGCTTTGTATGCTAAGCTAAGCAAAAATACGAAACAAATCATATTGCTTATTACGAAACAAAATGTTAATGTCTGTATATGAAACAGTAGGAATTACCAAAAAGTCCCAGTTAATTCCCATAAATTCCTTTAATTCCATTAAAGTTTCCAATTCGGAATATTTCCAAAATTCCCCAGCTTAACTTCCCATGTAAAGTTTCTGGTAGGTTTCCGGAAATTTACCGGAAATGTTCCGCCACTTTGCAACCCTAATCACTCTGCATTCCTTCTTCTTTAAGGATGTTCTCTATCCAATATCCTGTGTATTTGTTGCAATTGACCTGTCGCTAAGCTCCGCCCCCCATTGTTACCGTGTAAAAACTCAGACAAACAAACCAGACTTGATTAGAAATACATTGTGGACAATGGCAGCTGACAGTATATGAAAGCAGGCTTTGAGGACGTTTTGGTCGATAAAGGATTGACTTTCCTCCAGAAGCTATCAAAAGGGACTTAATTATGCTATGGAGGGGTGTATTCAAAACTTCAGAATACATACAAGGTGACAAGCAGTTGTGGCGAGTAGCCGTGCAAATCACCGTGCAAAAACCACTGACGTTAATGCTAGCTAGCTAGTGGAAGATTGATACTAAGATATGTTAGGTTACGTTAATATTTGATGTAGTAAGAATATAGTAGTTGGTTAATGACGTTTTCATCTTGGGATTTAACAGGGAACCTGTGCCCACGTTGTTGGCTTAGTAGTAGCCTACATTATGTCGAGCTGTTGCAAACGCGAGAGACGTCCTGTAGGCTACTGTTGATGAAAATATACCCCGTTTTCTAACCTCTCGGGGTAGCGGCTATCAGTATTACATGTCCCCAATGCAAAACGTTTGACAATGGTTATCAGTCAGGGTTTTTTTTAGTTAGTAAACTCCATAAATAACCATTAATTTGTCATTTTATGCCTCCTCCCTGTTGTTTCCTATGGAGTTGTCCGAGCTGATGTCCGAGTCCCGCTGAGGCTGAACTGTCATTGGCTCATCAGCGTTCTAAGGGTGGCGCTTAGCGACAGGTCAATTAAATAAAATATGATTAACGTCTTCTATTGTTTGACATTCATTATATAAACCATTACTTTTCCCAATTAACCGTAGCGTGCCATTAAGACCTGTGTGACCCAATTTAGTCTACTATAAACCACCTCTTCCCTTCTATTGAGACCTACTGTAATTCTTTTCCTCCATACATTTTCTTGGACCATGTGATAATGCCTTGCATTGTACTCTACCTTCCATCCATTTTGCTATTTCATAACAACTTCTGATTTAATTTTAGATTTAGCTTCTCCCATCCCCATTGAAATATTAATTCCTATATGTTCTTTTCCCAGCATTTCCTTAGCAATTTTGTCTGCCACTTCATTTTCTTTAATCCTAACATGTGCTAGAACCCAACAAAACTGAACTAAAATCCCAAGGTTCTTTATTCAATAAAATATGCCTTGCCTCTAATATCAAATCCTCTCTTATTGAGTTACCTTTTTCAAAACTGAGTAAAACTGCCAAGGAATCAGTACATATAACAGATCGAAGTGGCTTGATTTCTTCAATTCACCTCAAAGCCGTATCCCATCTATTTCTATAGAATATACTGATAAAAAGTTGCTCAGTCTATATCCATATTTTCTGTTAAATTCAGGAACATATACTCCAATTCCACAATGACCACTTTGTGGATCTTTTGACCCATCTGTAAATATTTTAATAAAACCATAATATTTAGACAGAAGATGTCTTTGGCTACATTGTGCAAGGCTTAGTTCATTAGGCTTTTTGCTTTTTCATTCAGCAACTCTACATCTATGGATGGAACAGGCAATATCCATAGAGGAACTGAACTCAACACAAGAGCAGGGCTAAAATTCAAATCTCTAATTCCATATATTTCCCCTGTGTTTTTAATATGCCATCCAAAACCAGATCTCTTTGAATGGTATTCCCAACATTCATTTAGGACTGATAAGGCAGGATTATATATGCTCCCTTGGAACGGTTTCAAAATAAAAGCCCCCCGAAACAGAAAAGGCCAAAAAGAATAAATAACATATAAGGAATGCATTAATAGTAATATAAAAAAAAAGATTGAAAATCGAATCGTGACTTTAAAATAGAAAATTGCATCGAATCGAGGATTTGGAGAATTGCGACACCCCTACTAGCGAGTGTTAGCATTGTCCAAATGGGCATAAAACCTGCTAGGCTAGCGAGTGCATTAAACCTGTATAACATGACACTTCCTTGAGTTGACAATAACGTTTTACTTACGGACTATGCACTGGTCGTAGACTGCCACGATGGTAGCTGTTATAAACTAATTTTAGCTTCATGGCATGAACTTAGCTTGGCTAGCGAGTAGTTGATGTGTATATTTTAACTGGCTGCAGCCTAAAATTAGAGGAGTGTTGACGCTGCAGTTCAGCATGTGCGTTTGTGCGTCTTGGCATACATGCTGGATGTGACATTGGGGGTGTGGCTGCATCGTCGATTCTACTTTTAAGTTCGTCGAGATGTAATTTTGAGCGATTTCGATATAAAATCGAAATCGTGACACCCTTACTAGCGAGTGCTAGCATTGTCTAAATGGGCATAAAACCTGCTAGTTGACAATGACGTTTTACTTACGGACTGGGCACTGGTCGTAGACTGCCGCAATGGTAGCCTACTGCTCCAGGCTTCAACAGCAACCTTTTTGCAAAGCCTGTGGAATTGTTCCAAAAAATAAACTGAAGCCATTTGATCCCCAACTCTGGGTTCTTGGGCAAAATGCTTTGTTGAAGTTCTATTCGTGCATAGCGTACAAGCCTGTTGACATTCAGCTATCTTTGCATATGAAAACTGTCACAGAGCTAGACGAATTCTGTGGGCACGGTCTCAACTGGGCGAGCTCATGAATAGTAATGAGCTTAATCAATTTCACGTCAAACTGAACAGCTTTTGCAATTGGCCTGATTTCTCCACTTATTTCTTTTCAGTGAGCTGACAGAGGGGGTAGCTGTCCATTTTCACATTCACAAGTCACTACATAGCACAAACACATATGGACCTAACATATTTAAAAAAATACAAGTAAAAACGGTTTTGTGTGGCAGGGCACCTTTAACCTGAGAATATTTCCTATACTTGCATGAACATTTTCAGTTACAGACAAATATGCTTTTCAAGAGCACAAACCCCTAATGCCTGACACTCCACTTGTCAACTGATTGGTAATCATCATAACAGATTTGTTTTGTAGAAATGTATAAAGTTGTAGTTTTTACTCTAGATGTTAAAGGGAAACTTGGCAGGATTTCCCCCTCTGCTGGAGAAATTGTGCATTATGCTATTTTAAACTGTGGAAAAAGTTAACAATAAAACATGGATTTGTTTACAAGCTAGCAAAACGGTTAGCATAAGTTCGGCAGACAATGTGGATGTTACAAGGTAAGAAACATGATTTAAAACGAGTTTCTTGTTTCTCACTTCTCTTTCCAGGACGGTAGTCTCAATGTTGCAAGGTTGTTTTCATGCAAGGGGCTTTAGAGCAGGCGGAAAAGTCACCATTTTCACCGGAACAGGTCATTTAACCATCCAAATGATTTCTAAACGGGTTTACTACGTTGAAAAAGCTGCCAAGTTCCGCTTTAACATGCGCGTCATCTTCCTCAAATGCAACCAGCAGTCCAGGGGCACTGCTAGAAAATGTGGGCCCTATGACAGACACTAATAACCACCCCCTCACCCCCAGCGTCGGCTCTGCTAGTCTTCGGAGATAGGGGCTGAGCATGTTACTACATATGACTACGCATTTCACTACCCAAAAGAAATATCTGATTTGTTCTGATAGAACAAGATAGGATAAAATAAGATAACATGATATGAAATAGGCCTACTTCATTCACCCTAAAGTAAATTTGACTGTCACACCAGCCATTGAGTGATACAATGACAAACAGTAAAAAAGACAGAATGGCAGAGAGCCCAAGGTGGCCATACCTTCAAAAGTACATCACTTTAGTCGAGAGACCAGCGAAAATAAATTTTTTCTGATGCCTTCTGTGTAATCCAAAGAAAATGTTCCTGTCGACGTCAACGACATCCAACACAAACACGAGTAGGCCTACGTTCAGGTGATTGAATTTCATTGAACTACCGTTTTTCCATTTTGCATCAATGAATGAAATTAATCTTAAATCAGCCAATGAAACGAATTAAGTAGGAAAAAGATGAGAGAATGGAATAATTGATGAAGTTCAAACAGTTAGATAACTCATGCCAACCAGCAGAGGGAACAATGACAAGCATCATACTTTAGCCTTTATCTAACTGACAGTTGTGTTGAAACCTAAAATTGCATTGACTTGGCATGCAGTTTGATTAACTGAAAGTAGCTACTAATGTAGCCTATCAAAATACTTGTGACAGTTTGTAAGCTTGCTACATTTGGGTGGTAGCTTCTGTGTAGTGAAGCTGAATTTATTGTAGAGTAGCTGGTAGCCCATCACTGTACTGTAAACAGTGCACTCATTTTAATAAATTGTATTCTCAATTTGGTAAATCATGCGCACAAGTTAGTAAATTGAGTGCATAATAAATAGTGTGCTCGTTTTACTAAATGTTGCTCTCATTTAATTTTTTGTAAATTGAGAGGACAACTTAGTAAAATGAGCACACTATTTACTAAAACGACAATGACACCTCCTGGGCTCCATAATATCAGACAGTGCAGGCCTAGAGATAATTTGCTTCTACTCCACCTAGGTCTCTACTAAATTTAAAAGTCACGTGATTCGAATGTGTTACTGTTAATAGGGCTTATTCGCAAACACAGCCGCGGCCATTGATATGACATTCCAGTTCTATAGGCTATTCTATGTGACAATCGCCTGTAGCGCGTACCCCACTAACACAGAACGTTTAGGGAACGTTCGGGAACGTTAGTTTATGGTTCTCTAAAGGTTAGTACGAACCAAACCAAAAACGGTTAGGGAACGTTTCCTAAACGTTAAGGGAACCAACCAACTGAAACATTCTCCTGTGCTTGCACTGTCCCTCCACACAACGTTCCCGTTTGGTTGTCTTTGGTTGTTTTTTGGTTGTTCTGAGTGCGGTTTTGAAATGTTCATTTAAACAAGCTCCATTTCAGTTTTTGAAGTAGCATACAAAATGATTGCAGTCACTTTCCAAATCCACTCAATTATTGGTCTTATAAAATCTAAGTAAGGTAAAAATCAAACCAAGATAATATTTATTTTAGGCTAATATCAATTTTACTAAATAAAAAAAATACTGCTTTTTTTACCGTATTAGGTGAATAAACTTTAAACAAGAATCTATCAATAGAACACTTTTCACAACTAAGAAAATTCACTTCTTTCATTTCACATTTCACTTCAGTACAATCAGACAGGCTCTCCCTTACAGGTAGGCCTACCCCCACGCCAGTAGGGGGAAGACCGCGCCTCTGCTTTCAGGTGATCGATTGAAGTCTTGTCCTGACTTCCGTAAACGAGCTCTGTTTGAACACCGCTGGATGAAGTCTTGGAATGGATTACACACTCGTCTTGAATTCGATCTCACAAAAGTAAGTGAAATATGTTACAGTTTAATGATGTAGGCCTAGTGGTTGTAATGCAAGGGTTTGAGGTTTAACCTTAAGTCCTTGTAGGGGTTTGTTATATTCCGATTGTGCCAAGTTTGTAATTTACCAGCTAGCACATTGCTCGTTCGTCTTTGTTTGCTGCTGTTCTCAACGTGTTATGTTTTGCAGCATTGTATGTCTTGTGTCATCGTGTTAACCTGCTCGCGTTGTTGTTACAAGTAAGATATAGCACTAGGCTACCGTTTCTTTTAATTAGTTTTAGTGTACAGTCAGTCCTTTTAGGCAAGTCACTCGGCGGCAGTGGTGTAGTCTAGTAGGCTAGTGGATATACTGTATGTAGCTGGATATACTGTGATGTAGGCTAGTAGTTAGCTGTAGTGGGTAGGCTATACTGTGATCAACCCCAAATGTATCCTAGTCTATTTTAAGTGGGTATACTGAGATGGTGATGCTTTGTAAGTGGGTATAGCCTACTGCATAGTCCTGTGTATGTAGGCTACACCAGAGCCATAGAGATGGCTATAGGCTAATGGCTAAACTGTAGGCGGCCATCTTGTAACACAGTTTATCACACAGCCGATTCAAGTGAATAGACCTCTAAATTTCGCCTTCAAAAAGCTGAGATCCGGTAGCCTATCTTGCGATTTTTGCTATGGGAAAATAACATGGGGAGAGAATTATTGCACTCTCCCGGGGACGAAGAAGTCTGAAATGCAGACATTTTGCTCAACACACTTTTGTCCTCTGCCTTCGAGTGGTAGTCTACTGTGATCTTCGGTAGGCCTACGTTAAGACAGCAACTTAGATTTTTGCTACCCCAGACCTAACTTGCAAAGTAACTTGTCATAGGTAGTTAGGTTAAATTAACACCCTCATCTCCTTATAGGCAAAGATGGCAGTTTTGGTTCCTTTTTGTAGGCGAACTTCAGAGGTCTGTTGGGAAGCATACAGGAAGGGGCGGAATGTGTGTTGTAGGCTATACACAGCTGCCATACTGGCTTTACAAACTAAGCCCATGCATTTCTATGGATGCTGTGTCTCCCCATTAGAAATTCTCTGGGCTACAATGCAAAAATCAAGTCAAAAGCTGGGCCAAATATCCAGTCAAGAAAATCTGGTTGTGTACAGGTGACTTATTGCTGCAATACTATCAATAATAGTTTTCTCTGTATGGAAATACTGCTTTTTTCTACTACTGACTCACAAAAACGTTGTTCTCTTAACGTAGATTCATACACCAAAGCCATGGAAAAATGTCATCGGCTGATGGGATACTTCTAGCATTGAGGCAGAAGAAGATGCGAGCGTCCACAAAAGGCAGTGCAGGGTGATGGTAAGACCTCTTAAGTACAGACTACATTATTTACACAATTCAAATATTCTTTTTGCAATCAGTACAGATTGTATGGTCTTTTATTTCAGATGAATCCATTCCGCCAGCAAGAAAGCATTCCAGGATGGTGCGTGTGCCTGGAAGCCCTGTCTGTAAGTTAACATTTATACATGTATTTAAGAAACCAGTTGAGTCATATTTCCTACCATGGAACTACTGACATTCATGTTTATTAACCTGGTGCATATCATGTGGCTGTTCTGATGTATTTGTCTCTTCCTGCCTTTTTTTAGGTCAGCAGATGTCACTGCATCCACCACCTGCATGTGAGTTTTTCTTTTTAGCGATTGTTTAATGTAACAGCATAGGTTTATCTTTTGCAAATGTCATATGCAAGAAACCTACCAGAAATGAACTGACCAATATTCATATTTACTTTCTTTTTAGATGAGTCAACACCACACAGGTAACCAGCTCATTGCCCAGAGCTGGATGGGTCTATTATAACGCCTGCCACTTCATCTTGGGACCCAGTTAAAGGTACAGTGTCTTTGAATTTTCCATTTCCAAGTAAATACAATTTCATGACCAGGAACTTGAGAGTAACTAACTTTTTTTTGTTGTAAACAGCACAAGTGACTCATCACACAGAGGGAGGTCGCTCGGCCATGGAGACGGAAATGAGGTAAGAAGACTCACTTAATTTATTCACATTATGCAAGTATATAATGTATTTAATAACTAAAACTAACACCATCCATTTTTCCATAGCAATAAGGACAACCATTACCGCATGGCACAGCGAATGGACGCATTTGAGGAGAAGATGGATGAGCTGCTCATGCTCTTAAGGAGCTCCCAGTCACCCCCCTCTGCTCCAGTTGATGACATGTTGCTGTCGTCCTGCTCGACAGTCACTGAGCTGCAGGAGAGGAGGAACAAAATGCCCTCCCAATAGGACTTGTACTCTGGGACCTAAGCGGGCAAAGAACATCACCAAAGACTCCACATATCCTGCACACACATTCTTTAACTTCCTCCCCTCTGGCAGGCGCTACAGATCCCTGGACACAAAAACAACCAGACACAAGAACAGGGGCCTGTACTACGAAGCGGGGTTACTGGCTTATCCGGATAACTTCGAGAGTAACTTGGATCACATGTGGCGTAACTTCCCGATTAACCCGTACTACGAAAGGTGGATAGGTTTTAACCGAGGTATGCTGCCATGGCAATTTACGCTGCATCTCAAACCTGCTCCGACCAGGTTATGATCTTGGTTAACCCGAGGTTTCCGTTTAACCACACCCTTTATAAGCACCACCCCTCCATTCACAATTTCACCCGAGACAATGCCGGCGTACCTGGATGATCCATTCGACATTGGAGCGCAAATCGTCAGGGACTCTGCGCAGGGCGAGGGTTTTTAGAGACCCGGACGATATTCTCTATGAAAGATATAGATTCTCAGCCGAGGGAATTCGTTACCTTTGTCAGCTGATCGAGGCAGACGTCTGTAATGTCACCCGCCGTAGCAATGCCCTTACGATAGAGCAGATAATGTGCCTTTCTTTGAGGTATTTTGCAAGTGGACACTTCATGTATTCCATCGGTGATGCTGAACATCTGAGCAAGAATACTGTATGTCGTATGATTCGCAAAGTGGTACTTGCTCTATCTAAACTGTTTATTATTATTATTTATTAAGGAAGGGTTTTATGCAATCGCGGGTAATTATTAATATCAAAACAGATGTATTGGGCTACTTCCATGAAGACAATTGTGAGATTCATGACTAACAATTTCCCTTAGGTTTCCCAAGAGTAATAGGAGCCATTGACTGCACCCACATTCCAATCAATGCACCTCTGGGAGAGCATGAGGGCGATTATATAAATCGCAAATCTTTCCACAGCATCAACGTGCAGGTATTAGGTGTTTGATATGTGATTATAGGCCATCATGTCCTACCTCAAGTTCACCTTCTCTTCAACTATTGGACTCACATAGGCTAAAGTTTTGGTTTGCATGTTTGCGAAAATGTTAAACAATTATATTCATGTAGTTCACATTCCTTCTCCATTATGTTTTTCATTACTTTTCGTCCTGCTCATGGGGTGGTCCTGTTGATCATTTTCCGGTGAAACACTTTGCTTCAACTTTAGTCATGTTCCGAACTCTTGCAGGAATGTTACCAAAATGACCAAATAACCTTAAATTCTTAGATGACGTGATCACCAATACATGGTGACAAGCTTGGAAGCAAGGTGGCCAGGCTCGGTCCACGATTCCCGCATTTTTAGGGAGTCCACGCTATGTACAAGATTTGAAGAAGGTAAGGCAATCGGCCTCATAGAATTGTTTTTGGACACAAACTTACATGTGACAATTGCTCTCCATTTCATCTAAGGGCATTTTGATGGCTTGCTGCTGGGGGACCGTCGATACGCATGCCTGAAACATCTCCAAACACCTTATGCTGACCCACAAACAAGGCCGCAAAGAAATTACAATTCTGCCCACAGCATCACAAGGGCAAAAATTGAAATGACCTTTGGGATCTTAAAGGCACGTTTTGCATGTTTAAAAGGCCTTCGTATAAAGCCAGAGAGGGCCTGTCAGATTGTAGCTGCATGTGTGGTGCTACACAATATAGCCACAATTAGGAAGGAAACAGTGCCAAATTACATTCCTTTGCCCCCAGACATTGTCGACCCCATGACCCTTGACCATCCCACAGGGCGTGCAGTCAGAGACACGATCACCAATCAATTTTTCACTCATTAAAATAAAAAATACAAACCCACACAACCAATAAACACATTCAAGGTAATTTATTGAAGTTCTCTTTCCTAAAAATTACAGAAAGAAAAGCAATTAATGAGTATACACACATTGATGGGCTGGTACATGCAGATCTACTAATACCTTCTTTTCATCTTCTAGCTTCTCTATTTCAAGCTTGAGTTTCTTAATCTGCAGTTCTTTCTTCTCACAGTCGAGTTCAAGCATGCGCTTGTACAGGCTGCGCACATTGTCCGTCCCAGCCTACAGAACCCCCAAAAAGAGAATGTATTATGCATAAAACATTTGAGCATGCAGAACCAAAGACAAAGCAAATGTACCCTTTGAGTCTTTGATGGCCAAGAGGAGGTTTCCTCAGGAGGGGACAAAGGCTGTTGCAACTCTTCCTGCAAAAGAATACAAGCAGAGACGGTTGATAGCCTATGATACAACTCACTCAGTACACACAGACGTACAACTGGAAAGTCATGTGGACTGGAAAGTCATAAGTGAAATAGGTCATCCTCCTAGATTATTGACTGTACAGTATAGCAGTGATAAAATGTTTCAACCTGGATGTGAGTGTCGGAATGGGCAGTTAGAGTGTTCTCACTGTCGTCGTCCTCCTGACAAATACATTACATTAGTGAGGCTGCACCTACATAATTCACAGTTAATCCAATTTGATTCTTTCTTACAATTACCTGGGCCTGTGGACCACTGGATGTGCTGGGCTGTGGTGGCTGGAGGATCTCCACATGATCCCCTTTAACTGTAGATCACCATTTTAACATAAAACTTGAATGATATCATATTACCCTGCACATAAAGGTTGCACATTTCCACAGCACCAGGATCCGTCCGAATGCCTCCCTCAACCCCCGCCATAATCGGCCTTCCACTATTATTTGCAAGTGCCAACTCCTCAGCTACTGTAAAACACTCTGGTGCCTTTCCTCCTCCCGTAGTGTTCAGAGACATAATTTGGAAATATTAATATTATTGATATGCAAGCTTTAACGATATAAACCTACCATTCTGAATGATGTTTTTGTGCTTCATTTTCACCTGTTGCCAGGTGCGTTTGGCACTGCTGTTGCATCTGAAATGTTCAGATAAATAGACAGATAGATAGATAATTTATTGATGCCCAAGGGGAAATTCAAGGTCTCAGTAGCATACAGACATCACACACACATTCAATAACAGCAGAAAAAAGTAATTACAAGTATATGATATAACAAAACACAGCTAAGCAATAAGGACAGTACAAGATAAAGAATATCCTAAAACATATACTGAAATAGAAATTATACTAAATAACCCAAAATCGAAATCAAGTCTAAAAACAGTATCCACATAGTGGGTGATTAATCATGAGACGCTTGCAATGACTCTGTGCATAGTAAGGTAAGGTGCTCTGTGTGAGTGAATGTCATGGTGATGGTGCAAATGAGTAAGTCCAACAGTGCATAGTATAAAGTCTATAGACCAGCATAAAATACATATGGACATATAAGAGTGTAGGCAAGGTAATATGAAATATATGAATGTGATTTTGTGTATATATATATATATATATTTAAGAGAAAAGGTGTAAGTGTGGCCACAATCCGGCTGTGGGATGGAGGGAGGGGTTATGCATATGTGCTAATATAGCACGCAAACAGAGTGAGGCAGTACATCAGTGGTGAACAAAAGTGGCTATAGTGGACAGACAGTACCCAAACATGGAGAGGCAGACAGACTATGCGGAGAAGTCTCTCTCCTCTTCCCTTAAGTGAGGCATACACTAAATCAGTCAATGGGGGCTACTTAAACATTCAATTATCCTTAGGCTATTAATCTATATGGCCACTTCTGAATTGTGTTGCATCTGTAGGCCTTTTTAAGAACTCAAAATATTCAATGTAATTATTTCAACACATTTCAGACATTCTGCAAGCTATTAATCCTCCGTAACACATATTTGAGGAACATGTGGAAATAAAACTTTACTCACGCATTTAACCGATCTGCAATACGTTGCCAACAGCCTTGTCTGGCTTTGTTTGCAGCCGTCGTATTTGATTTGTGTCGTATAGTCTCTTTAAATTCTTCGTAACTTCGCATGATGATTGTACATTCCTCATCCGTGAAATAGGGTGATCGCGCTATCATTGAAAGTGTTGACTTGGGCTGCAACCCGCCCCTTTTATGTGAACGCGCACAAACTCCAATTAGGTTAACCCCGGCTCAACAAATCAACTTCATAATCAGCGTCGTAGTACCGATTAACACCACTTAAGATAACCAGGTTTTGTCAACCCCGGTTTAACAAAGTAACCCTGGGTTACATCTGGGTAGGTTAAGCTCCCTTCGTAGTACAGGCCCCAGCTCTTTTCCCACTGCTGTCACTCTCCTGAACTGCAGATCCCCACTTTGACACTCACCTGCACATTACATGCTTTATCATTCCAATATGTGTCTTGCACACTACATTTGCACTATTACTTTGCACTCTACATCACACTCAATGTGTGCTTGTTTTGGTATTATGTCTTATTTGTATAGTTGTTTTGTATATAGTGTTGGTATCTGCCACAATGTATATTGTTGTCTCTATTGTACAGTATGTCTGTCTATTTGTTGAATGTATAGAGCACCTACCAAAGTCAAATTCCTTGTGTTAGTATACTTGGCTAACATGGAGTCTGATGTTTATATATATTTGTAGACCTTTTAGATATTTTTTTGTATTTTGATTATTTTATATTAAAGTTATAAATCAATTTTATCAATTTTGCCAGTTCATTAATTCCTGCTAATGTGTAATAATGCATTCCTGCTCATACAGTTTAAAGTAGTTTAAAGTAATAATAAAATTAGTATGCAATAGAGATGCGCGGATGGGCTATTATTTCAACCGTAACTGCATTAGTCTGAGCGAATTAGGGTTGAAGGTGGAAGTAAATACAGCAAAAGGATATTTGTTATCAATCGAACCGTAATTTCATGTAGATTAAGAATTTCAGGTACCTACAGTGCAGATTTGTACCAGAAAAAAGATATACAGCTTTGAATGGACCATGGTATAATGATTATTGGGCCAAAATCGTATATTATCACATATAGATATTAGCTGATATCTCCCATACTGGTAAAAGGATCTTTACCAAACTTGTACTTAATCACCATAAGTTCTTGATGAAATTAGTAGGTGTTTAATGTCTTGGGGTCAAAGGTCACGTGAGGTCATAGATGACATGCAATGTTTGTTTTATACCTCTCAAGCAGATTGAAGGATCCTCATTAAACCCAACACAGTTAATTAAGCCTAAATTAACTAATAAGGCATTAAAGATCATGGGGTCACTGGTAGAGGTTAAAGGTCATGAGGCTATAGTTGGCTGAGGCATAGAATCAACTATCTGAATCAACTATCTGAATTGACATTGTAGTAGTAGCCTCTCTGAAACCAGGGGAAATCTAAATAATTTGCTGTTTTAAAAATGCAAACATCTGTGTGAATACCTGTTTTAAAATAACTGTTTCAGTTCAGAGTGTTGGATTAAATCCAAACCATTTCTGTCAAACATCTGATAAACGTTGTCATCTACAGCTATTTCCTTCAACTTAAATTATAACGCCAGACAATTGATGTAAATGTCTATGTTGATAGAATACCATTGCATCGCATTGCAATAGTTATACTTTGTTCCCTGAAGGTAGTAGGCATATAAGCAACGGCAGCAGCGGACTGATATTACCTGAACACTTGCGTTTGTGTGAATTCTGTGATCTTCAGGTTGTGGAAGATGAATTTCATTTTGTTTTTTATTGTCCTTTATACTGCGACTTAAGGAACTCTCTTTTTGAATCAATTCAGTTAAAAAATCCAGATATATTTTGGAAATATGAAGGGGAGATTTTATGCTGGCTGTTTGAAAATGATGTTTTTGCTTTGGCAAAGTTTATAGAAAAGGCCTGGTCTTTGCGGCAAAGTATTTTGTATCCCATATGACAAGCCATCTCTATGTGTATGTATCCTTATTTTTAGTGGTTTAGCTATGTTATGTTGGGTTCTGTTTTACGTCACGTGGTTATCTGGAGATAACAGTGAAATTATTACTGCAGTGTCTAATAAGCCCATGAGGGCTGGGCACTATGGTGTTTGACACATAAATAAACAAATCAATCAACCAACCTAGGATTCTACTAGGTATTATGGTGGGTTTTCAGGATGTGAAGGGATGTAATCATGGGTTTCATAAAGTACTGGGGGTACCAGGATAAGAGGATCTCCTCCTTACATGGAAAGGGAGAGGGGGTGTTATCAAGCTGGTGAGGACTGGACAGGACAGGGATGAGGAGGCCACTGTGCCTTATGAGTTAGGGCCTGTCCAGCTAGGAAGAGAATAAGTTAAGAAGGCCTTATTTCACCAAACTGGAAGGAACCAGAAAAACCTGGGGTTACACTATTTTACATATGTTACCTATGCATTACATAGGTTTGCATATAGTTTTATGCATGATGGGAAGATGGAAGTTCAGTTCATACATGCTCAAAGTGAACAGTTCACGTTCAAAGTTCACAATTTTAATTCTGAACTAGTTCAAAGTTCAGTTCATTTTACTTTTTTCGTGAGATATTCAAATAAATACTTTTTTTCACACTACGAGCTAGAAATCACTATACGTGCTTTGAAGCTGCTCATTGTAAACATTTGCTCATGACACTGCAATTGTGGGTTTCTTACCAGGTGATGAAACTTGCAGCAGTACAGACAAGGTAGACCAGTTCTATACTTAGTGCAATGAAATCTACCAGCATTTAATTAAAAAAAGAATACATAATATGAAATATGTATATATTATTTGATATATATGATATATATACATATGTGTGTGTATGAAATGAGCAAAACTCTTGAATGAAGGTAATGAAGACAAAACTCAAAGGCACAAAAAACTTTATTTTTAAGGAAACTGCGTATCTTTATGGTTGATGCAGTGATTTTTAAGATGTAACTTTGTGTAAGATGGAACTTTATGCAACTTTAGGTAGGTAACTTCAACTTTCATACAGTATTTGGTGACCTTTTCAATTCAGTGCTGGGGACATGATCTACAGGAACATGGTTACACTAGTGCGAACTGAAAACTGAACCCCACCCCTGGATACTTCTTTCTCCCCTCAGGTCAGTCCAAAGAGTTTTTTGTTTGCATTTAACACCAACTGTTTTTCGAAGTTGGCATCTCCCAACCGGTTTCTCCTGGGCCTAAATATCTGGCCACCAGTGCTGAACAGCCTCTCCACTGGAGCACTTGACGGGATTGCTGTGTTGTACTTCAACAAACAGCTTTTTCAGTTTGGGTAGGACTGTGTACTCATTGAAGTTGTCAGCAGTTGGGGCATCCAGGTACGTCCACCTCAGACTTGGTGACTGTTACTGGGCTTCGACTGAATTTAAAAAAGGAGGAAGCACTGCTTTTTCTCTCTGTTGCAGAGGTTTGCGCTTGTTCAGACTCCACCACAGAGATAGATTGCACTTCTTGCTTCAGCATCACTCTGTACTGCAAGCGCTGAATGTCATCCGACACCCAGTCCAACTTGAACATTGGAAGTAGTACAGCTGCCAGGATGTTCTCTTTTTCTTCAAGCCTGTCATCCAATCTTTTTCAGATTGCCTGAATCATGGTTTGGATGAGAGGACGACATGCAGCCAGACCTTCTGTAGCTGTAGGCTTTGAGCTCTCATCCAGCAGCCCTCTCAAGTCATTTTTCAGGTGCACAATTGTAGGCACCAGGTACCCAAGGAATGTGTTTTTCTCCCCTTGAAGAATGTTTAGTGCAGCGGCTAAGGGATGCATCACACTTACAAAGTTATGGATGAAATCAATCTCCTGTGGGGAAAACCGCCGAAGGCCGAACTCATCACAGACGGTGTGCAGAAGCAGCCTGTCATATTCAGGAGCTGGATCACCTGGCGCTATCAGGTCGCTGGCCTGTGGAGTCAATGTGGCTATGTGACTCATGCGCTGCATGGAGAGGAACATCGAGTTCCATCGTGTATTATTTGGAGTGACAAAGCCAATCTTTAGCCTTTCCTCAACCAAATCTGAGGCTTTTGAGCTCCGTTTTACTAGATTTAAGGTGTGGGCCATGCACCTTCTGTGAGGGGGGAGGCAGGGATCCTCTAATGCTGAGAGGGGTGCTGGCTCAAGCCCATCATCATCATCATCACCATCATCCAAACTGTCAATTGCCTGGACAGAAGCCTCTTCCACTGTTTCATCAGCAGCTGTAATAGCAACACCCGCTCTAAAACAGTTAAATGCCTTAACAAAATTTGAGGCATTGTCTGTCACTGTGCACACAATTTTGTTCTGAATTTTAAATTCCTTGTACACCTCTGCTAGTACTTTTGCCAGTACATCATATATGTGTGTGACCCCCTGACACGACGGCATGCAAGTGCAGCTGATTTCCTGAGTGATGGATCATGTTTGTCAAGCCAATGAACTGTAATGCCCATGAATCCCTTGTTGACAGCTGACCAGCAATCAGCTGTTGTGTAAACAAAATCAAGCTCGGCAAGTTCACTTTTTAATTTATTGATAACCTCCTTAAATTCTCTTTTCAGTAGTCCCTGCACTTGCTTTCTTGAAGGCACATGTCTGGTTGGTTGCAAACCTGTCACTAGTCTGATGAACGAGGGTTTCTCAACTTTGCTTAGAGGTTGTAAATCTTCCACAATGTAGTAGATAGTCAGTTTATCTACCTGCTCCTGTGAGACCACCACGGACCTCTTGAAGGCTGCTGGCAGTGTCATTTGCGTTTGGGGTTGGCAGGGGGTCTTTTTTCCCTTTCCTCCCTTATGACCCTCGAGGGCGTGCATATATGCATTTACACTGGATGGATGTTTTAACTCAATGTGCCGTTTCAAATTCGAGAAGGACGTTGTTGATGTCCTAACTTGTTTTTGCTGCGCAGGTGGACACACAGAAAGGTACGATTTTTGCCGTCGTTAATTGTTTTAAATGTTCATAAGGAGAATCGGTGTCTGTCTCCGTGCTATCACTTCCACTAGCCATTTTTTTTTAAATCGCTTTCTCACTCTCGTTATTGGTCTGTCTCTCTCTCTCTCGCTCCTCCAGCCCTCCGCGCTCTTGTCGTTGCTTGCTACGCGGCGTTGCTACGCCTACCCCGCTCTAGGCCCTTTCACACTGGCGAAATCGCCGCGATTTTATGTACCAGAATCGCGGAACGACTGTCCCTTTCACATAGACCGAGGCGGAACGGCGGGACAAAGTGTCTCGCCAAATTTACTACCAAGCCCCCTAGACATTTTGCAGAGTTTTTTCGTTCCGGCACCAGTGTGAATGGGTCAAGGCGGAAAGGGGAATCTGGGCGGGCATTTCGATGCTATGTCCAGCCCACCACAGAAGATTGCAAATAAATCTGATCAAAAGCAGCAATAGCAGAGACAGCACATTATGTCAATCTATAAATTCACAAAGTCTCCAGTCATTCAATGCCTGCTAGAGTTGACTGTAGCTTGGAATGCAATCAGTTGCCATAATAGGCTATCATAAATTCCAGCAAAAAAACAAAGCATGAACTCATGAGCATCTTTCTGCCCTATATGTATATCCTCTGATTGTAATGCTTACAGATATCTAGGCGATATTTGTAACATTTGTTTTGTATTTGGCCTGTTATAAAATCATGTAGACCTATTGAACAATTTGAACACACTAGGAACCGCAAAGTTGGAGACATGCATAAGGACATTGCTGCAAATTTAAAACCGGATTAGCCTACTCTGGACTGGCTAACTGTACAGGGGCATGCTTTACACCTTTGTGTTTCGTAAGGTCTGCTGTTTATTCTGATATATGGTTTGTCATGTGTTGAGGTAAAGTTCGCGAAGTATTCCACCAAGATGAATGGGTAGGGAGACGGGCGCAAAAAATATGATTAAATTAAAGTTACTTTTCTCGCGAACCGTTTACCACAACAACTAACCACTAACATCGTTTAAAAGCTGAGAAAAAGCTCTTTACATGTGATGTCTGTGATGAATAGGCTACTTCGCAAGTAGTTCAGCAAATTTGGGTGGGACAGAATACCTTTACAGAGCAGCAGCTCTGGCCATATCGGCTCTGGCTCACATGATGTACTGCTTTAAATGCATTATCGCTTCACTACCCAACACGCGAACAAGAAAGAAAAGAAAAAAGAAACCAATGTGCTTATGTTAATTGATTTTTACCGATAGGCCCAGGCCTAGAGAAAAGACAGCTATGGTAACCTAACAATTAGGATTTGCTTTGCCTACACTGCTGTTTGGTTGTCCCAAACTTTGAGACGATCCATACTCGCATTTACTGAATCTTATCAACCCGAACTGCGATGTTCCAAACAGAGTGACAGGATGCAATGCCTAATAATCTCACTGCCTTCGGCATAACTGCAACAGTGCGCCTAGGCCTACTGTTAAACACCTGAAAAATATTAAGCTGCTGTTTTCTTTTCATGACGAGCACTAGGCCTACGCTTAAATGATTTATGACTGAATGGAACGTTGCGTTTTTAAGCGCCAGAACTGCTTATCACGTTGTGTGACAAAGTTTACAACAATCATCATCTTCTATGTTGAGATGTCCATTCTCTTTGCCCTAGGCTATCATTTGTGTGCGAAGCATGTTTCAATTAAGACAATACACAAGGTATTTTTTATTGTTGTAATATTGAATGATTTCATGAATAAATTGTATGCACAGTGCATACAGGATTACGGCTGGCAGTGCCACTGACCAAGGCCACAGTAGCTTGTGAACCTCTGATTTTCAAAGGGGAATCACGGCGAACGCAAGGGGCAACTCTTCTCTTCAATTTCCCTTCCAAATTACTTTTTATTGTCTGAAGACATCTATCGCAAGAATCTAACATTCTAACAGCAACAGAAAAGCAAATGCAAGCTAACCAAAGTGCAGTCGGTTCTCCCGCCATGGTTTTTGAAATCACACACCTGCTGAAGGCCCACGCACGCATAATAAGGCCTACGACTATCACTCTACACGCCCCCTGTTGCACGTCACAATTTAATTTACTATAGCTGATCCTGCCTTCTGGCTCCCCAAAATGCAGCATCATGTGAACAGATCAGCAGGCCGGCAAATTTTCACCTCGCTTTCAGACACAAAAAGACGGCAAAAAGATGTCTCCTCTTCCCGCAAATTTAGTGGGATGTGAAAAGGCCTCTTGCTCTGCTGCAATTCATCACGGGTAACGTTGTGCGGAAGCAAGTATGCTATTCAACTATTCTCAGCCGGACACTACGTTGCCCGCAATGCATTGCGCACACAATGTCAAAACCATTTCTGTTTGGTGATACATGATTTAAGCGGCACCAGCGAGAATACAGGAGGGAGGAACTTTCTCTCGCTATGCTTCAAAAAGAGAAAACAGTTGTCACTCAGTTTTCAATGGAAAACAAATTCCAACGTTCATTTACAGTGATGTCTGCCGTTCATGACACATAATGTGAACTAATTCACGTTCAAGTTCTTTATTAAAAAATGTGTTGCGTTCAGTTTAATGTTCACGAAAAAATGAGCGTGTTCAATGAACGCGTTCTTTTTAACTCGTTCACGCATAACACTGTAAGCGACCGTACTCAGTACTGATTGGTGAAGGGTGTTGATGGAGATGGCATGAGAGGGTGGCACTTCTCAAGGGCTGAGGAGTATAAAATATAATGTACAGTATAGCCATCCGTAGGGGAGATCTTGTCGGGGGCCCCAGCTGATGACATCTCCTCCCTATTGCTTTGATGGTTGGTCTGGACCAGTGTTGCCAACTATTTCAAATGGAAAGTAGCTAAAGCCAGCTCCAAAAGTCGCTAAATGTCACTAGATGACGTCACACACTAATTTGCATATCAATTACGTCACCAGGTCGTGACCCCCCAAAAAAAAACGGTGATGGCCCTTTAATTCCCCTTTACACCTGTTTGCTTTTCTCCTAGGCCTACTGAAATAGGCAACTTTAAGAGCCTAATTTAAATATTCAATTTAACATACTTGTATATTAGGGTAATTGATACACTTTACACTTCTGTACATCTTGTCATAGTATACACCAGAATGAGCATTAAGTGGCTGAAAATCAGTCATTTCCAACCTATTCCCAACTGCTGCCTTGCACAGCTTGAAGTCTGATTATAACTTCACCATAGGCTACACACAATTTAACCTTACAACAATGGCTATATTTTGGATTTATTTATTTAGTGTCACTCAGACAGACCGACATATTTTTTTTTCCTCAGCCGACAGTCTGTCCTGCATTGACAACATTGAGGCAACATAGAAAAACCTAAAGCATTCGTTTAGGCTAACTTGTATGCTCGATTTTGAACTATGCTGCTTGTGAATGAAGTTGTAGCCTACATTCCTTTGTTGAACGGTGCTGGAAAGCGTGTCCCTGTTTCCCTGTCATCATGTCATTGCTCTCATCTCATTGACTGGTTGTAATCTCACCCAAAGTTGCTGCACCTTCCAATAACGTTGTCTGAGCTGTTAGATCTATAGAACATCTACTTCCGTGGATAACATGGGCTGATACTAGGCCAGTCATTACTTTTATAATCATGGAGCAACGCTTTGGGCGAAACAGGCATGAGACTCTTACACAGCACAGCCGAACTCACTGCTCACTCATAAGAGTAAAAAGGGACGTTACATGCCATCACATCAGAGTCTCAAAAAGTCTCCAAGAACGCCAGAAAAAGTAGCTAGATTTGTCGCTAGTCGCTTTTTACAAAAAAAGTCGCTTGGGGGGTCTGAAATCTCGCTAAATATGGCGACAAAGTCGCTAAGTTGGCAACACTGGTCTGGACTTTGGTTGGGCTGTACTATCATTGCAATATGGTGAATAAAGATCAACAGTCTTCGGAAAATCTTCTATCTACATTGTCTCCTTCGGACGCCTTGTTCCAGAGTGCTAAATTACTAAATAGTCAAGTGGTAATTGTTAATTGACCGATCCCAAGCCCCACCTCCCATTGTCAGTCCCATAGTTACTGTTGCTAAGTCGGACAAGTTTGCAGGAAAGTGTGAGAACGCGTGTTCAACGTGAGAACGCGTGTTCAACGTGGGGACGCAGCACCCCCATTTAGCCTAGTGTAACAGTGTATGCTTGCTGGATTTCTGGGCGTCAAGTAATATTGATATATTCAAAAAACAGAGGCCAGAAAGGCCTTCAGTATGCGGAAGGACACATTCACAATGTCCGCTGTTATCAACAAGGTGGAACACCACAAATCGAGGACAAACCAATCCGGTGTTACGGATCTTAATGGGATGCACGTTAACTGGGGATAAACAATTAGCACGTTATCACGAGCAGGTAGTTTACCTTATTTGCTGCAGATGTGACTCTGATTCAATAAACAGGTCTGTGCAAACATATGGTGTTGACGTGCCATAACAAAATCTAACCATATTTCAAGGATTAATTGAAGACGGGACCAAGTGCTGCAGATCCAAGTTCCCACGCAACTTGGGAGAGTGGCTAGCCTATAAGCAGCTCATGTTGGGGAGGTGGAGAGATAGCTTCGCTTTGGTAGGCCGATAGCCTACTTGTTATTTTGAATGGCTGCTTTAGAAGGAAGAGTTCAAATAAACATGATACAAGTGTATTGAAAAGAAACCACTAGATCTATCCGAGTTTAAACCTACCACGCACGACATATCTGCATGGCAGGCAGACGCTATCAAGAGCAATTGCAGACATGATTTGTCTTGCATAAGACTTCATTAGTGCCCGATTAGGCTAAATGTGGGCAATGTAGTAGGCCTTTGGCGATTTCGAGACTGCATAGCCTATACAGCAAAGCCTAGTTTTGAATCGGCACATGATTTGATCTTTAGAAGACTATCTCTCGTTCAGCCATCAATAATGCATCGCAGTAGGATATTGCGTTTGTTGAAAAAATGATTGTTAGCTTATTTCTTTGAACAGTCTTCTATCCCAAGTTAAACATGGCAAGGTAGCCTGTGCCTAAAAGCTGAAAGTATTCTTGTTGTGTGTAAGGCGATACGTGATTGAGTAGGCTATGAGTATGAGTGTGCGAGTTCAGTTCCTACAAGGTAGGTATAATTTTTTGCGTTAGCTTATGTTGTCGTTTTAACAGTGGAAACCAGGTTTAGTTATGTTTTTGTGTGTAGTTATGAACACAAATAAAGGGAACATTTTCGTACACACTCAGATTTATTTACTGAAAAGTAGCAGCCTATCCAAAGTTATGCAAAGTTAGGCCTGTGTGTGGTAGCGTTTCACACGGTCAGGATATCGGATGTCACTTCTACAAGTACCCAGGCATATATTTTAACCTTTTTGAGCTCTTTAGTTATTTAGTTACTTAGTCTATTCGCAAAAGAAGCATTTTGGCATTCGCATTACTGGCGTATTGTCATACAGAATGGACACTAGAACATTCTAAATTGACCGAGGTCCTCCGAAGTCCTCATTGTGACATAGTAAAAGGGGGCGGGGCTTGGGATCGGTCAATTGGATTTGGAAGTAGATATTTTCTAGCCTGGAAAATCCAGACCCTGGTAATCTAGAAAGATTAAGGGTCTGGCCACAAACAATGTAATGTCCCAACTGGAGGGACGGCACCAAGCATGCATTTGAAAATCTCACTGCACGCAATTGGATCCATCTGGGATCGCTTCCGTTGAGAGTGATTTCGGCACCAGATTTTATGGTAGAGCCAAACAGGACGCAAGGCGGGAGTTTCATAGATGTGACGTAGCATAGAAGCGACTGTGAGACTGTTCTCAGCGTCAAGGGTTGGCTTCAATGTGAGTGGTTGAAGTAGCATGTTAATAGAGGGCGGACAAGTGGCTTATCCAATCATATGCAAGGATTTTTGATAAGGCCCAGCCTTCTGAAACCCCACTCCAATGGATCGATCCCAGATGGATTAGTGGAGCTAGGCGGAACGAAATTCATCTGGCGAGAGTCAGGTTAGTCTCATCATCCATTGCAGTGAAATGGAAAATAATGAATCAAGACAGTACTGAGCACAACTAAATACTGATATTCATCCCAGGGGAAAATATTGCTTCTTACAACAGTCTCATCTTTCAGAAACAAAATTTAGAAAACGAACTGCTATCCTAATACTTTGTGTCCCTTAATGTGCTTAAGAAATTATAAGGTGGCTTGTAACAAATTCATATAATTATATTATTGATATCTACCGTCAAAATCTTCCAAAATATTTAGATATTATTTTTTGCCCACCCCTAACTTCAACTGAACAGATAACAACGGACATGCCACATTACTAACATCAAAACTGGAAGATAATGCTAGTCTTCAGGGTCACAGAAATTGCTAGGAGAAAGTGGACAACACCTTGTCCATGAAGGGAAAAATAGCAAGGGCCACAGTTAACAGTCATACTAACTTATGGAAAGTCACAACAGCAAAGAAAGCTATAATTTACAGCTGGAAGTAGCACTGCTTGTACTGTGGAAAGGACTGCATGGGCAATATTGAAAGAGATACTGTCAGGTCATGACTATGCTAGTGGAAGTATTTCACTGTTATGTAACTGCTAAGCACATTTGCATACAGTAATTGCAATCAGATTCTTGATTCTTATATACAAAGGAGGGGTATTAAACTCATTGTGCTGTAGATAGGGACTCCCCATGTCAAAAAAAAAGTTGTGCAACATAAAAAAGTTCACTATATTTACAGTAATTGAATTGAACATGGCATGTTGATTAGCATGTCTCCACCGTCTATAACCTTGTATGTCAGGGGATGAAACTGACCTTAACCGTTGACCCCATGGCCCTGAGTCCCTAAGTTCATCTAACTTGTATAGACAATAAATGTACTAGAGTTAATGAAGATCCATCAGTCTGCTTTGGAGATATGAACCAAATACTGCATGTGAGTGCATTTGTGTGACCCCTTGTAACCTTGACCTTTGACCTCAAGACCTAAATTGTCTTGCCAGCTCTTTGACAACTTGTAGTGGGTAAGTAGACCAAGTTTGATGAAAATCTTTCAATTGGCTTAAGAGATATCAGCTAATATCAAGATGTACTAACATACGTTTTTGGCCCAAAAATCATTGTGCCATGCTCCATTCAAAGCCCTATATATTTTTTTCGGTACAAATCTGCGCTGTAGGCACCACAAATTCTTAATCTACAGAAAATTCCGATTCAAATGATACCAAATATGCTTTTGCTGTATTTACTTCCACCTTTGACCCTTTTCTAGGCTTATTCGCTCAGACTACATAGCAAAACTTATCCATCCGGACCAACGTTTTTTGACCAATTTTCAAAACCGCACCCGCCCGCCATCCGCTGGTTGTTTTAATGTATATGGGTGCTGCTGCGCTGCTGAAGTGAGGCTAAAAAACTCTTGCCTGTTCTAGAAAGACTGATTAAATATATTAAATATAGCAAATATATTAAAATGATAAAGTCCTACATTGGCTATGTTGTAGCCTATCCCCAGAATATCAGCAGCAAACTCAGTCTCTGTCTCGCAAAACAGTCTCCAAATAAAACGCACATCGGCCTGTAACCTACAATTTTGTCATTGTAATAAAAAATGCAATTTGGTACGTAATTTCAACATGCTGCTATTTAGCTTACTAATTAATGCCTATTTTTAATGCAAAAAAAAGAAATCCTTAATAAAACAACAAGTCATTCACATTATAGGCTACTTTATGCACTGCCATGTCAGGGTGACACTATGACAAGCCTGCTCTGAAGACTCCCATTCATTTTGACTGCAAGGGAAGAGAGCGTGTCTTTTTCAGACCGACAGCGCAATTCATTTTATACCAACAGGCCGATCGGACAAACTATGACGCCTCGATATTAAAGAAATGCCGACTCTATTCCTTCCGAAATGCATGCTCACATTTTTAGTAACAACCATCAAGCTTGCTTTTCCGACTATCTTTCTTACCTTCTTTTTCCCGCAGTGGATGTTATTGAGCTTGTAGAAGTTTAACTCTTACATTCTGAACATCACGCACTGCCATTGCCCGATGCCTTTTCTGAGTCATATCACTCCATAATCTGTCTCTCTTTTAAATGCTTATTCCCTGAATGGTAGGCTACAATGACTATGTGTTTTATATATGATATCGAAACTAGATAAGCCAGGCAGTCTCATCTACGAGATGTTTAGGCCTCCTCCAATACTGGCAGCTGGTGGGCTCATAGGTTGCAGATTTGCTTAGTGCTACCAAGGCTCTGCAACGAGACGCGACATGGGAGATGAATTATCGGTCAACTTGCACTGTAGCCTATTCTACTTTCCTATTGCACACTGTAGAGGAAATTGCTGGTAGGCTACGATAGGCTATACTTAATTTACACTTTTTGTTACCTTTAGTGTGTGTGCGTGCGTGAGAGGGGTTGCTCAGTGAAACATTGGAATACACCAACTCCGCAACACCATCTCTGATAGTAGCCTAGGCCTAAACAAAGCAGCATGCATAGAAGCAACTAGGCAAAATACTGAGGAAAATTTGACTATTTCAAAGTGTGCTCGTTTTCGGATGTACAGTGGGCATCGCTTTCAAATGGCCACTTCAGTCGCGCATTACGCGGCGTGAAGCTGCGTGAAGCTTTAGTACCACTTTCAGCCACTGTGCTCACTCTGCCACTGTACATCGCTCTGTCAGTGGTAATTGTTACCGAGAGGAATCCCAGCCTACGAATTCAATAACAAAATAAATCGTAATTAAACATTACCTCGATTAAGGCTACTTGGGTATGGCTTAAGGCTTGACTACACGGTGGTAGCGAAAATCGAAATCTGCTTTCGATAGCCTTCCGGTGCTGCTCCACAAAACGAAAAAATATCTTAATTTGCTGTCTATGTTATTGTCAGTGTTGGGGGTAACGCAACTACGCAAATCAAAACAGTGTCTTAATTTGCCCTACTTCTTTACTGCAATGTAGTCAATTGACTGCTTGACATGTCATTTTTATTTTTCTGTACAATAAACAAATACATCTGCTTTATGCCACAGAATTACATTCATATTTGGCTGACTGCAGACGCGCCACTTCCCTCCCCATATTCCAAGATTAAGATAGTATGAAGTGCTTTTTGTATAGGCTACTATCATAAAAAATCGTTAAAATTTGCAATTTGACAAAACACTGGTCCTCATTTTGCGAATGCGAGGACGATATGAGCCTGTTGCATTTAGTTAGATGTCCGAGTCACGCATAATGTTTGAAAACCACTGGCTCGTAATCACAATAATTTAACGCACGACAGTGTGATAGCCTACTTCATCATGTCCCCATGCCTACATTTTTGTGAGTAGCATAGAGATCGTTAAAAACAATAAAGTATGGCTCTCCGTTTGGGACATAGAAAACGTATATTTTTAATAGACTAGATGCTGACTTGCAAAAGCCTCGGGATAACACGTTATCTCCACTATCATCAGTCTCCAATCACCAATATTCTGATGATCGGCGATGATATCGGCAAATGTTTGTTTTCCAAAGTAAGAATTTCACCTTCGACAATTTCACCTTCGACAATGAATAGCTCATTACACTTGTTACTGTTAAACGTAGGCCTACCTGGTATCATTACAAACAAAAATTATTCTGTGTCCTAAAACTGGCACATTTTATGGCATTGTGTCATGTAAGTTCGTTGCAAAATCTAGAGAAATGTGTGAGGTGGTCAGCGGGAGACAATTGAGACACACATTGGATTGTGTTATTACTTGAACATTCCACACTATCCACAGCTGTGGTAGGCCTATCAGGGGCAGGAGGATTACTGTTAGCGCAGGCTTTATACAATTCTTCAACAGAAGGCCTCGAATGTTGTCTTGTTTGTGGAGCGCTTTGCTTCGCTTCTGTAATCTCGGCTTCATTGAAAATGAGGGCTTCCCTCAATGACCCTCCGAGAATAAATAAAGGTTGAATGAATGAATGAATGCAGGCTTGCCCAAAATAGGCTAAAGGCCTGTGGTTTGCGCAGCCTACAGTAAATAACAGACCCGCCAGAATGTGCGTTATGATGCTTTTTTACGAGCAAGATGTTTTTGGTACCCTACGCACACTGCATGTCCTTTAAATAACAATGATCATCAGTATTATTCGACCATTATATTTGGGTAAATGTGCAAGCGTGACCACCTTGATTGGCTGATTGGCTGATGATTGTAACGCGGGCATGATTCTAAACACCTCCCTTACGATGATGAGTGACAGGTGACAGGTCTCAGAATGCGTGCGCTACACAAGGACGGAAGATGATGAATAACTGGGGCCGTAGGCTATTCACAAAGGCTTTTATCTTACTACTAGGAGTAGACTACTCCTAAATCGCACTTAACGATTTTAGCTTGGAGTTTTCTCTTAAAAGTTATTCACAAAGCCTTTCTGACAACTCCTAAACTAGGAGTGAGTCTTCGTTGCTATGGATGACGTCATTACTCATGCACGAGCTTGACTGAAGTGACCACCTTGATTGGCTGACGATTGTAACGCGGGAATTCCAAACACCTCTCTTCCGATGATGAATGACAGGTGACAGGTCGGAGAATGCGTGCGCTACACAAGTAGTGCGAAGGACGGAAGATGATTAATAACTGAATAAAAAGGCCTAGCCTAAATAAAGAGTAAGGCAAAACAAATAGCCTAATGAAACATAGGCCTATGGATTGATGCAGTAGCCTAGGCCTACCTTTGCAACATTATTAAATGAATCTGTCACCATATGCCTAGGCTACGTTTGCAAAGAGGAGAACATTTTAATTTGATTCACAATGAAACGTTACGTTTCATTTACATGTTAACAATGAGTAGTTTTGGTTGTTGTTGGTGGCGCTATTGCATCCCTTTTATGAATGCAAAATTGTTCCTCGCGATTGGAAGCTCCTGTTACATAGGCTACGATTTCAAAACATCGCAATGTAAAATGCCACAAAAAAAGCTGTTTATGAATAGGTCTTAGTGAGTTAGGAGTCTTCTCGACTTAAGCTGTCCCAGACTTAGGTGCTACTTTTAGGTCTAAAATCCTTCGTGAATTACTTTTTGTGAAAAAATTAGGAGTCCTAAAGTTAGGGGTGGCACGCCCATTATTTTTAGGAGTTGCTCCTAAAATCGCCAGTTAGGGCTACGCATTCATTATCTTTGGTTAGGAGCTACTTTTAGCCTATGAATCAAGGCAAAACAAATAGCCTAGTAGCCTAATGAAACATACGGATTGATGTAGTATCTTTGTAAGATTATTAAATTATTCTGTTACTATGCATACGTTTGCAAAATATAACATTTTATTTGATTCACAATAATGTTACATTTAATTTACATGTTGACAATGATTAGCCTAGTTTTGGTTGTTGTTGGTGGCGTTATTGCATGTTAGTCATGCCTACAATGCAAAATTGCTTCCTCACGATTGGAAGCTCCTGTAGCTGCATGATTTCAAAACACGGCAAAATGCCGCAGGTTTGTGAATAGGTCTGTGAGTAAGGAGTCCTCTTGACTTCTTTTAAGCTGTCAGAGGTGGGAAGGTGTGATTTGTTGGGGGCAGGCCAGATTAACTGGGCACAAATGTCTGATGGCCCCCTTCCCCAGCCAACGGAATCGGGTGGTTAGTTAATAGGCCTATCGTGAAGATTTTTCCTGCCATCTAAGGCACGAAGCGCATCTGTGAGGCCAAGCCTCACCAAGTAGCTCGTTTGTTTACAACTAACATTCCATTTAATTAAACTGCTTTATAGGCTATGCCGAAATAGTTTTCAACATTTTGAATATTAGTGTCGGGTGAATTGAAATGTTCTCAAAGTATCCTTATGGCTGAAAGCTGCTTGGGATCCCCCCGTCAAGCAATATAACCATACAAAGCTTCCTGCACTCATTGTTTCAAAAGGAGTAATTTTGGCTTTGTCAGAACTGAAGAGCTGTGGACGGCACGGCAATGCATGCCCAATGAAAATAAATTAACGCAACGCAACACAACACACACCCCCTTCTCGGCCAGTCACTGACATGAACGAAACACAGAACCCGCTTCTCACGGCAGTCACTGACAGTAACCTAGAATAAATGCATGGGGAAAAACACTTCCCCATGACAAAGACATCGTAAAACACTGAAAGTTAATATTTTGTCACTAGCAACATACAGTACATCTGTCCTTTGTCAAATGTATTATGTTCCAAGTAGCCTATGCGTAATTCTGCTTCATAAAGTTGAACAAATACATTTGCTTATTTCACAGAAAATATAAATAGCCAGTTAGGGTCTACAGTACAGAGTTGGTAAGTTATGGTAGGCCAACTTGGAGTCAACATACAAACAGGGGAAATTCTTTCTCTTGTAGCTGAGTAGCCTCAGGTGCGCACGTAGACATAAGGCCGAACATGTACGCGCCAATGAATCGTGCTCCCACGACAATCACGCCGTTAAACTTAAATAGGTTAACATCACTCTAAGTTCGCCTTCAAGCAAGGAAAACGATGATTTGAAGACATCTGTTTCGTTGGAAGGGCAAGGGGTAGCAACAGGGGAACACAGAGACAGGCCCGATGGCAGGGCTGTTATGAGAGTATTAAAATAGGCCTATGGGATATTCTACGGGAAAATATTAAAACGGCAAGACAGCGGGGGAAAGTTAAAATATGTGATAAACACGGAAAAAGCTGGCATGCATTGTTTCGGTCCCCGTGCACAGGGATTATTTGTCATATTATTAATCACATATGATTATTTGTGAAATTGTGCAAACAGGCGCAACACATTTGAAAAGGAAGGACTGGTAGCATGCAAGCTAACGGGAAAGATTGATTTAAGAACGTTATCACAGTGTGTGGCTGTGGCGCGGGCGGAAGACAGTGACAATTGGCAGGGGAGGATCATGTCTTTTTTAACAATTCTGTCGGAGGGTCATTGAACAATTTCTAGCAGGCAAGAGAGGGTCATGCAACTTTTGACTGAAGCACTCAAAATTCCTCCGGTGGCCCCTTCAATAAATAACGAACAGTCCCTAGATTGCTGCTGGGCTATATGTCTTGGTTCATGTCTGTTAACAACTCATTGCCATCAAACGCATAGCCTATCTCGCAGTTGCATCCATTACAAACAAACATGCAATGTGAACGTCTGGGATTGGGGAGAGCACTAAATGCTCTACTGAATAAGCACGAAGTCAAACCTTTAAATGAAAAACACTCTTTAATAATCAAACAAATAAATAAACCGCTAATGAAGTAAACTTGTGACCATCAAAAATCGTTTATCGCCTGTAACTCCGTGATAACAGGACGTAACAGGAAGGCATTTGGCTGAGCAAAGGAGGTCAATATGCTCTATATTTTGTCCAAATCATGTCTGTCTATCATCGTTGCACCTCGGAGAACACCAGAATGTTTAATTTGTCCCATGCTTTCTTCTACGGGCTGCAAACGGGATTCACTCGCAGTTAACCAAATATTTCTTTATTAGGGCAGGGCAGGCATATTTCTGGTTATTAAATTATTTCTAAACCAGTCTGCTAAAGTCTGTAGTGAAGTCTGTGTAGGGTTTTCCAGGCTCCATTTCTTTTTACGAGACACCCTGCTCACTTGTGCCATCTACCGGTTGTTTGGGTTGTTGCAGCGTCTCACTGGAAAAATACAAATTAAAGTCGCGTGATACCACGCGCGGACCGCGAGTGAAGCTGGCCAAGTCGAAGCACTGCCCACTGTAGGTAACACAATTTAACAATGTATAGACTATATTTTTTTCATTTGATTGGTTCAACCGCCACCCGCCCAAATTTAATTAAAATATTATATTCCTTCATGTCATCCGCCCAATCCGCGGAGTCGCAGCTGTAACCGCTAACCGCGCATCTCTAGTATGCAAAGGTTGCAATGTTAGGGGAAGGCTCCCTAAAGGTTGCAACGGTTAGGGAACGTTATGGGAAGGTTTCTAAAGGTTGCAACGGTTAGGGGAAGGTTTCTAAAGGTTGCAACGTTTAGATAACATTCAGGGAACGTTCGGGAACCAAAAACTAAAATTCCGGTCACCAAAAACTAAGGTTCCCCATAAATTGTTAGCTGGGTAGATTTGAGCTGAGCAGAGCGCTTGTCCCCTTCAGCTGCTACGTGTGTATGAACAAGACAGTTATAAATAAATATCGGGGTAAGTTACAGTTGACAGACCATAGTTGCATCATAGATCCTCCTGTAGAAGTTATCAAACAAAAACGATCACTGGCCACTTAAACTACTTTAGCAAAGTCCTTGGCTGCAGGTTGTGAGCAACAGGCAAACGCAAGATACAATTGCAGTCCAATGAGATGCAACTTTATTCTCTGCGATCATGGCAATGTTAGACGAGGTCGTTGGTGGAACAAATATAAGTTCGCCGACCTTGACTCAGGCGACTTGAACGTAGGCAGAGAGGGCTAACATATTTCTCTGTAACATTTCCAAAATCCAAGTGAACAAAACACTATACAAATCAGAAATATCTACTGATATCTTTCTCCGCTGAGTTTGTTCCTACTATTTGCCACTTGCCGTGCCACTAAGACAAGCTGAGAAGGGCGCATCATAATATGTAAGGGATAATGTATAGTACTGGGAAAATAAGTCCCGACAGGGCGAACCGGACCCCGACGCGCACCGGCGTTCTATACATTATCCCGCTTATTACACGGCTACTTGCCAACACAAGAAAAATAAACTTCACACAGTAGTCTACTTTTATGAGGTCCGAATGATTTATTGCGATTTCGTGAAAAGAGAAAAAAATAAGAGAAAATAGTTCTTCAAAAGTTTAGACGTTGCTTGGCAACGCCTTGGATTTCTAGTACCGGCAGGGCTAGGCTACTTGAGGTTGAATTGGACATTCCCGTTGAACGTACAATTGGAGAGGATGAATGGTACATCTCGGGGTAAGTTCGCACTCAAACCCCCATTCATTTCTTGGCTTGATGCAGCGTCTCCTCGATTGCAGCTTACAGGGTTAATTCCAGGCACACCTGAAAAGAATAGACCACGTTGACTGCATTGTCCACATTGGAAAAAATATTAGGCTATGGCCAACTGGTAGCAACTCACCTGAAAGGATCTGGCTCCATTTCTCCCTGTCAGAGGTTGTCGGAGCCCAGTAGCTTTTCAGACTTGTCTCGCATCTGTGCCGGTGACCATCATTAAAAGCAGCAGTTGAAAGCAGCTGCATGGCAGTACTTCTCAGACTGTGATTTGTATACCGTCTGGACAATGCAGCTGCTTGGTTGATGTTGGCCATCATGAGCCCAAGTGGATTGTGCCCCATGGGTTCCCTGGAATACCAGATCTTCTGCTGGTCGAGGACAGATTGTTCTTGCCTTAGAGGATGGAGGTAGAACCTCTTTGCATCAGGTGGGCAATGTGAAAGATATTTCTTAAAAGTTGCCACCGGGCAATTTGGTTTTCCCGGTTCAGAAAAAATGCACCCGCGATAGTTATGCTGCATAGCGTCCCTTGGGTCTTTGTGATTTTTCGTTTCGGCATTAAACGATAGAGTGATATACTCTTTGCCATTTTCGTCCCGTTTGATGGTAAACGAATCCCTGGTCAGATCCCGGTTACCCTCCTGCCTCTTCGTGCAAGGTGCAACTGGACGTCAAACCATACCTTTCGGACTAAGCCGATGGCTGTAGTCGTAGAGAGGGCCTCTGATTCCCTGATTCGCTTTAGATCAGCGCTTGAGATGGGAGGATGGTGCTGGCCGATGTCTTTGCCACTCTTGCGAATATCTTTGATTACAGACTTGAAAACATTGTTGCTGGACTTAAATTCTGGGTTCTGATGTTTGTTGAATTTAGAATAAAAGCGATTTATTTCACTACGGAGAGAAATGTAGCTCGCAACAGAATAACTATTGCCAGCACTGTTCCGCACAGATGGATAAAAAGCCCTCAACAGTTGGTTCAGCTGGTCGGCATCATATTCCTCCGTGGTATCAGATGACTTGACTTTCTGTTAACCAGTCTTTTATGGCCCAAGAAGTGTTTCTTTTGGTGTTGATTTCGTGTCTGTTTTCTTCTACTTTGTTTACCTCTTCCTCGGTTAGCGGTCTATGTCTCTTCGTCCGTTCTTCACCGTTGTTTCTTTTTCTTTTTTGGGGGGACAAATCCATAAACTGGGCCTGCCACCAGCGCTCAGCAGTTTCGTATTCGCTGAATATATTGAAGTTAATAGGAAAGTACCGAGGTGAAGTTAGTTTGATATTTGATATTCGGATATTCAACAGATATTCAAAAAATAATTATGCGGCCGGTTTCATCTCGTGTTTGCAGACAATGTACAAACAGATGACCTGTCTACTTGCTCCCAGCCGACCTTAGGGACCGTCTAAAAAGTACCTTCTGAATTACCTTCATAGTCTTTTTTGTCAATAGCTTTGACATCATGTGACCTAGTGACTCCAAATCAATTCAAAATAGTTATCCTATATGGGACTCATCAGACACACCTCTTTTTATAGTCACTATATGCACACAGTATTTTATATGAATATTTAAAAGAAAAGACCTTATTTCCCATAAGAAATGGTCTCCTTTTTTTCAATACCTCCCAAGCCATGTGACCTAGTGACTCCAAACCAATGCAGAATATTTATCCTATATGGGACTCATCAGACACACCTCTTTTTATAGTCACTGTATGCACACTGTATTTTTTATGAATATTTTAAAGAAAATACATTATTTCATATAAGAAACAGTCTTCTTTTTTTCAATACCTCCCAGGTCATGTGACCTAGTGACTCCAAACTAATGCAGAATAGTTATCATATATGGGACTCATCGGGCACACCTCTTTTTATGATCACTGTATGCACACTGTATTTTTTATGATTTTAAAGAAAATACATTATTTCATATAAGAAACAGTCTTCTTTTTTTCAATACCTCCCAGGTCATGTGACCTAGTGACTCCAAACCAATGCAGAATTGTTATCCTATATGGGACTCATCAGACACACCTCTTTTTATAGTCATTGTATGCACACTGTATTTTATATTAATATTTTAAAGACAATACATTATTTACCATAAGAAACTCACCTTTTTTCAATACCTCCCAAGCCATGCGACCTAGTGACTCCAAACCAATGCAGAATAGTTATCCTATATGGGACTCATCGGGCACACCTCTTTTTATGGTCACTGTATGCACACTGTATTTTACATTAATATTTTAAAGAAAATACATTATTTCATATAAGAAACAGTCTCCTTTTTTTCAATACCTCCCAGGTCATGTGACCTAGTGACTCCAAACTAATGCAGAATAGTTATCCTATATGGGACTCATCAGACACACCTCTTTTTATAGCGACTGTATGCACGCTGTATTTTATATGAATTCTTTAAAGAAAATACATTATTTCATATAAGAAACAGACTCCTTTTTTTCAATACCTCCCAAGCCATATGACCTAGTGACTCCAAACCAATGCAGAATAGTTATCCTATATGGGACTCATCGGACACACCTCTTTTTATGGTCACTTTATGCACACTGTATTTTATATGAATACTTTGTAAAAAAAAAAATACATTATTTCCTATATGAATGGTCCTCTTTTTTCAATACCTCCCAAGTCATGTGACCTAGTGACTCCAAACCAATGCAGAATAGTTATCCTATATGGGACTCATCGGGCACACCTCTTTTTATGGTCACTGTATGCACACTGTATTTTATATGAATATTTGGTAAAAAAAATACATTATTTTCTATATGAATGGTCCTTTTTATTCAATACCTCCCAAGTCATGTGACCTAGTGACTTCAAACCAATGCAGAATAGTTATCCTATATGGGACTCATTGGGCACACCTCTTTTTATGGTCACTGTATGCACACTGTTTTTTATATGAATACTTTTATTGAAAAAGGAGACCATTCCTTATAGGAAACGATGTATTTTCTTTAAAATATTAATATAAAATAGAGTGTGCTTTTAATGGTTATAGGAAGAGGTGTGTCTGATGAGTCCCATATAGGGTAACTATTCTGCATTGATTTGGAGTCACTAGGTCACATGGCTTTTTTTTGAATATCTGTCGAATATCCAAATATCAAATATCAAACTAACTTCACCTCGGTTAGGAAAGTCATCCATTTTTACAAACCACAAGGTGTCGCCAAATTGCTGTAGATCGTTTTTTTCCGTTAGGATAAGTGAACGGCACTACTTGCGGAATGATATGAAAGACTTATCGTAAGCACAAAACCCGTTGCCATTGACAGCGGTAATTATATGTTTGCAGCGGTAATTACATGAATATATCTTACCGCTAGAACTTTGGGAAATCCCATTCAAGTCAATGGAGCGTTCTACTGGCATTGTGAAGAGCCGTGTAATAAATTAAAATATATTAGCCTATAGGCTACTGTAAACGTTGGCTAACATTGCCTACCTACCCAGATAGCAAAATTATTATGGCTCAGATTTGGCCCAAAACTGGCTTGCCATTTTGGTAAAGCTCTGGGTGGATGTATGGGCCCTAAATGGCCCAAATTTGGCATGCCAAAATCAACCAAAAGTAGGCCAAAGCTCACCCAAAACCAATTTTGGATTTCCAAACTATAGCCTTAAATGTCCCAAAAAGAATAAAGTCCCTAAATCCCATAATCCAGCCAAAATGTAGCCATAACTGACCCTAAATGATACCATAATTGTGCCACATGTTTGCTTTTACATAGAAATTATGTATTTATTATTTTTTTTTTTTTTATTATTTATTTGTATTATTTATTTTAATTTATTCAGCTGTCTGTATGACTTTATTGCTGATAATTGTGACTTAATTGCTGATAATGTAATGGTTAGTCTAGGTTCACTATATACTTAAATTATGTTGTACATTATATATGCGTATGTATCTGTTAAAAAACACAGGAAAATTAAATACATTTCATTATGCTTTATTATATGTTTTGGTAGGGTGCTGGATGGCTGGGTAGCTGGGTGCTGGATGGCTGGATGGCTGGGTGCCTGTGGCTGGACAGCTGGGTAGCTGGGTGGCTGGCTGGGTATCTGGGTGCTGGATGGCTGGTGCCTGTGGCTGGACAGTTGGGCGGCTGGGGTGCTGGATGGCTGGGTAGCTGTGAAACTGGGTGCTGGGCGGCTGGATGGCTGGGTAGCTGGGTGCTGGATGGCTGGGGGGCTGGGTGCTGACTGCACTAAGAACAAAACAGAAAACAACCGGAAACCATGATTAGTTTAACTGCAGTGAAAGGGGGGTACAAAAACAACTTTTTAGGGGCATGATCTGGAGTGTCTTTGTGCCTCTTAACAGAGGTGCAACATGAACAGGGCCTTACGTGACAACAAGATGCGTTTTTAACTCATGAATACATTGCGAAGAAACATTTAACTCAATGAATACATTGCGAAGAAACCATAGGAACATAGGTCGGTGACAGTACAAACTTTGAATTTAAACGATTTCTTCGCAATGTATGAGATAAAAATAGATAGATAGATATATAGATAGATAGATAGATACTTTATTGATCCCTAGGGGCTCAACGTTAAATGCATCTTGTTGTTCATGTTGCACCGAAATTTCAATTGCATTTTGTGTCTGTAAGAGGCCCACAAAACTGGCAATATAGCTAACTGGGAGCTCCCCAGCTAACCCTGGCTATCGGCTCAATTACCTCTCTAAACCACAATCTTGTTTCTGTAATAGGCAGGTATTTGCTATTTCTTGTTCTAATTATCTAATCCTTATTAACCATAACAGGCTACAAGAGCTGCAGGAATATCGTCGTGGGGAACATCTAACGCTTAACAGTATCATGGGAACGGCTAACGTTAGCCTCTAACTGTCTCACAACAATAACAGCAAATCCAATGTTACTACGAGTAAATTAATAACATGTAAATGTGTTTAACATGTTTAAAAAGTAGGCTGTACAGTTGCTTGACCAAGGTTATTGAATACATTTTTCCTGAATTTAAAAGTTAAAAGATGAATGGAGACATGATACATACCTCAACTTCGATCGCTGGTCCGAACTGGGGGCTAGGCTGGGTCTTGTCCGAGTAGAAAGTTTGAAAATTTCCGGTCTTTGCTGAGTCTTTGGTTAGCCAGAAACATGCCAAAAACTCTGTCCCGCTCTTCCCCATCTTCTGGCTGTCCATAAACATGCCAAACAGCCCGTATGCGG
Source organism: Alosa alosa (assembly GCF_017589495.1). NCBI lineage: Eukaryota > Metazoa > Chordata > Actinopteri > Clupeiformes > Clupeidae > Alosa > Alosa alosa. Next base: position 7,027,524 of record NC_063189.1, read on the forward strand.
CCATCAGATGCTGTCCCCACTCTTAATCTAACGCTCACGGTTGGCCAGAAATATGCCATAATTCAGCCATACACTACTGGCGCCTTCTTATCTGTTATGGCTGCCCATAATCATGCCAAATTGAAGCCAAAAGTTTTGGTCTGCCAAAACAAAGCCCAAAATCGCCAGATGTATGCCTGCCAGATAAGTGCTGCCAGAAAGTCTGCTATCTGGGTAGCAATGCTATCTATGCAAATGCAATATGTCCAAAGGTAGCCTACGGTAGGCGACTACATCAGGCTAAGCTATTAATAATACAAATATAAAGGCGATAGATGTGAGGAGTTGGCTGTAAGTTTAGCCTAGGCTATCCTATGTAGCCAAAAGTCTCTCCTGCGTTGACTACTTCAGTCTCATTCTCTTCTCGTTTTCTGACCATGTCAACATTGAGCAACGAAAATAAGGGAGATTTTCCGGGTTACTCACCCAAAAATACAGGGACATTTCAACATTCGTCTTTCTGTTGCTATCCCTCTGCTGAGAGGAAGAATTCGTAGGCCTACTACAAAACTGCTGCACTAATTAAACGAGGTGTGAAGCTAGGTCTAATTGGCGTCAAATCGTGCTCTCTCCCACACTGATCTGATCACTCTAAGGTCGCCTTCATGCAAGCAAAACGATGCTTTAAAAACATATTTTCGCTGGAAGGGCAGGGGGTTACAGGACAACAGTACAGAGACGGCCAAGTCTGATGGGGCTAATGTTATGAAAGTAATAGCAATATAGCATCGTGAGAAGGTTGGTCATGGATATTCCCAATGGTGTTGTTCGGTCAGAGCCAATGGGGCCGGAGGCCGAAAGGCGGTAGGCAACAACAGCCGTGGGAATATCCATGACCAATCCCACGATCACGAAAAGTGCTATATTGCTTTTTAAAACAACAATTCTACCACAAACTAAATAATCTGAAAAACACCCCAATATAGTTTAAAAATGTTAATTTCGACATCGTTTCTACGCATCAAAAAACAGTTCCCTTTTCAATAGACAGCGTCTTGGTTGCTAGGTAACCAACATTCCAGATCCCTCTTCACGGGTCTTTGTGGTTTACGTGTCTTCTTGAAAGAAATGTTGAAAGTCGGGCTGAAATCACATTCATATCTAGCTTTGCGCATGTTACAAGGACACTGGGCCATGTTATGTAAGGGACATGGTACTGCAAAAAAACGGAAACATAGCCTACATTGCAGAACCACTCAACTTTATTAATTTATGGTGAATAAATGTTATACTACTGTGCACAGCTCCATATGTTTTTCTGACACGATGCTAGCACGTTAGCAGCGGTTAGCTAACTATGCTAACGTTAGTTATCTACAAGTCTCCTCCAAGTGACAATCATATTATATAGGCCCTACACAATGCTGGCAATGCTGAGAACAATTAGCATCCTTGTTTATCTTACTTACATTGAGTTGACTGTGTAGCTTAATCCACAGATGTGGTGAAGCACTGTTTCGTTATGATTTGCTAAGGAGTAACCCATTGCTTAAAATAGTGGAGAGCTGGGATGAGAACATTGTGTCAAATCTTCGCATTGTCTCGCGGAGTGATTTATTATTAGTCTGAGTAGAAATGTCCAGGGATATTCCAACTCATGGAACGTCTCTCGGCCAATCAGAAACAAATAAATAGTTCCATAGAACCCAATTGTTGTATAATATGGGATATTTTACGGGAAAATTTTAAAACAGTAAGACAGCTGGAAAAAAAGTTGACAGGTATGTTTCAGACGTGGTAGACTCTAGGGCTCTTTGCTGTTGTTAGAACGGCAAACTAAACTAGGCCTATTGCACAACATAGGCCTACCATCACGTTACATTTTGTACAAATAAATAAATAGCCTACAGCAATCATACCGGCGCTGTCGCACTTGTCAATTGAAATAGACCCACCTATGTATTTTCAAACCAAATGGCCGCTGCGAACGTTATTACCTGGTTATTACGTAGATCGAATATGCCTAATGATGCAAAGCATCTGATGGTTCTGTAAACATTACCCCCTGAAAGTCACTACTGGATCGCTACTCACAAATCCTGAAACGGGTAAGTTTTTCTATTAATTGCTAAACAGGGCTGTTTTGAGGATAAATCTAGTGATTGGTTTTGTCCGTTGACAATGGAGGTAACTATGTCTTACAGAAAGGAATATTCCCGTGTTCCTAGATTTTAAGCATGGCGCTAACATCAGCTAACAAACTAACCTATCTTAACTATCGCTAACTAGCTAGCTAATTTAGCTGCTAGTTGGAATGTGGGGGTTGTGTGTGCTCCATGAGCAATATCCCAGCTAAGTTAGACAACTTAATGTAGTTGCATTCCGTTACTCCATCATCAATAGATCAATATTATTCGGTCTGTTAAGTATTGTTAAATGACATTTGGAATGAAACATGGTAATTTATTTTACCATAACGTTGCTGGAGTTATTCATTATGTTCACATCAAGATTTCAAACGTTGTTTCCTCTCAACGTGCTCTCACTGGCTTCCCGCTCCCGCAGTTTGCAATTCGCAATTCTGACAGCCATGATGTTTTTAGCATATTCTCTTAGCCACAGCAATGAGGCTCATTTTGTATGTTTTAATGGTTGTGTCCAGGTCGTGAAGTTCAAGGTGAGATGGTGAGGTCTGCTATTTCAATCCAATAGACTACACGTTTTTTTTTTTATTCAGCTAATTTCTCCTCACGTCCTCTAACGTTAACATTAGGTCCGAAGTCTCAAGCTTTTGGGGCTAAGGCACATCAAATCAGAACTCGAGGGCACCTCGAATCACAAATAACATAGTCTTAATATGGTAAAAGTTGTAACGTTAAATAAATACGTTAATGTGTACACTGTATGTGTGTTTGAAATAGTTACCATTAAAGTTACACTGTCCATAGCGTTACTGTACATTATGCTATTCAGGCCCTGGTGGCCTTACCACTGTGTGTGTAGGATACTCAACAAGGAGAGAGAATTTCCCCTGTGTTTATTCACACAAAGTTGACCTACCATAACTTCCTAACTCTGCACAATATCCCATTAACTGCATGATAGTAGGTTATTTACAATTTTCTGTAAAGTAAACAACTTATAAAAATAAATTTAATGCAGAACTACAGGATTATCGTGTACATATTAGGACATCCTAAAATGTCGAGAGTCATGTTTCAGACATCATGAAAAGGCATCAGGTCTCAGTAAAACGTCTGTCAAGTTTACGGCATTACACAGTCATGTCTCAGACATCAGATAAAAAGCCATCAGATCTCGGGAAAACCTCTGTTACAGTATACACTAATTCTGCAAGAAAATATATTTGTATTAATCTATTTTGGCAAGTACATGTTAAACTGCTACAACAAAATTCCCTGATATTCCATGACTGCCCCAAAAATGATTTTAAAAAAATCCCTGACATTCCATGTCTCGAACAGAATTTCTAAAATTCCTTTGATATTCCAGAAATTCCATGACCCGTGGGAATCCTGACTGGTGCACCTAATGTCATAAGGGTGAGCGCCTACACATCTGCTGTCTCTCCACAAACTAAGCGTTTGTTCTCCTTTGATTAGTGTTGCACGGTGCACCGATACTACAAAAGTATGGCAATACCCTGAAATTAAAACGTCAGAATACCTTATTAGTATCAATACTTTTAGAAAGACAGTGTTTTTTTTGCAATAAGATGCATATTTTATGTCAATGTGTGCAAAGCTTCTATTGCTTCCCGAAGCCTGTCTTTTCTCCTCACACACGCACACAGCTTTCAACCTGCAGCTGTCATGCAAGACACTTATCTCTTCTATGATCCCAGAAAGATTTTCCTTGACTTGTTAATTTTTTGAACATGTATTTTATCAAATGACAATAGAATGAATCATAATGAATTGCATCCATATAAGTTTATCCTTGGACTATGCGTGACTATTTTCCTCCAGCCTACCTACCACTCACTGTAATGACATTAAAGACAAGTGCAATAGTTTAAAAATCAATATGAAGTATTTAATAACTAAATATGTTTAGCTATTAATAATTATGCAGATCATAAATACAACCCCAAAACAGAAAAATAGAATGTAATAATCTGCAAATCTCTTAAACTCATATTTAGTTGCAAAAAGGACACAGACAACATATCAAATGTTGAAAATGACAAATTTGACTATTTCATGGAAAATATATGTTAATTTTGGATTTGATACCAGCAGTTTTTAAAAAAAGTTGGGACGGGGGTAACAAAATGCTGGAAAAGTTGTGTAATGATAAAGAAAACAAAATGAAGAATGTTTCACAACTAATTTGGGTAACTGGCAACACGATTCGGTATGAAAAAGAGCGTCACAGTGAGGCAGGGTCTCTTAGAAGTGAAGATGTAGAGGTATTCATCACTCTGTGTAAACCTGTGTACACAAATGATGAAACAATGTAATTGTAATGCTTCTTAACATGAAATTGTGACATATTTAAGGAGTTCATCATCTACAGGACATAATATTATTAAAACATTCAGAGAATCTAGAGAAATCTTTGCAAACAAGGGAAATAGCTGAAAAACAAATTGGATGGCTGTGGTCTTTTGGACCTGAGATGGCACTGCATCAACACCAGACCTTTTTCCAGACCTGTCATTGAATGGGCTCAGGAAAACCTCTGATAACCATTGTCTATACAGGGCTCTACACTAACATTTTTTTCCAAGAGCACTTGTGCGCCCAAGTTAAAAAATTTAGGAGCACAGACAAAAATGTGGGCGCACAGTCAGTTCTGTACTTAACTTAAACATAATCTAACATTACACTGCAGCTAACACTTAAAGATGCCAGTGCACCAATTGCGAATATTAAGAATGATTGACAACATTAAGGCTACAGGAAATAGGATTTTAAAGATCAGTGCCTACTTTATTTTCAGTCTGTTCTATTTTCCTACATTTTGTTTGTAAAATAGTATAATACATTGCCATATTTGCATTTAGCCTGTATATCAAGTATCCTGCCAAATGTAGGCTAATTTATTTATTTGTGAATCCATCTGTAGCTAATCCAAATATGCCCATGGTGACCTATCTGACTGCATACTGCCTAATACTACTACTAAAACAGTCCATTTTTCCAACATAGGCTAATCAAGGATATATATTTTTTTTTTATACTTTTACTTTTTATTTGAAATATCTGCATTGATGGAGGCAGTAGGCAAACGTTAGGCCTACTTTCGTTTTGCACTTCAGCTTGTAGCCTATTCGGTGTTTAAACAAGCATGCGTGGAAGCCTGGAGTTGTCAGTAGCGTTCTACCTTTGAATAAAATGGGAGTATTACGGGAAGCTACTTTTGTGCCTGTTCGCTACAGCTATATTTTGCATATTGCAGCAAATACGTCAACTGGGCTAAAAGGCATGTTAGGTTACCTTTCCTTCTCTCACTGCATTCTCAGAATCTTATCCTGTTCCTACGATATCCGATGAATTCGGTGGATAGAAGAACTAATTTCTTCAATCTTTGCATCTTGGCTGGCTAGTCTAACTTTCCACTTTTTCTGCGTGCTCTTGGATTTGATAGAAGCGACTACTAGCGAGTCACAATGCGAAACTGCTAACGTTGATGGGAGGTGTAGTTTTTATGCTGCATTCGCGACATGATTCTATGGTTTGCACCAGTAATGTTTCTTGATGTTGCGGTGTATTTTGTAGACAAACATTGACATGGTTAGAAGTCATTGGCACCAGTGCGCCTAAATAGTTTTTTGCACTCCATTATTTTTACTCGCATGTGCAAGTGAAATGGGCGCACTGTAGAGCCCTGCTATATGCCCAGTTTGATACTCAATTCAAAAATTGTAACAGCTAAAATTGTATTGAGACATGATACAGAAAATACCACCTGGGCCTGAGCTTGTTTAAAATGGACTGAGGTAGCGTGAAAAGAGGTCCTGTGGTTAGACCAATCAAAGTTTGCCATTCTTTTTGGAAATCATGGACTCATCTGGGCTAAAGAGGAGAAGACCTATCCAAGTATCCAACCTATCCAACTTGTATTAGTGCTCAGTTCAAAACCCAACATCTATGACGGTGTGGAGGAGCATTAGTGCCTACAGCATGGGCATCTTGCACATTTGGCAAAGCACAATCAATTCTGAATGATGTAGGTTTTGAGCAACATACTGCCATCCAGGCAATGTCTTTTCCAGGGATGACCTTGAATATTTCAGGAAAACAATGCCAAAATGAATATTTAAGGTGGTATGGTGGTTGTCAAGCTGATTTTTTTTGTGACTTGTACAAGCAATTTCAGGCCAATTTTTTGGTTTCCTGCTCAACACGACATGCCAACAATAAATGTTGAATATCTCCAAAACCACAAGGACCATATACATAAAAATGGTATCAAATGAAAGCCACCACTCATGGGATGTCTGCTGAAGTGTCAGAATGAACATGTATTGTGTAAGAGGCAACAGAACTAGAACATGAAAAAAAAAACAATCTCCACCTAAAGAAAACCAGTTTTCAAAGTGAATATTAGCTTGGAAACATAACATAGTATCCCAAAATCTCTATCAATCAGTACCCCTATCTATGGGAATGAGTCAAGCCAAGTTTACAGCTTGTAGGGAGAGACAGTGCAATGCTGCACAAGTTATAATACTTTAATGTCAGGGCGTCAGGCGTCAGGAAATGTAGAACTGTAGATGGTGGTCTATGATGCTATTTGACTTCATTAATGTACCATGTTGTAACACAAATTATATTTAATTGACATATCACTATAGTTATTAATTCCATCCTAACATAACTGCTCTCTCACTTCTTTAGGGTTAGGAGTTAGTAACTAGTTGGTAATAATAACTATATAATAGTCGTATGGCAAAGTATGTTTTTCCCCCATCCAAGCAGTGAGGTAGGCAGCCAACAGAAGGCACCCAGGGACCATGTCCATGTGCTCAATCTGAGTCCTGGTCAGGGACACAAAAGAAGAGTTTACTGTTTTGATAATTAACACCTTCCCAGATACAAAACATGCATGCATGCATCCAAGGGCATAATATATTAGGGCTGTCAAAATAACTGATTAATTTCGATTAATTAATTTGAGAAAAAATAACTGATTAAAAAAATTAGTGCAGATTAATCGATTCCGTATGACCTTTGACCCCGAGCCATTCTAGTCAGTAAAAATTAGACTGTAAAATGAAGGAGAGAGAAGAAAACGTGCTGCCTAGATCATTGATCATTGCACACAATATCATGCCAAATAATCTGAAACAATATAGTTGCATATACCTATGGGTGTCTTCTACCTAAAAAAAATAGGGTGACAGCTTGTACCAAAACATGTCCGCAAAAGTCTTAACAGAAGCTCTTTTTCAGAATTAGCCCCCTGACTAAGATCACAGCCAAACTATGAGCCTACCTAACAAGTTTGGTGCCTGTGGGACTTACAGTTTGATGATGATAATGTTCCTTACAAATAGCAGCAGTTTGTCTGCTTGGACCCTAATTATTTCAAAAAATGTCACTGCATGGACACAATGTACTGTACATCTAGAATTTGATTTAATTTGGTTGATGTGAACAATGTTTTTAAAAATTAGGTGATGCTTTGTGAAGTGGTACAGACCATGAAGTGCAGAGGTCTAGCTCTTTGAGAGTAATTTCTTTTAAGCCTGTAACAGCTGCACATTTAGATTTTTAGGGCATTGTTTTCAAACATAACTTGTTGTGTTTCTACTTAGACAAGATCATATGCTTTGCAGGAAATCTATTGTAATAATATGTGAAGTCCAACAGAGGGGGCCAGAAGACTTATTCAGAGAACAAGTGTGGCATTTAAATTTCAAGGCATACAGGTGCACTCAGAATGTAACCTAGTAGAATTCCATTTTGTTATGCTGTAGTGTCATTTAGTGTAGCATCTTAGTTCTAAATTTGGGACAAAATCTTAAATGTAAGGTTTAGTTTATAAGACGATAATACAGTCTCAAATGTGATAGCATTGACTTTTCTAATATCTCTATAGGCAGATTAGTGGCTGACTCAAACATGTTGGCCTCTTTGGCACATGTATGCACCAGGCCAGTTCACACCAACCCCCACTCCAATAAATTGACATTTCATTAACAAAAACTAGAGTATCTTTCGTAACCTCTATTTACACACAACCCAATGGCTCTTTGACTAATTACATACACCTGAGGCATTTTTTTACCTATAGCATATAGTTTTGACCTATAGCCTAATAATAATAACACAGGGGTCTGGGCGGTGTCTCCCCCAGGATTTAAAAAACAAATCTGGTTGCTTATCACACTATTGTAATGTGATTCAAGAGAGACAGGGTTCAGGAATAGGCTACTAAAGACATGTTGTAGAAACACAACCACAACCTTTCTTTGGTGAAAATCATCTCCTATACTTTCTTTGGTTATAGTCCGCGATTCACATTAAAGGCGCTTTAAGCAATGCTGGGAAACATTCTGTTGACGTTCAAACAAAACAGAGAGCTAGAGAGCTAGCTCACTACTTCCTTTTCCTCCCTCCTGTGCAATTGAAACTCTCCTAAACTCTCCGCATCTCCTGTGCAATTGAAACTCTCCTAAACTCTCCGCATCTCCTGTGCAATTGAAACTCTCCTAACTCTCCGCATCTTATCGGTATTGGGCTGGAACAGTTTGTCGTGTTTTTATGATCCAGATTGGACCAGGTTGTTTTTGTTGCCGTTTTTGAGCCTGGGCTGTCCAGGTGAGACCACATTTTTTTACAGTGTATTCAGGGCACAGGTAGCTAGTGGATGGTGAGGTGATGTTTGCTGTACGTGACAAAACAGGTTTTACCTCAAACCGTGTTACATTGCTTAGAGCACCTTTAACTGTAAGCTATCTCCGCAAGTGCATACTAAACATTTTTGCCCAAGTTCTGTGCTGTCGTCACATTTGTAAAATTACTATAATCCCATTTACCTTTACTCATCTACCACTTGATACTTTTTACCTGCATCGAATCGCAATTGAGTACGCATCTAATGTAGCTACTTGGTGGAGACACCACTCTCCAGGATTCACTTTCGCTGTCATTGCGAGCTAATAGGCTACTAAATGGGAAATACTTTGAAGTTCCCTTTGAGTCAAATCCTACACCTTTTAACCATGTTGACAGATAGGCTACCGCATCGCAGTGGTGCAGTAAATGGAAGCTCTATGATAGTGTATGCTACTGACGTCTATAAAAACAATATACGGAATAAAACTAGACAGTTAAGCTACTAGAGATGCGCGGATGGGCTATTATTTCAACCGTATCTGCATAGCAAAACTTATCATCCATCCGCCATCCATCCGCACCAACGTTTTTTAACCAATTTTCAAAACCGCACCCGCCCGCCATCCGCTGTTTGTTTTAATGTATATGGGTGATGCGTTTGATTGGTTCAACCGCCACCCGCCCGAATTTAATTAAAATATTATACTTCTTCACGTCATCCGCCCGATCCACGGTTTAACCACAGAGTCCGCGGCTATAACCGTGCATCTCTATAAGCAACCTCTGATTAGCATTGCTGATTATTGTTAAACTGCGATATGTGAGTACCAGCTAGCGGAGGGAACTTGTAGCCTAAAATGTACCTGGACAATACTGTGCACCTGCCCTAATTCTGAAGCAGTGGCCACCGCTACCAAATAAAGAGGAAACACTGCGGAAGAAAAGGAATGATTAATGAACAATAAACTAAGCTACATCAACACAATATGTGGAGTGAAACTGAATGGGCCATAATACTAATACATACGACTACTGTAGTTTTACTCATTGTTAAATTGCAATGTGAGTGCCAGCCAGCGGGGGAGGACACGTCGGCATGGATCATTTAAAAGACAACCGCAACTACATTGTGCGTCTGCCTTTTCTGATACCGTAGCGGCATTCATTTAGCCGTGGCGGGCCGTCATCCCAAAATCAACGTAGAGGAAACACTGGTGTGCCTGCTCTAACGACTTTCCCTGTGAGTGTGGCTCCTTGGTCGTTCCCATGGCAGGAGGGGAGGGGCCCTGTGTTTAGCAAACAGCGCTCACAAAAGACAGTGGATGATGACCTATGCACTCCTCATCAGAGATAAGAACATTAGACACAAGCAAACCTCTCAAGCCATAAACATTAAAACAAGCACAACTCTCTACAAGTGTGGAGGTTGATGAAAAGTGTAACTTGGGGGATGATTCCACGAAAAACTGTAGTCAGAGCATGGGGTGACATACAGACTACAGTATGTGTTTGCATTAATCCAGATAATAAATACCACATACTTAATACATCCAGCTATGTGTGTGTGTTGGTGTGTGTGTGATAAAGAGAGTACCAGTGTGAACACACAGACTGAAACGGAACCCAGAGTGATTGACCAAATGAATGATTCAGCAGCCCTTTCAGCCCACATCTCTCTACGCCATCTTCAAGCCATGAAATATTCACATACACTCACACACACAGGTGTACAGAGATACATCAAGCCTGGTTGGTGTGTGCTCATGTCTGTCTTAGTGTTTTCTTTCTTTATTTGGTTTATTTCAGTTCTCTTTTTTTGTTTGTTTTTCTGTATCTTTGTCTCTCCCCTCTCTTCCATTTGGTATTGTTTATCCCCTTGAACTGTAGAGTGTCTGCTAGCAATTAAGAATTGATATCATGATCAGGTGTCTTTTCCTTGCATGCCGTATAATTGCATCTGTCTTCACACACACACACACACACACACTCATACACACTCACACACACACACACACACACACACACACACACACACACTCATACACACTCACTCACACACACACACACACACACACACACACACTCACGCACACACACACTCACACACACACACTCACACACACACACACACACACACACACACACACACACACACACACACACACACACACACTCACTCTCTACGCACAGAGACACATTTTAAACACAGAGGTGTATAAATCTGCATTTGTATTTGTTTCCCTCCACTAAGAATATAAATGGTCTTAGGATGTGTGAGTTACTGATTGGGGATGGGTATGCCATAAATTGGGGGGGGTGGGGAGAGATAAAGGAAGGTGGTGATTGGTGATTGGAACTGAAATAGGATGTTCACTTGTGGGTTTGTGGTCAGAACAGGCGACCACACATCCAATCAGATTGCAGGGATGGTGATGACTCATGGAATAGCAGTCCCCCGCAAGGGTAGATGGGTAACAAGCAGCCAGTGTTTGATGAAATAGCCGTTTGTGATGCACACACAAGCCTGGGCACACACACACACACACAGCCTACATACACAGTCCTTTAGTGCTGATTTGTGACCTATTCGGGGACATTGAGGCTTAGGACACACTAACACATTCACAATCTGTAGCATGCTGTTCACTGACTTTTTCTAGCTGTTAGACCTAAGGACTGTTGTGACTGACCGTTTTTTTTTTTATATATGGCAAAGGTGAAACTGAAATAAGTTTCATTTTGCTATATTTTGTTCTGCATTTTGTTTAACACTCTGGACACTAATCTGGTCATTAATCTAGCTGTCAACTGCAGCAACTCGAGCTAGGTAGCACCATTTCCCCCCCCATACCGATAGTACTCGGTGACCTTAAGAAACAGAGATCTATGCGAAATATGCATATAATATACATATGACCTGCAGAGCTGCAATAACTAATGAGCTTCAGTGCCTTTGTACCGCAAAGTTAGTCGTTTTTTTAGTAGTTAGAAGTTAGAAGAAGTTAGAAGTCTTTTTTTACTTCACTGAAAAGCTTAGAATACGGTAATACGAGATATTGCAGTCAATAATCCTAATAAAATTCTTGAATTTCCCCTTGGGGATCAATAAGGTATCTATCTATCTATCTATCTAAAACTATATAGGCTGCAATTAACACATGCACAATTAATTCAAGTAACCATTTTATGTCAAGTGTTAGGTCTTAAGATGTTTTAGTTCCACTTACACACTTGCTATACTGTTTAATTCAGTTGTCAATTTCAAGTATTAATAGGCCTACAGTTTGAGAGATTTAGCTTACATTATGAGAAAATTATATTCTGAAATGTGTTTATCAAAATCAGATGTTCTGTCATTAGTCTGCTTTAGTTATCATTAAACTCAGAAGACTATCATTAGCTAACTTAACTGAGCATGGTTTGTAATACAAAGCTTATTTAGGACTGTTTGCCCAGGCTTTGGGTGATTAGCCCTTCTAAATGTATCTAAATGCTCATAGCTTGCACACACACACACACACCTATGTCCTTGTTATTATTTAAACTCACAGAGGTGTATAGTGAACTTTTAACATTGGTAAGTGTGTGAGGGGGTCTGTTTTACTGCTGCCACTTATTCTAACGATCTTCTGCTCTTATTATGACCGCCGCACAGCGAAGCGGGTCATATAGGTTTAGTCAGATTTTTTTTTTTTTTTTTTTTTTTTTTTTTCTTTTTTCGCATGCCCAAATTTCCGTCAATGATTCCCGGACACTGAAAGACCGGGTACACGAAACTTGGTGGACATGTAACCCCACATGGATAGCATGGAACCATCGTTTTTCGTTTTGATCTGTAGCCCCTCCGTTGAATTGGACCCCGAAAGGAGGGTAGGGCAGACACAGTTTTCTGTGAATATCTCGAAAACCGTAGGGTTTAGGAGGACCATTTTTTTTTTGTATGTTGATTTCAAGGGGCCATGTCAACCCATTCCATAACCACTCATTTCATGTATAGCGCCACCTAGTTAAACACAAAAAAGTAAAAAAGTGGTGTAATTGAAGGTATCTGTGACCTAACATAGTCAAAACTGCACAAAATTGGAAGTGTAGGATCATTATGACACCCTATGTATGCACGCCAAGTTTTGTGGAATTCCGTTCATGAGGGGCCACACAATAAATTAATTTATGTTACTATACACCAACTGGCCTGTAGGTGGCCGGAGACAGTTTTCTGTGAATATCTCGAGAACCGTAGGGCCTAGGAGGTCCACCTTTTTTTTGTATGTTGGTCTTAAGGGGGCATGTCAACCCATCCCATTACCACTTATTTCATGTATAGCGCCACCTAGTTAAAAATTAAAAAGCAAAAAATGAGGTGTTTTCATCTCAATATCTCTGGCTGACAAGGTCAAAACTGCACGAAATTAAAAGAGTAGGATCATTATGACACCCTCTGAATGCATGCCAAGTTTTGTGTACTTTCGTTCATGGGGGCCTTACAATAAAATAATTTATGTGTACATTTAGTGACGTACACCAACAAGGATTCCCGGGACACTGAAAGACCGGGGTACACAAAACTTGGTGAGCATGTACCCCCACATGGATAGCATGGAACCGTCATTTTTCGTTTTCATCTGCAGCCCCCCCGCTGGACTGGACCCCCCGAAAGGAGGGTAGGGCAGACACAGTTCTCTGTGAATCTTTTATGGTATGTTGGTCTCAAGGGCCCACATCAACCTGGCTCATAATCACTCATTTGTGATTTGCCCCCCCCGTAAAAAAATGAAAATCAGTAGGATTAAAAGAAAGCCAAAATAAATATTCATCATCATCATCATGGCTGCATTTTCAGTATTGGCGAGAAGTAGTCGCTTTGTCCACTAGATGGCGATCGTTGCAGTGAGACGTAATTTTGTTGGAAGTTAAAAGTGGGTTGGAAAAAACAATGGACGCTTCATACAAGGACTGTAATTTACCGCAGCGAACATCTAATAAGGATAGGACGATGTTCACATGAAGTGTAATTCCCATTTCTTCTTGAAGCCGAAAATAAATCTAAGGATGTTTCTCGACATGCTTGGTTTTACTGCAGGCACGTTAATCTTGTAATATCAATAAGGACCTAGGTAATGTTACCGTTAAGCGTTGGTTGAGTGATGGAGGCATTTGATTGATTGCATTTGTACAAAACTATAAATGCGGTTATACCAAGCAAATTGATAGCAGCACTGTTTGTATCTTTCGACTGTCATTTATTGCACGTGCTACAAAATCATTCTGTGCAATGGAAGATTTACCAACGCTACAATCGGTCTGATACAGTTTTGCCTATACATGCGTGAGACTGAGACGCCTGTTTATTTTGTTTTAAGTGCGTGCAGGGTGTGAGAGGGGAATCGATGTGCTTTGATTACAGCTTGGTAGTTGTAGTCTGTGAAATTAAAAAGCACGTGTGTGTGAAGTATCCAAACAATGACACCTTCATTTCATTATGGCTGCTTTAGCAAAACACCTTAAGCTACTGTGTAGTGGGTCCCATTTAGAAGTGGCTACTTCATTCAAGCTTTCCTTGACTCATGGAGCTGCGTGAATGTTATTACAACTTTTCGCCACGATATGACAGTTTAAGTCCGCTTGATACTGTAAGGCGTAAGCCATTGGTTTCAAAGGAGATTTTATTTGTGTCGCCAGCATAGCCTATTGACAATTTATGTTGTCAATAGGCCTACCTTATAATCCTACCTGTAGCTTAGGGAAGCTAACAACTTTCTATTAGGATCTAGTTTGTTAGTTACCGCTTTGTCATAACTCCCTGATGCATTTTGCATTTAGAATAGCCAGAGCGTGTATATCTCAATCGAAAATTAAACAATATCGGTGCCTATGGACTAGGCTGGGTGAACCCAGCCTGATCTGCCCGCTATTTATTTTTTGATTTCTTAAAAAGATTGAGCTTGGTCTGATGAAAGCCAGACTAGCCATGGACCTCAGTTAAACAATGCAAGGGAACATGAATCAGCCTATATTTGCACTAACAATAACGGACAAAAGCTTTTCAACTTTGGGTCCGTTAAAATGTGTATGAACAGTCTAGCGACGCATTTCATCAAGGCCCATTTGGACATGTCAGTTATTTGCACCACTGGTTAGATGTAAAACAGCATTTCGTTTCAGACTAGGCTACTGTTACTTAATTTGTGCATTAACAATAACGTTTCAGACTACTGTTACTTAATTTGTGCATTGACAATAAAGTATTACATGAACTAAAGATGACTAAAATCTTATGTAGAAGAAGAAACATTCACAAAAAATCCATCCATCCAAAAATGACCTTTGTTTTTGATAGCTGTTGAAAACGGCATGGAACTGACAGAGATGTTTTTTGTTTATAAATACATAAAAAATAAATAAATAAATAACATTATGCTGATACCTTTTGCTTTTCCCAAATACAATGTAGCCTACAGGTGTAAGTGACCTTTCATCAATCCAGTTGCAATGGATGAACTGTGATGAACTGCCCTACTTGTGATTGTTTAGAGATTTTAAAGGTTTTATAACAATTCTACATCTTCTTTGGCTATTCTACAATCTATTCACCTTTTCAGCACCAGTAGGGTACTTTCTGTGCAGCCGCACACACACACTCAGGCATGCCAAACAAGCATACACAAAAGTTTCAAGAGTGGGGGATGGAGTAAAATATGGAGACAAATTGAAGTGTGATTTATTTTCGCGGAACGGATGTACAGGACTGAGCGGCGGTCATATTTTGTACCGCTATGCGGTACATCTAGTTCCAGTTGTACTTTGCCCCGGGCAGAAAAAACATACAAGATAGATATTATCAATGATTAGCAAGCCGCCGCCAGGCTTTCTTCTTCACTTTTGCTCGTTCTGATGCCCTGCCACCTGTCCCGCACGACCCCCATTTCCCCACGTTGTCCCTACAGTCCTTGGCTGTTATAAACCCTTTCATAAAGGGCAAAACTCGATTTAAGCATAAGTTATATGTGGTATAAGTGGTGACTTTAAACATATTATAATAGACGCTTTGCTCTGATGTTTTATTGTTAGCCAGAATTACGATAAGTTTTCTTTATTTATTTGTTACCTGAAAGACGATGCGTTCAAACCAGTTCGAAGCATACAACGATTATGGGAAATTAATGTTACCTGAAGTACCGGTAGTTCCTTTTATGTAGTACCTTTTGTGAAGGCTGTAATTGCTAATGACCACTCAACAAGTGGTTGTTGATGGTGTAAACTGTACTTGGCTGCTCTCCTTTGGGAAGGTGGGGTTATTCTGGCTATTGTTTTCTATCGCCTTGTGGAAAAAGGCGTCTTCGCCACGCCCTCCGGGTGACAGCCAGTGTCGCCTTTCTCTCTCCCCCCCTCTGTATTTCTGCTTGAAATCTTCCACTTCTGGCGAAGTCATCATATTGTGTGGATTTACTTCCCGGACATTTAAATAAACTTTTTTTTTCTCCACGGGGGTCGAAGGGTTTCAGTGCTATTCTAGCGCATACACGTCCAGGGACACCTGAGCAAGGTAGGTCGCTCTGCATAGCGTTGCTCATCGAGTATAAGGGCAACAGGTGTGTAGCTACCTTACCTTAATTATCCGGGAATGCCAGTGTGTAGTGAATGCTCTTCGATTAGGTCGTGTTAAAGGTTCACGTTGATGGTTTTATAAATAGTTTTTTTTACAACGTCTTTAAGGGCAAACCAGAAATTTAGATGATTATTGTATAAAATGCGACGATGGCCCACGGCAGTAGTTTAATACGTCTGTTATTCTAAGCCTATTTTGACCTTGCATAAGCGAAACTGGTCATATTAGTAATGGTTGTTAAACAAATCGCTCGATAAGAATGAAATAAATAGCGAAATTATGTTTCTGTCCTCAACTCGTCCCTCTCCAGTCAGCCCGCACTGGTTCTTCAATATTTATGAGCTCGGCTCGGAGCTTGCGAAACAGATACTATGGGCACACAACACAGGGTGTAGGCTATACCTCTCACAAGCAAAGAACAGGGCAGTTTTACTTTAGCACAAATGGTAGGCTACAATTATTTCGTCATACGTAATATCTTCTCAGGTGCCGATGAGTAAATAGAATTAGTTTGGCTAAGTTGTCTGAGATGAGATGAGTTAACTTTAGTTGAGAAGAAAGTTCATCAGGTGATGAGCTCATGTATTCCGTTTTCTTTTTTTAATTAAATAGTTAGCCTTGCATTCTACAACTGTATTAAGCAGAATTATCAAGTTTCAGTCATATGCTAGTGGACAAGTGCATGTGACCATCAGGAACATACCTTGTTGTGAAATGCTCACGCTGATACTCTAATGCAGGGGTGGGCAAACTGCGGCCCGAAGCACTTTCATCCGGCCCGCTGAGCATTTCATTTGGTTATCAGGCTGCTCGTTATTTTTTTCCTGCGATAGAGACAACGTTGGTTAGCTTTATTGCAAACTGCTTTTCACTCTCCTTAGAGAACGTTTACAATGTCAATGTCAAAACATCATGTTAAATAGAGATAACATCATGTTAAACTAAGTTAACTCTTAGTTATCTCCTTTGCAGCAGATCTAACGTGAACATGCGATCCATTTAATTGGGAACGCGTCTGCACTCACGAGAGGGAGAGAGAGCCGCAGGTTCCAGCTGGCTTGTCATTGTTGATAATTGATATCTCCTTCTTATAAGAAAGTTTTAAAAGGAAATCATGAAGGCAGCAGTAGTTCCCACTACTGACCATTTAAAAAGTGTAAGAAGGCCATACCGTAGCAGGCAGAAGATCATTGAGAAATAAACGTGAATTAAAGCGACAGTGCACAATTTATACATTTGTTAAACAGCATAAAATTAGCAGTATTTTTAAGCAATTCATATTTTAAAAAGAAAGATTTTGTCATACTAAATTATAGGCTATAAAAATGTATTTTTTTTTTTTATGTGTGTCGTGGGGTTGTTGTTGTTTTCAAAACCCAGTGTGGCCCTTGAGCCAAAAAGTTTGCCCACCCCTGCTCTAATGCCTCCACTCCTATTCCAATAGGGGACAAGTGTTGGGGTGTGTATGTGTCAGGAACAGCTTGATTGATGTAAAATAGCAGTTTTAGTCTGAAACTAGTGAATTAACTAATAGGGCTTGGAAAAACCACCAACAGCCCAGTTGGCTTTAGAAAAAAATGCTTACATTATTTTGGTTGTCTGTTGGTGACATTGGTACAGTTGGCAAAGTCTTGTGTAAGCGTTGTGGGGAATTTTGTGAGGTTCCCAAACACCTTTATACAAACATGCCTAAACATGCCTAAATTGAGAAATATTTGCAGTGTTGGAACATTGTATGTTTAGACAATAATGGTTTAAGGACAGACTTTAGCAAACCTACAGTAGGTACCATGAGGGTGAAATGAAAAAGTGAAAATGCCAGCATTGCTGTGTCACCAAAGCATACAGTATGTTGTGTATTTGAGAGGTTGTGTGTGTGTGTGTGTTAATGTTACTGCTTCTTTGCATTTGATTGGTAATTTGCACACTTTCATTCCTGTGTTAGGTTAAGTGTGTCTGTGTTGGTTTTTTTTTTTGTTTTGTCTACCCACAAGTCAGTTGCAAATCATCCCTCCCATTACATGTGAAAGGTAACAGGAAGAAAAGTTGCCTGACGAGTTTCTTTGTCATTTGACTCATGGTTGTTTCTGTGTGTAACTGTAGGACCGAGCTCTTGCCTGGGTGTGTTTAAAGCAACACCAAAGAACTTTCCCTCTGTCGCACACACGCCATTGAACTACAGATCCGCTACCCGATCTGGCAAACTTACATAGTGCGGTTATAGCCGATAGTGAATGCAGAATTTCCGTTCACCCTGTTACGAGTTGATGAACCACTGAAACGATTTTGGAAACATTATTTTAAGGTATAAAAAATCTTTGGTGTTGCTTTAAGTAATAACTTAGTGTTGGACCTGCTACGTGGCAGCATGCTGTATATTTTGTCAACAAACGATGTGTGTGTAGGCAATACATCATTGTTCAAATAAAGAGGGAGATTGGAAAGAAGTTGTTGTGAGCTGGGTGCCACAAAGTGAACAAGGAGGTACTGAAATATAGGCCAGGTTCTGTATCAGAGGTCGTCCTCAGTAGCCTCTGGAAGCCACATTCGCAGCCAGTGTTGGCCCAGTGCATCTTTACTGCATAGTGTGTGTGTGTGTATGCAAATCTATAAAATTTAAAAAGCCATGGACTACATTGCTCATTTTCCTAACCCGACATCTGGGTAACGTATCATTCCCATTATTGTCCACCTAAAAATGAAAATGTCTATTTTTCATTTCTCTTTCTCTCTCTCTCTCTCTCTCTCTCTCTCTCTCTCTCTCTTTTCACTTGGTCTCTCTCTCTCTCTCTCTCTTTCACTTGGTCTCTACCTCTTCTCTAATCCAATGCGTACTGCCCTCAACTGTCGTCTCATTCTAATTCACTCTCTCTTCTCTGTTCCTCTCTCTGCTTCTTCTTACACTCTTTATCTTTTCTCTAACCCGCACCAAATTACTCCCTCCTTTTCTACCTCACATTTTCAGTGCTTATGGGTGTAGGGTAACCAAACCCCTCCATTAGTAACCCAAGCAGTGACGTCTCCCACGAAGCAGGCAGTAAACTCTAGGTAGTCAAGGGATACAAAAACTGGTTGGTGCACAATATGGCACATGTTGGATAGTGATCAGGGATCTGGGGCAGAGTGGATTTGTGACTCAGGTGTATATCTGTTGAGCTGTCAGTCATCAATTCCCAGAGCATTTCTGCCAGTGGTCTATATAGACTACCCTGAGCACAGAGAGGTGGACTTATTTTCTTTTGTTGTCAGGATGTTGAATGTTATGCAGAGGGGAATGGTTTGTGCTTGTTTGTGGAGGTGAAATGATATATTGGTAGTAGTCACACTCACACAACTCAGGGATTAATTCCTGCTTTGGTTGTCATGACAACCTATTTAGTAGGCTATGTTATAGCTTGGGACTTTACAAACTCATAATTATAAGTTAGTACACTGTGTATAATAAATTAGAATTGGAAGTACGAGTGATTTCTGGGTGGAAGAAATCATTTCAATAGTATGGCTAAGGAGTGATGTAAGCATTCCTAAATGAAAACGTATTTTTGTGTAAAAATAAACCTCTTGTTTGCAGAAACATTGAAGCATAACATCTGGAAAAAGACACTTAATTTGAGCAGATTCCTATAGATTTCCCAGGACCATTCTAAGGCCTTAAGGCCATACAGCAGTCACTCAGAGGCAGGCGGAGACAGATCCGCCTTGATCTTTGTCCTCCTGATGTGAGCACACACACACACTGAGTAAACACAAGCCCTGTGATGTGTTATTGGGTGTAAATGGCTGTGAATCAGTCACCTATTAAGGCCTGTCCACACAGCCCATGGTAACTTTAATAATAAGTGTAAAAACTTATTTGAAAAAACTTGTTTTATAAATGATATAAACCCTGACAACTAGCCAGAATCCATGAAGGATGTTTCCAAGAGGCTTTCCTTATTGTTGGTTGGGGTGGGCACATATGTTGTAGTTATCATTATGTATCAATGTGAACAGGTTATATAGAAATGGACTATTTACATCCCCTGTCCCACTTCAGATTTTGTCAGTAATGTCTTATTTCATAAGCAGTCGTTTAAGACATTTTTAAGCTAAATATGTGTGTGTCCTTGTCTGTGTGTGTGTGTTGTCACAGTGTGCATGTGTGATTAAAGGTATGTCTGTGTCTTGTGTTTTGCAGTGTTTACTCATGTTTTACCACTCCAGCTTAGAGTTCATATAGAGTTTGTATGTCTGTGTCCAAATGGTTTTACATATATGACATTATTACCTCACTTTGAATTACCTTGTTGTCTATAGTTGAAACCACATTTTGCCTAAATACTGCAATATGAAAAAAACATCTGATGCTCTTCCCTTCCTCTCCACCCTTTGTTGCTCCTCATCTCTTTCTCCCTGTCTGTCTATCTGTCTCTCTCTCTATAGCCATGAAGCCCTCCCCTGCCATTACTTCGCTGCTGCTGCTAGTGTTGTTCAGCTGGTCCTGGGCTGCCAAAATAGTCGTTGTGCCTCCCATCATGTTCGAGAGCCACCTGTACATTTTTAAGACACTGGCCACTGCCCTGCATGCTGACGGTCATGATACAGTCTTCCTAGTGTCCGAGGGCCGAGACGTACCCGAGTCGAAGCACTATCGCTTCCAGCGCTACCCTGGGATTTTCAACAGCTCCACGGCTGATGACTTCCTCCAGTCCAAAGTGCACAACATCTTCTCTGGCCGCCTGACTGCCCTGGAGCTCTTTGATATCCTGGACCACTACTCCCAGAACTGTGATGCAGTGGTGGGCAGCGAGGCCGTGATGGCACAGCTCAAACAGGAGAACTTTGACCTGCTGCTGGTGGACCCCAACGAGATGTGTGGCTTTGTCATCGCACACATCTTGGGTGTGCAGTACGCCGTCTTCAGCACAGGACTTTGGTATCCGGCGGAAGTTGGGGCCCCTGCGCCCCTTAGTTATGTCCCCGAGTTCAACTCACTGTTGACAGACCGCATGACCCTGCTGCAGCGGGTGACCAACACGGCTGTCTACCTGGTGTCTCGCTTCGGAGTCCAGTTCCTGGTGCTGCCCAAGTATGACCGCATCATGAAGAAGTACAACATCCAGCCGGTCGTCAGCATGCACGACCTGGTGCAGGGCAGCCGTCTGTGGATGCTGTGCACTGACATGGCCCTGGAGTTCCCCAGACCTACGCTGCCTCATGTGGTCTATGTCGGGGGCATTCTGACCAAACCACCCAACCATCTTCCTCAGGTGAGCGCCAGGCACATGATTTAGAAACTGACTGTAGCTTTAGTAAATGTTGAATTGACAGGTTTTGGTCAGAAACTGGTTGTGGTCAAATCTTACTGTGGCTGTGCTGACACACTTTGATCATGTTCTTCATTTGTATGCAGACTTTAAAGGAAGTAGTCAGGGGTGGACAAATCCTTATTTTTTCTGCTTGCCCATTGGACAACTGAGCACTCTAATTTGCTTGCCCAGACCTGAAATGTGGGTGCCCAGTGTCAGTATCATAATAAATAGACATTCATGTCTTTACATGAGCTTTTACTAACTGTAAGCCTGCTCTCATATTCCCATTATACGCTGACTTGATGTTTTAAAAAAAAAAAACATATGACATAATTTACTTTGAGTAGGAGAGCCCACTTTGAGGCCACAGAAAGATTACAAAATACATTGATACACAAGGGACGGCTGCTGAGGTGTCCCAATATATTATTTGAATTAATTATTCATATTATTATTAATTAATCATTCATATTATTATATGAATTAATGGACGAGGCAGAGGCTTGTCTGTGTGTGTGTGTTGTCACAGTGTGCATGTGGCAAGAACTTGACAATGCAAAGCAGAGTGGAGTTTCCTCTGCCAAGTGCATGAATTCCGTATATCGGGACACCTTGAATGACGTTATTCCGCTTATCACCCGGTTGCCACTGACATTGTGTGACAATAGAGCGTGAAATATGTAAATTGTGTGAGTCCAGCCTTGTTTTTGGTAGGCAGCTGCTCTCCTCTCTTCCCGGTACAGCGTACTACCACTACATCTTACAGGCCTAGTGATACTCAGTACCAGACCGTACCGGCTTACTTCCGTAACCGTAGAGCACACAAAATGTTAAAAGAAGTTGACTTGTTTGTTGGAGGCTACTACTTTCTTTAGTTACTGACTGTGATAACAGTAGGTAGTTAGCTTGGTTACAGTTGATTCCATTGTGCTTCCAGGTTCAACCGTCGTTTACTGTGGTTGTTACAGTTACCATTCAAAAGATGGTGACTAAACTTTTTTTACCAGATCTACTTCATAGGTGTCCTGTTATACAGAATGAATAGTCACACTACCAGCCAATCAGAACAGAGTATTTCTTCTCTCTGGATGATAAAGTAGCCTAAGGTTAAGGTTAAGGTTTGCCCTCTATATCAGTCTTTTGATCATGGCCTGGCCATTTGTCATGGCCTGCTACTACTATCCACATACAAACACACACACAGTATCATTGTTTTGCATTGAACTCACAGTTGATTTTCATAAGTAATTATGCTTTGTATGGTGGGATAGGGAATCCCCAGTAGTACGTCACGTGAGGTGCAGGTGCGAATGTCTTGCATATTTTTTACTGTCTGTATTTACAACATTATTCGGTAACAGGGTAAAAACTCTTGAAAGTTGTGGCTTGACTTTTGTTCCTCCTCTTCTTTTTTGATTGAATATTGACAGAAGTAACCACAGTAAAAGGTCTGATTGTCTGAGACAGAATTTACAATTTCTAATTGTTTGAAGCATATTCAGAGTTTCTCTTGGAATATTCATCATGTTTCACGATTTTAGCCTCACACCAGTTAGCCTATAAGTTCCTTTTAGATATAGGTTAGCAATAGGCTAATAGGCTAACACACTTCCAGTGAATTATGCTAAGCTAGGCTAACAGTGTCAAACTGGGTTATTGCACACACAGAGAAGAGAAGGATAAGTATCCTTGGATCTACCTACCTACAGATCATCAATTCATGTGTAATAAGAAGTGCTTGTTACAATACTTTGCCAAAGCAGCCTCTAGGTTAGGGTTAGGGCAAGGGCACTTATTACACATACTAATGATCTGTAGGTACACAAAAATACATTATGTATGGACAACATAAGTATGTGATATTACATATTGTTCCATAGGTTGTTACACTGTACTTCATTATGTAGATACACTGGAACGAGGACCTCGAGAAATAAAGACAGTATCCTCTTATCTTACTCAAATAAGCTAATTTCCCCAACATTCCAGGAAACTCTTTTGACTACTTTTCCAAGCATAATTTGAATGAAGTGGTCTGCAACTGGTCACGATGCCTGTCTGTGTGATGAGTTTTTCTTTATATTTAGCACCTAATAGCCTACAGTATATTTATTGTGGGAAAAATACTGTCCTTTATAATGTGCTTTGTTGAAGTTGTAGCGGTGCAGTCTTTGGAAGCAGACAAGGTGGCTACCTTCAATCTGTGTTTAAATGGAAAATCAGCCCCTGGAGCTCTTTGGAAAGTCAGCCATTTGTGTGCACTGACCTAGAGACCAACTGAAGTTTTTGCTGCCTTAGGCTGAGGCTGGTTGAGTGGTTCAGCTCCGTTTGACCTCCACATGTCGGTGTGTGAGGTCAGGCAGGCAGGCTGGGGAAGAGGAGATGGGAGAGCCAAAGGATGTAAGGGAGAGGGAGACAAGGAGACATTCTGAGGGAGGCAGCAATGTCATACGTCAGCACACTCCCAACTCTACATTGCTAGCCCACACCAGTGAACGAGACGCTACTCACATGAAAAGAGTACACTAGTAGAGTTGCACTGTGTTTGGTAGAGTATAGACCCTTTCAACAATAAAAACAAAAACAATGCTTGAACGTTCTATTTGGTTCCCAATCTACTTCCTCTGCATTAAGATAACATGGAATGTTAAAACGGAAGCCTTGTGGGGCCAACCAGAGCCATATAGAGTGTCCCAGTGACGCCACTTCCGTTTGCCTCCATGGGACCTATCTTTCAAAACATTTTGAACGCCAGTCTATGGCGAAAAAAGAAATTATTTTCTGGTCCCGGTTGACTTGTGCCTTGAATTACCCATATGATGTTTGTCAATTTTAAAGACAAATTTTCATGTAAAGACATTTGCAGTTTGTTTCGTAACTATTGAATTACAACATTGTGAAAGATCGTAATTCCAACAACTACAAACCCATCAGTCGCGCTAGTGACGTTAGCTCATTCACAGCCACACTAGATTGTACAAGCATACCAGCAACAGGTCTTAATTGGGCTTTCCTTGCCGATGAAAATACCATGAGTCAGAGGATTAAACACATCAGGTAAGTTGTATTCGTCCATAGACTGTACATAAGATACTGTTAAGTGACATAACAATATTACTGTGCTGATGCTAACAGCTGCAGCTCCCTCAAATCTATATAGGTTCTCATGCATATTAGGCTAGCTTTTGCCAATGAAAGTGAATGCAACATAAAAAAAAACAGTAGGCTAACTGCTCCTAACTGAAGAAACGTTTACGTTACTGTAAGGAAATTATTATTATCATTGTATAACCATTTGTGTAAGCATAAATATTGTTGTGCTGAGTTCTAAGAACAGAGAGTTCAAGTTAAATGTTTTTGTGCTGAGCTCTAAGAACAGAGAGAACAAGTTAAGTGTGCACCCAGACAGACAGGAACTGTACCCTGTCTGTGTGTGGGTGAGATACTGTAAGAGTATGTCACAATGAAGTGCATCTGTACAATAAAAGACACAGCTTTTGGGCTGCAGAGTCAGAGACTGATGGTGTGAGGAATTCTTCCTTACATTAGCAGGCTCTCCTCTTGGTTCCAGAGTTTGTGGGCAAAGCCATACTACGTGTTGTGGTTCTTGTATATATATGTTGGGGTTAAATTCCCTGACAGTTACCAACAATGTTAACAACAAACTCAGCTTCACTGCTGCAAACATAGTTGGCTATATGCTTCATTGTATAACGAAACCAGCTAGCCTTGTGATAACAAAATCTTTTTACCTTTTGTTTAGTCCACTGAAAGTTATCCACATATCAAACGATTAAATACACAGTTATGGAGGAATTTGGGGAAGTTTTTTTGGGGGAAGCAGTTGCACTAAATCCCACTTTTGCTGCCTTTAAGCCACTTAAATCCATAGCCTAGATGAGCATTGCGCATACTTTACAACTTGACGTGATGGTGAAGCTAAATGCCCAAGAAACGTCACGTCATAAAAGTTGTAAAAACTTAACGACAGCTTGTTCGTGGTGGTGTAGTGCTGCCTAATTGAAATGGGATAGGCAAGGGTTATCTTATATTCGGCTATTACGTGTGGCACAATTTAATGGGCTTTTTTATCTTTTAATTTATTTGACAAGGAACTGATAAAGACTGAGCAGCAGAAAAGTCATAGTCGATACATAAATCGTTTATTATAATTACTATTAACTATTTGAGGCTTCCATTAGCTGCCATTGTTGAAAAAAAATGGAACATTAGTGTAGATGTTTGAAATGTTAAGCTACAAGCCTGTCCATTGGTTGTTGCTGTATTTAGAATTCAGCATGAGCTTTAGGTCATTTTGGAGTGTGTGTGACCCAACACAAAGCCGCCGTTATCTGCTGTGCGTGTGTGTAAGTGTGAAGATCAATTGGCTGAATGGGAGTGTGGGGGATTCAGGGCCCGGGGTTGCGATTTTGGAATACCAGCCCCCAAAAAGGGGCATTGTGCATGCTGAAGGCATTATGCAGTGTGTGTGCTGGTGCAGTGTGTGTGTGTGTAAATGTGCCCATTGTTGAGTGTTAACCATGGACACTGGGTGCTGTGTGTCAGGTCACCATTCAGTGCCAGGGGAAAGATGGCAATTGGTCTGCAGCTGGATCCTCTCAAATGCAGCAGAGTTGATATGTTCTTCCTTAATGCTAACATGCTAATAAAACTGAAAAAAGTAATTAAATAATAGACATGAAAGCCAATGAAAACAGCATACTAACTCGATAATAAAGTTGTAACAACCTCAGTAACTAATCTAAAATCCTAGGGTACAGTCTATCTCTTTGACCACTAACATGAACACTTACTCTACATACATGCTAGAAGGACTTCTATACTAAAACACTCTCACTGTCATCTTCTTGCTCTCTACAAGGAACAATTAACTAGAAACAACTGACTTTCTGGCCATAGACTGTTTTGTAGACATAGACTTAGTGGAATAGTGTGCTACTGCTAATACAGCTGTTTAAACGAACCAATTACAATTATGTGAGGGACTGGTATGGCCATACACAGTCTGGCTGCAGTATCACTTTGCTTCTGAAATGTTAACCAGCTGGGAGCTCTAGATAAGGCCATCAGCCGTATTACTTTCACGTATCTGGTTACGACAGACAGGATTCTATCCCTATTGTTGAACCAGAGAGGGTTAAAGCGGAGTAATCAAGGATCTTTGGTTGAACTCTTGTGGAGCTCCTGGTATTTTGGGAAGCTTCTGTGATCCACTAATGACCCATTTCTGGTTTTAGAGGAAGCAGGACTGGTGTGTTGTAGTCGTATGGTATAAAACATGATTGGTGTGTTATCTAAAAGATGATTAAGTGCGAGAACTCACATTCCACCTCAGATACAGACAAACAATTTTTCTGTTGGTCTGAGTGACAAGCATAAGGCACAAGACATTTACAACCACTGCACTTTAGTCAACCACACCATAGTTTATTATATATATATATATATATATATATATATATATATATATATATATATTTTTTTTTTTTTTTTTTTTTTTTTTTTTTTACTGAGTGTCTGTTTGTCTCTGGGAGTGTTAATGCACAATGGTTAAAGCGGTTTGAGTCTTTGATCAGTTCCATTGCACATACATCTGTCAACCCCACCAGCTGTTTATATGGTGGGAGTTAGGAACAGTTGCTTGGCCAAAGTTCAGGGCTAAACAAGCTAGGCCTTTTAAGAGGAGTGTTGTAGTTGAGATAGTCATGTGGAAAGTACACTGTAATATGGAGTATTGATTTGAAAGTAAGCTGTTTTATTATTTGTTTACACATCAATTCTCACATTTTGGTATATTGATATCCACACCAAGATGGAAGGTGTGATTAACCAGGGATCATGCTGTTGTAGTGTTAAACAGATGTTAACGGCCTGTTTTCGAAGATACAATACTTGGTCAACAAGTACAACAAACTATAAAAAGCATGATTTCCTTCGTCATGTCTTGCCAAAACTGGCCAAACCACTAGCATGTACAGTATGCTTTGGTTGTGTTTTAAAAAATGTAACAGGACATTCAGATATAATAGATTACATTTTCATTTTCATATAGGATCCTGTAACTAAACACAATATAACACCTTATTGTTCCCCAGTCACACATGGCTTGACCTTTTTGAAATGCCTCAAATTAAATATGTATTAAAATAATATGAAAAAAATTGCCGGGGTAAAATAACGTATAATAAAATAATAATAATAAAAACTGTGATTCATAAAATAAAACTCTAAATTGAAAATGGAAAAGAAAAAAAAATGCTTTCAATATAAATGTGTCACTAATGTGCATGTGTGTATGCTTGCAGGAGTTTGATGACTGGGTGAAGGATACAGATAAAAATGGCTTTGTGGTGGTGTCATTTGGTGCGGGGGTGAAGTACCTGTCCGACGACATCGCTCACAAACTGGCTGGTGCGTTGGCACGACTGCCCCAGAAAGTCATATGGAGGTAAAATAAACATGGCACATGGTAGACTTTATGATCTCAGCTCTACTGAAACAGTACTCCCCTCATACAGTGCAGTCTTCACTCAGTCCGTAGTTAAGATCTTTTTGTGAGAGGGAAGTTCAACCAAGCAGTGGTATAACTGCAAGTCAGTCAGTCTTTGACAAGGCATACTGACTTTCATGACTAAGTAAGGTCATGCCAAGCTTATTAGTGTGTTTTCTGGTGATCATTTATTTGAGTTAACGGACAGGTTTGTTAACCTGACCCTAGCCAGATGAATTTCGCTCCGCCTAGCTTCACTCATCCATCTGGAACCGATCCATTGAAGTGTTGCTTCAGAAGGCTGGGCCTAATCAAAAAATGCTTGCATATGATTGAATAAGCCACTTGTCCGTCATCTACTGACGTGCTACTTCAACCACTCACATCGAAGCCAACTCGTGACGCTAATAACAGTCTCAGAGTCGCTTCTACGCTATGTCACATCTATGAAACTCCCGCCCTGCGTCCTGATTGGCTGTACCATAAAATCGGTTGCAGAAATCACTCTCAATGGAAGAGGTCCCAGATGGATGTGAGTGAAGCTAGGCGGAGCTAAGCGGAACGAAATTCATCTGGCTAGGGTCAGGTTACAGGTTTGTGCCCTTTCATATTTATCCATCTTCTGTTTGGTGAGTAGGTTGGTGGTTTTGTGTGTGGTGTGTGTGTGTGTGTGTGTGTGTGTGTGAGAGAGAGAGAGAGACAGTGAGTCTTAATGTGTATGTGTGTATTTGGAGCAGGCTCCAGAGCTAAACATGCCTTACACAGCATTTTGTGTAACATGTATTTTTGTTACACAACACTATTACAAAACTACTAAGACTCGCTCTGTCTGTCTCTCTCTCTCTCTCCCCCTCTCTCACACACACACACACACATACACACACACACACACACATAAAGAGCGTAATTGGATATTTCACCTGCTGGCTGGCTTGTGGTTTCTTAGTAACAGTGCTTTGTTTGTCATTAGGTGATCACATGCCTCCCCCCTCACACATAGGCCTACATACAGACAAGGTGAAACCAAAAACAAAACCAAAAACAGACACACACACACAGTAGCTGTCCCCAGGAAAGTTCATGAGAGTGGATAACGGAGCCTGCTGTGGACAGTCCAGTAGCTCATTGGGCGTCTCTTTGCTGTGTAGTGACCACCTCATCCAGAGGACATCTGTCGTAATGGACAGCTGTACATCTGAGCTAGTGGCATCAAAGTGCTTAGTCAGCCTGTATGACCCTATGCAAATGCCACTAGAGGCAGGTGTAGACCCTATGTAGACCCTATGCAAATGCCACTAGAGGCAGGTGTTATTTAGCATACATATGCTAAATGTATAGTTATGTCATGTTAAAACACTAGTTGCAATTTTATAACCAAATAATATAATGTGCACTCAGTTCTTTAATCTCTCAGTAAAATAAGCTGTGGATATCATTCATCCCTTTCACATACATCAGGTAAATAATGTAAAAACAAAAAAGGACAGATAACACATTTTCACTCACACACACTCAGTTTTACCTACAGTACCGATAAAGTAATAGGTGTGTATTCCTGACTGTATTTAACCTGCACTGGCACTCCTAGGGTGTCTGCCACTTCATATCCTGATGTTACAAGTTAGGGCAGTCTATGCAACTTCAGCTAGATAACTAATAATAATCCCATGCAAATGCAACTCTGTTTAGGTTATTTATAGGTCATTTAACTGTTTAAGGTTGTGAGTTTAGTTAGCTAGCATAGCAACCAGGAAACAGTAAGCTGAAGCAGAGTCCACTAATAAAAGGCAACCTTTAAAGTGATCACAACTAATTGGGGATTGTTTTAAATAGACACTAGACAATCCTTAGAAAAATAACATGACAGAACAGCACTAAGGCAACAGAACAGGACTAAGGCAGATTGGGCTCACTCTATCCCCTCTGCCCCTTGCTGTTAGATCGGTGTGGTTGCCAGGTCGCAAGGGAATCAATTTTCAACAAAATGCACAGCATTCTCTACTGTATGTTGGAGTTTAACATCAATGTTTATTTTCTGCAGTTTTATGTGAAATTTATGTCATTAACAAATTAAACATGCTGTATTGTAAATTGTTAATTTAGCATTGAATTCCATGATTGTGGTAATACAAAGTATATAGGGCCTAAGTCATTGTTTACCCATCATGCTATCAAATAGAATCTGGTTTGGTGGTAAATGGGTGGATTGCTGTGCATGGTATTTGGTAAATGAGCTGAATTAAGTTTTATGAATGTGTGCATGTGTGTGTGTGTCTGTAGCAGCAATCATCAGCTTTCTATGCTGCAGTTAAGTGAATGTGTGTGAACTGTCCCTTTGAGTTGTTGTGTGTGAATCTGGTCTTTGTTTGAGAGGCCTGATCTGTGTTGTCTGATAAAGTGAGTTGTTCTTCCCTGCTGCTCAGTCAGCAGCACAAGCTCATGAGGACAGACACCCATGTGACAGACACATGCTTGTGATACCACGTGTGAAGAGAAGAAACATCTGATGAAATGGTCTCCACTCTCTCTCTCTGTCCCTCCTGGCCTTGCTCAGGTTCTCTGGAGTACCTCCCAGCAATTTGGGGAACAACACAAAACTTGTGGACTGGATGCCACAGAATGATTTGCTAGGTAAGTGTACACACAGTATACAGACATTCACACACTCTTCACATACACACACACACACACACACACACACACTCTAGCACTGCTTGTTGAATGCTAATTATAGCACTAGCCTGTACAATCCTACTTAAACGTTACATACTAAAATAGAAAATAAAATAGGAAAATGGGATGTTTCGGACGGCTTTGTCTAATGTGTGTGTGTGTGTGTGACAGGAAGAGAGAGGCCTTCACATTCTCTTTCTCTCTCTGCCCCTCTCCTTACCAACAATATGAGTCTTGTTTGAGAGAACACAAGGCTTGCCCTCTCTCTGAATCTCCTGTGGACCCCAGTTCTGTGTCAGTGTGGCTTAAGGTCAACCTCCTCCCCCCATCAAGCCATGAGCCCCATTACACTGTCTTCCTGTCATTGTGCAGCTTTGTTCCTCTCTTTACCTCCATCTCAGTGCAGTCCTCAGTAGGGTTGGGCGATGTCCCCTTAATTGGCTTTTGACGATGCGTAGAGTAAAACATTGTGATGGACGATGATATTGTCAGGGGGGGGCTTAAGGGTGAGTATAGTCAACATTAATTACCATACGTCTATACAGAAGAAAATGTATAATTTTCAACATAAAATGACATAGCCTACAGTTACACAGCATATTATATGGCCTAATAAACGCAACACATCTCATACCACGTTATTACCGGCCATGCCGACTATGAGCAGGGGCAGCAGAGCGGAAGTAAGAGGCTGCGATCGCACAGTTCCGGCTACTGGAGGCAGGACGCAGCAAACAACCTTTACAATTAACGAATCGCGATTACCACTCCGCTGTTGTCTGGGGCTTTAGCCAAATGCACAAAATACAAGCCTTACAGTGAAAGACCGCTCTTCTGACCCCAGAACTCTAACTGAAGAAATGGTTTCTTTTAACACTGTGGAGAAGAGTGCATTTGGCGCTTAAGTGCTGTAGGCTGTAGCCTCAGGAAAATATTAGAGCTAGACCTATTATGTGAAAATCAGCAAAAAATCCCTCTAGTCGTAACAATAGCCTTATAATATTTCATTAAGATTATTTTCTGCTAAAACATTAAATATTTTAAGTTCAATGTACAGTGTGATACAAACAAAGACAATAACAATGTCACCATCAGGAATTATTTGAATAAGACTGTAGTTTCACATAGATAAATCCTTCATTTTTGCACTTTCTGGCTGACAGATTTTAAAGTACCCTGCATCGTTCTTGAATTTCCCCTTGAGGATCAATAAAGTATCTATCTATCTATCTATCTATCTATATGCATCAGTTCTAGGCTCAATTTAATTTCCAGGGAAACGTT
The DNA here is from genome assembly GCF_017589495.1 of Alosa alosa. Lineage (NCBI taxonomy): Eukaryota > Metazoa > Chordata > Actinopteri > Clupeiformes > Clupeidae > Alosa > Alosa alosa. The sequence goes on from NC_063189.1 coordinate 7,059,678, forward strand.
TTTATGTTTTAGCCTAAGTTAAAGCAGGGCAGTGTTTCCCATACATTGACTTATCTGTGGCGGGGCGCCACAAAATAAAAATCGGCCGCCACAGATTTATATTCTATGTTTAATTTAATTTAATTTTTAAAAATTTAAATTAAATATAAGGTCAAATCCTTGCATTGCCATTGAGTTGCGCTTTTTACGCACGCAGCCTTTCCTTGCCCCGCCCCGCTCTCTCTCGTAGCCCGCTGCCACTCCTCTGCATGTGCATTTAACAAAATATTCACAATTGTTGAAGGATTGTTGTTGCCACATAGAAGCATTGCATAGAACAGGGGTTCCCAAACCTTTCCACGACAAGGCCCCCCAAATACCACTAGGTTCTGGCCAAGGACCCCCTTAATGTGTTATTAAACTTGAATTTCCTCTTTCTTGAATTTCCCCTTGAGGATCAATAAAGTATCTATCTATCTATCTATCTAAACCCATCGACAATACTACGGCAAATGTAAAAATACATTAAGCTAATCCTAATAATTATTTTAGCCACAAGCACTTCGCGATGGAGCATACAGTGTGTAAAAATTGTATTTGGGGCTTTCTGCTATATGAGAGCTATCACTCTACTATTATTCCCAGTCATTATCATGGGAAATATAATGTTCAGATATGCCTCACATTATTATAATGGCATTGTATAACAACACTCATAGTAATAGGTATATTTTAAATTTTCTAAATGTATTTATTTTTTGCTTTTATGTTTCCTTCCAACTTGCTGAGGCCCCCCTGGCACCCCCTCGCGGCCCCCACTTTGAAAACCACTGGCATAGAAGACGTCTGGCTAAATTGCTATTAAATCCGCTTAGCATCGTGACCATGCTGCGCAAATTTGTTCAAAGCTGCTGCATCGAAGTGAACTCTGCTAAGGTCTTATCACAACATAGTAGGCATAGTAGGCTACATTGAAGAGACTAAACTAAGTTAAGTTATGAAATCAAGCAGTATCTCAAAGTTAACGTTAGAATACTGTTTGGATGTCGAATTTAGCATGCTTAGCCTACTTACAGCTGCTTGTCAATTTCGTTGAAGGGTTCATTTTATTGACTCTGACACTGAATGTTTGCAAAATCCCGATGTAAATGGAAAAGTGTTTTCCAAAATTCAAAAGTGCTTGTCCCAAGGAGAAGTTCGAACCTTTATTTTAACTATGTAGAAAACGTTATGAATTGCATCCACACATCAGCAGCCTTTCAACTGTGTTACAATTGCAAGGGTTCCCTCAAACGTCTTAAAGTGACAGGCACTCAATTAGACCTATACACTACCAAGACGATCTTAATCCCCCCCTCCCCGCCACAAATTGAATCCAATTCTGTGGGAAACACTGCAGGGTCTATAGAATTAGTGCATGCCTGGCTTGTGGGGGTGTGGCATCACAATGGTTGCTTCCCATCGTGATGTCGGGTCAACCACCTTGATGGACATTGTCTGTAGGCCCAACCGTAGCCCTCAGTGATCCTCATATCGGCCCAACCGTAGCCCTCAGTGATCCTCATATCACCCAACCGTAGCCCTCAGTGATCCTCATATCACCCAACCGTAGCCCTCAGTGATCCTCGTATCTCCCCAACCGTAGCCCTCAGTGATTCTCATCTCCTTCGTTTTGCTTGCCTCTAGTTCCTTTGTCAGTCCATCTTGATTGCTTCTGTGCCTGACACATGCATTTTTCTCAAATTGCCGCAGTTAGACCATTTTATAGATGATGTAATTACGTTCGCGAAATAGCAGGTAAATTGTCATTCCGCTGTTAATGTTGAAATTGGTAATTTGGAGTGAGTGAAAGGCCATTTCAAATTTGTCCCAGCAGCTTGTCAGTAGCCTACAGAGCAGTTTTATGAATAAAGCAGTTTTCTCTGATGATCGACGACATCATGTCCTGAAACAAAAAACAAAAATTCTTCAGAACATTGACATGATTTAATTGAATTCATCTTGGCAGCAGGATTTTCACATTTTAGGGTTACGTCTCCTCCAACACAGGGCAGTCTATGCAACTTCAGCTAGATATTTAATAATAATCTCATGCAAATGCAACTCTGTTTAGGTTATTTATAGGTCATTTAACTGTTTAAGGTCGTGAGCTTAGTTAGCTAGCATAGCAACATGAACAGAACCTCACAAATGACAAAGTCCTATAGTGGCTAAATGTCCACAGCTTATGGATCGAGACAGTGAATCGGCAACTGAAATGCTGAAGTGTTGCAAGTACTAGTGTACATTGATCTAGTGAATGTCTTATTCCACGTTTTTTATGTGTCTATGCATGTGTGGCAAATAGCCATGAAACTTCCTCAGCTTCTCAGAAAATGGAAGGATACTTTACACAGTTAGGGTTATGAAATAAATATATTACTCTGAATCCAACTCACAGATCATAAAGCAAAAAATGTTATGCCATCACTCACCCAATCACCTTTATTTGATCCCTCACGGTCTACATAAGTTAATTTATTATTGCATTATTGTGACACAAATGTAAACAAATTACTTCATCCTAATGCAATGATGATACAGCTGTGATTCTGATCTGTGATCTGTGTGTGTGTGTGTGTGTGTGTGTGTGTCAGGTCACAATAATACACGTGCGTTCCTGAGCCACGGAGGTCTGAACAGTATCTATGAAGCCATGTATCACGGAGTGCCAGTGGTGGGGGTGCCTCTGTTTGGGGACCACTACGACACGATGACCCGTGTGCAGGCCAAAGGCATGGGCCTCATGCTGGAGTGGAAACGGATGAGTGAGCAGGATCTACACACCGCCATGCTCAGTATCATCACAGACAACAGGTACACTTATATCTCATAAGTATGTAAGATATGAATAATCAAGATGTTTTTGGCATCCTGGTTGCTATGGTTGTCTATGGTTGCTGTGTTGCTATTGTTGTGCTGTTTCACTGCTTGGCATATGCACAAGTTTAACATAGCAGCTAATTAGTTCATATAATACACCTGCTAATCAGCTGCTAACAAGTCTCTAGGTTAATTGGCTTAAGTATGTGGCATAGTGCCAGTAGGCTCTGTTTTAGTCGCTCGCGATACTGAAAGTCTTTGCTGACAGTGCTCAATAGCCACGTTTACATGAAAGAACTTTGAAAGTGGCAAAATTTGTCAAACAGACCTATTGCAATGGTATAGAAACTAGCTATTAGATAGCCAACTGTTGGACCATTTTCTAAACACAAAATGCCACTAAAGGTTTCTAATATTTGAAATGCATGCATTTCATAGCTACAGTAAATGCATTGGCCTCCTATCAGTGTCACACTAGCCTAATGTATTTTGTCCATCGTTGTCCCTTCACGCAATGTTTTTTGCTTTGCCCTGTTCGTGGATGTGAAGTGAAGTCAGATTTTGTGACTCACGTGTGCATTCATCTAAAATTATTTATTTCTTCATACATTAGTATGTTTTGGTTGCGGGTTGATGGAGCGGGAATCCACCTATATTGGGTGGTGTTGTGTCAAACTAAGCTAGCAGGCTAGTGATCAGAGTGCCGTTTTTCCAGTAGGGGTTAAGTCATTTAGAGATCGCCAGATGAGTCCAGGAAGTGGCATCAAATGTGTCAAAATGTGTCATACTGGAACTGAGATTTCGGAAGTAGGTACATAATTTACTCTTTATAGAGAATAATGCAGTGGGAAAAACTTGTTTTCTTTTCCAGTCTATGGAAAAAATAGTCGCATTAGGCAGAACCTTTTTATTATTACTCGTAATTCACATTAATTTCTTAAATAATCGATTGCGCCTGACTGTCCACGTGATCTGCCAGAGTCAGCTTGGCGTAGCTGGAAGAGCATAAAGGAGAAGGCCATATGGCGTAGATAATCACAGCTGTGGGTATATCCTTTACTTACCCCATACCATATTGGTTTTATACAACAGTTCTACAACCAACTAATCAAATCAATGAAGACAACAAACTGTGTTTTCTATCATTTAGTTTTTTTTTTTCTTTGTTTGTCCTCCGCACAAAAAAATAGCTCCGATGTTAGTCTTGCCATCTCCTGTTGTCAAGCAACGCAGGGAGTCTAATTCAATGAGAGGCTATATGTGCACAATAACGTATGTTACATGAAAAACTGAACATTCACCATTTACTCCATTTACTCCACTTTGCTAAAAATGTAAGACTGAGTTGGAGTGTCCAGGGTTAACCATATTGTAATATCTGGTTTATAAGATATCTATATTTTTTGGATTAATATGTTGTATGGATATGTATAATAGTTTTGGATTAATATGTTGTATGGATATGTACAATAGTTTTGGATTAATATGTTGTATGGATATGTATAATAGTTTTGGATTAATATGTTGTATGGATATGTATAATAGTTTTGTGTGGCATGGGGTCTCACTCCAAATAATCTCTACCAAACGACTATGCAAGAGGTGTCGGAGAGAGAGCGGGAGAAACCTGTTATGTCACTGGCCCCTCATTTCCATCATGAGCTCACAGTGTCTTTCAGCACTTCATTTGTTTCACTTGTTTTCCATACGTGCATCATGTTAATGTTGCATGAAGTTTTGGCGATTTATTTAGACTTCCCAGGCCACTCCCCTACTTGTGTCGCAAACCATTTGCCCAATAGTCAAAGTAGACACAGGTATGTAATGGTGCTTGTGTTGACAAATTACATTACGACACTCATTTGAATCCACACCATGCACTATGTAAGCCTACCGACCTGCAGAAACTACGCTGTGAGAGCAGGCCAATGTGCTCCTCCACCAGAGAAGAGAGGGCCATTGAGTCGACTGTGATGAGGAGAATAACATTGTAGGAGCCATTAATGACAATGACAGTTGATTTAATGACCGACCCCTGCTGGTGACATGACCTTATGGCCTTGGAAGGTGTGCTTCACCTCACTGTGTGTTCACTGTGTGCTGAGTGTGTTTCACTAATTCACGGATTGGGATAATGCAGAGACCAAATTTCCCTCACGGGATCAAAAGAGTATATATACTTATACTTATACTTAGTCACAGAAATTGTTTTGTTATGTATAAAATGTAGCAAACATATCTACATCACATCTGAGAAGGTCTAACCCTATTTGGTGACAAACTACAGATGTCCCAAATGATTTGCTTTAGTTGAGTAGATAGTACGAACGCTCACATCTCCCATTCTCTCTTTTGTCTCTGTGGTGTCTGAAGGTACCGTGAGCGAGCACGCAAGCTGTCCAGCATCCATAAGGACCAGCCCGGCCACCCAGTCAGCAGAGCTGTCTACTGGATCAACTACATCCTACGCCACCATGGTGCCCCGCACCTCCAATCATCCGTCTACAGCATCGCTACCTATCAGTACTTCCTGTTGGATGTAGTGGCCGTCATGGCTACAGCCCTGCTGCTGATTGGTTACTGCCTTTACCGAATAGGCAGGGCAATACGAGTCAGGTTTTGGAAAGGGGCGGGGTCAGAAATGCTGGCCAAGGAGAATGGACATTGCCACAATGGCATTCCAAATGGAAAGCTTAAACGCAATGGACACATCAAGAGCAATGACAAGAAGCTGAAGTAAACTGCATACAGGCACAAACATGTAAACATCATCAGGCGAATATCAGCAATGCAGAATGCAGAGAGCATGACATCCATACTATAACACAACAACATTAAAGCAACACAGTACAGTGGTGGGGCAGCCAAAGTCTACATGAGCAACAAATGCATAAACACAAACACACACACTCTCTGCTATCTGGAATTTCAAGAACTTTTGAAGGATGTCTGTGTTTGGTGCGTCCTCCCTCTCTCGTTCTTGCAGTTTGCACTCGTTCTTTGGAATGGTGTGAATGTTGACGTGCAGTTCCTCCGAATGTTCAATCTATTCTTGAAAAGAGAGAGTTGAAGATTTTTAAAAGCATTTTTAATTTTAAAGGATTAACATTTTAACAAACCATTGTGCTGTCCAGCATCAGGTATCTGTATAAAATGATTATTTATTTCAGTAACTGTGTAGCTGAATAGCAGCAGTAGTAGTTCTGTCATTGAATTAGTTAACAGGGCAGCAGACAGGTTATTTCATAATTTATTTTGAGACGTATGAGTGAAGCACTCCCTAATGGTCAGTATGAACCCGTGTACACTCTCAACTTTCACCTTTGACCCCTCCAGTGTTTGTCTTTGACCCTTCTTATGCCCTGACTCCGTAATGCCTTGCCTAAAGTTGACATGAAGGGAAAAAATTCAGCTTTTGTGAAACTATAATTTCTGTAATGATCAATTCATTAATCATAAGGCAACACGTGTACACTAATAATCCTTAGGATTCCGTTTTTTATGTATAATTTGACATGAAGTCTTTGATGCACAGCATGTATGCAGAGGTTAGCAGATGTCTGCGTTTGTGAAGGAAGCAGTAATCTCACATGATGCGTCAGTGTGCATGTTCCAATAAGTTGAGCGATGTGAAGTGTGTGTGTGCCGGTGGATAATTAGGATGAAAACTAGATCCAGTGTTCAACGGGGAGAACTCTAGGACTGGACTCCCCATGCGGTCCCTTGGTGTGGCCTTTTATCTTGTTCCTTTTTTTAGAAAACAAACTACAATTTTAAAACTTCCTCTCCACTGCCCTCACCTTTGTATTGAATTTGTCATACACACCTTTTTTTGTGTCTTTACATAGTTCGGTTCTAGCTCAGTGATGGAGTTCTGGATTGTTCTTGATTGTTTACGTGTACTTTGCACTGAGCTTATCTCGTTTCTGCTCTATCTGTGTGGTATTGATCAATGTTCAACCATGACTCTCTTCATACGGCACTGTTCTCAATCAGCAAATAAACACACACACTGTCTGTCACACCGTCACCTCAGCTGTTTCTCTACGAGCCTTAGTAGTCTGCCTTGCTGCACTGTAAACAACGATGATACTTGAATTTATGCTATGTTATCGCTATATGCTCCTGGCAGAGCTACTATCAACCAGGTGCTGCACAGCTGCCTGCGGGCAGACACGCCAAAGCTATGACTGGAGAAATAGTGACACACACACACACACACACACTGCAGAATCTGAATGTTGTGATTTCAGTATTAATGGAAGGGAACCCAGCTGTGAGGGGGAGATGAAAGGGCTCTTTACTGTAAGATCCACCCCAGACGCTCTCTCTGCACTTCTAATCTTGTCCTCTTGTCCTTCTGCCTCTCTGTACGCAGCCTAGTTGGTGAGCTCATGTGTCTTGATGTGAGCTTAGAGGGAGTCCAGGATGTGCTCCGTGTCCATATCATATTATAGCTTTACATTCAGTGCCTTTGTGCTCTTCCTAGTTCTTTCTGGAAATGATCTGCATCTCTTGTCACCCGCTGTTGATGTCTCTGTCTTCCTCTATGTCTCCTCCCTCCATCTTTCTCTCTCTCCCCTCTGTCTCCTCCCTCCATCTTTCACTCTTCCCTCTGTCTTCTCCCTCCATCTTTCTCTCTCTCCCCTCTCTCCTCCCTCCATCTTTCTCCCGTCTGTTCTCCTCCACTTTGTCAGATTGTTGAGTTTGTAGCTGCTCGTTCCTGCAGTAGGTCTTTTTTTACATTGATAGAAACATGTTAAGCTGCCTTACGTGCATGTCTCATGTTGTAATGTAAATATTTAACATGTAAACCAAACAAATACTAATGCTCAATAAACATTCCATATTTTATTTGCATATTTCCAGAGATAGTCCTTTTTCTTACAAGTTTCAGTGTGTGTGTGTGGGGGAAAGAGTGAGAGAGAATGTGTGTGTGTGTGTGTGTGTGTTAGTGTACGAGTTTTAAGTTGCACAAGTTGGTCTTGGCACATGTAGTCATTGACATCCTTCATATACTGTATGCAGGCTAATCACATATTGAGTAAGTATGGGTCTAATTTTTAGATGTGTGAGTGGGGAAATTATAATTGGCTCTTGAAGAATGAACAGACCTCACACTGCAAGGGTAATGGATACCCATGCAGACACAGACGTAGCAGGCAAATCTTTATCTGTTTCCTGATCTGTGTGTTGTTTGGCCAGAGACGCAATGTATGTTGAAGTTGATTCTCACATGTAGGAATGTTTCAAGAATTTGTTTCAAACACACCCACATGAAACAATCCGTGTGTGTGTGTGTGTATCTGTGTGTGTGTGTGTGTGTGTTGAGTGACATGGGGTAAGGTTACACCAGTCCATTTCTCATCCCTTCCAACTGTATGAATTATTCAGGTTCACAGGAGTACAGTGCTTTTCCCTTTACATCATCCCCTCATCAGAGAGAGCCAGTCGCCCTGCCTTCAGTGTGTCTCAGCTCCCCGTCAGTCTGCAGAGGTGTGTGTGTGTCTGTGTGTGTGAGTGAGGGGAGCCATGTCTCAGTTTGCATCTGCAGGTATCAGCAGTACTGTGTAGATTTATGGTTATTGATAACTCCTCTGTCCCCAAGTATACTCACAAACACACACAGGGATGACTTTGCACTTTGCTGCAATAGTGTTAAGGACAATGTGCTGTAGCACTTTTCTGCAGAAATGCTTACATTATTGTTTTTACAACCATCTACAAATGGTATAGCCATTGTAACGCTAATACATTTAGTGTAAGGGGAAATAAAACAAAGTACAAAAACAGTAAATAATGAAGTATTGCATTAGTTAATTGAGGAGAGTTGTTAGAGCCATATGTTGTGGCAGAGGATGCCAAATTTCCCCATTTAATACCATCTGTGTCTATTCACCTCACAGGCTCATAGTCTTTTCACTAATTTGAATTTTTATGGCTAGCCTCTAATGGGTACAAAAAACTTCTAAAAACTTCCAAGTCTTCTCTGGGTAAATGTAAGACCATCTTGTGTTATTTTGCAGGCACAATGAGAATCTGCTAATTTCAGAATCTTTGGCTGACCAGGGTCGTTCAGTTTGCTCTAAAAAACTTATTCACTGAGAAGGGGCTCTAGCAGAAGTCTATATAATCTGGTAATCAAAACATAAAAAATGGCAATAACAAATATAAATTAAATTTCAGTTTGGAAAATTCTAAAGGGTTGCACTGAGTTGGCTCGTAATAGGGGTTGAGAATCCAATCATGTTCTCTAGACCCCCAACTGCACTAGATGCCAAACCAGTGCAATGAGATTTTCTGTTTTCCCATCTCCATGCCCAACCTCGCTGTGCTTTGAGCTGGACAGGAGAGATGGTCTTTTCAATGTGTTCCTTTAGCAACACCAGCAGCAGGTGTTGAGCTGGACAGGAGAGATGGTAATTTCAATGTGTTCCTTTAGCAACACCAGCAGCAGGTGCTGAGCTGGTGTAATGGTTGGCTTAGGAGAGCTGGACCAGAGTGCAAGGCAAGTAGCAGCGAGGCAAACTTAGCGCAAACAGGAATCTTTAATCTGAATTAAACACTACAGCAAACCACAAAACAACATCAATGACCGACAGGGGACTGAGGGGAGACAGAGGGTTTAAATACACAGGGGTTAACAGGGCACAGGTGAATAAGGAACAAGACTCACTCAGGTGGAAACCATAATTAAACTAACAAGGATCAGGTGAGGGGCGGAGACACAGGCACATGGAACACAGACATGGCAAACAAACAAAGGAGCACATGGCACAGGACACAGGAAGTAAGCAAAGCAAACAGGAAGACACAAGAGAAGCAGACATGATGGAAAAACATTTGATGGTGTGAACAACACAAGACAGAACAGGAACTGATCCTGACAGCTGGACAGGAGGGATGGTCATTTCAGTGTGTTCCTTTAGCAACACCAGCAGCAGGTGTTGAGCTGGACAGGAGGGATGGTCATTTCAGTGTGTTCCTTTAGCAACACCAGCAGCAGGTGTTGAGCTGGACAGGAGGGATGGTCATTTCAGTGTGTTCCTTTAGCAACACCAGCAGCAGGTGTTGAGCTGGACAGGAGGGATGGTCATTTCAGTGTGTTCCTTTAGCAACACCAGCAGCAGGTGTTGAGCTGGACAGGAGGGATGGTCATTTCAGTGTGTTCCTTTAGCAACACCAGTAGCAGGTGTTGAGCTGGACAGGAGGGATGGTCATTTCAGTGTGTTCCTTTAGCAACACCAGCAGCAGGTGTTGCCGGCACCAGCTGCATGAAGTTTCTAACATGTCATTAGCATCATAGATATTACAACCCCAAATCAGAACAAGTGGGGGCGGTGTGTAAAATGCAATTAAAAACAGAATGTGATATACAAGTCTCGTAATATTTAGCAGCAAAAAGGACATAGACAACATCAAATGTTGCAAATTCAAATCTGGACTATTTAATGGAAAATATATGTTCATTTTGAATTTGATGCCAGCAACATGTTTCAAAAAGTGGGACAGGGAATGTTTACCATTGTGCTGCTTCACCTCTTCATTTAAAGGCACACTTTGCAAGATTTTCACCTTTATGAAGACAATTTGATGGACGAACATGTAATAGGCAAATCGTTCACCTAGCATAGGTATACAGCATAGACATAACGACTCCCTACCGAGAAAACCAGCCATGCAACTTCCAAGAGCGGCACCCCGCCAAATCTCGTGAGAATCGTGAAACATTACCTTGTCAGTAGATAAAGCTCTTTGGAGATAGTTTTTGCCTGTTGTTAATCCTTCACCTCCACAACAAAAGCATTTGCATTGTGTACAGGGGGGATAAGTCGTGAGAAGTTTGCTATTTACAATAGCAGAGTAACAAATAAATACACCGCAACTCTAGAGGGAGCTCTACACTCACCAAAAATACCTAAACCTGCATAGTATACCTTTAACAAAATTCTTTAAAGGTATACTATGCAGGTTTAGGTATTTTTGCCGAAACCAAAAACCTGTATCATTCAGAATTGTTTGTGCTTTGCCAAATGTGCAAGATGCCCATGCTGTAGGCTCTAATGCTCATAGATGTTGAGTTTCGAGCTGAGCACTAAAACAAGTTGGATACTTGGATTGGCCCTCTCCTCTTTAGCCTAGATGAGTGTATGATTTCCAAAAATAATGGCACATTTTGATTAGTCTAACCACAGGACCTTTTTCCATGTTACCTCAGTCCATTTTAGGCCCAGGGTGATATTTTTTGTATCATCTCAATAAAATTTTGGCTGCAATCCTGGCTGCACTTTTTGAATTGAGTATCAAACTGTGCACATAGACAATGGTTATCAGAAGTTTTCCTGAGCCCATTCAATGAGAGGTCTGGAAACAGGTCTGGTGTTGATGCAGTGCTCTCTGAGGTCCAAAAGACCATGGCCATCCAATTTGTTTTTCAGCTCTATCCCTTGTTTACAAAGATTTCTCTGGATTCTCTGAATGTTTCAATAATGTCCTGTAGACATTCCCAAATACTTCACAATTTCATGTTAAGAAGCATTTACTTCTAAAAGACCCTGCCTCTCTGGGATGCTCTTTTTCATATCCAATCGTGTTGCCAGTTACCCTAATTAGTTGTGAAACATTCCTCCTTTTGTTGAGGAAACATTCCTCCAGGCCATATAGCTGGGGGTAACACCTTACTGTCTATGGGCAACACTTGCCAGCAATTATAGACACCTGTCTGATTTCCAATCGGAGACACCTGTTTCTCCATTGGCCTCCAGTGATTTACAGCTCGACTGTTGCCCCCATCAAGATAGTGGCACTATTGATGTACTTTCTGGAGCCCAATGCGGTTTCTAATATCTATGATTAGCATGTCATTATCAATAACAGTATGTTTCTACTAAAATGTCACAGACGTTTTCTGACAAAGTGAATTCATTCTTTCCTCATGGTGATGAAAATATTTTCCTGTTCTAGTGCTTCACCAGTCTCAAGTATTCCAACAACTTTATGAGCATGAATGTTTATCATTTCTTTTGAGGAGACATAATTGTTTTGCCTTGTAGTTTTTGATGAAATGGTGGTTGTTGCTTGGCGGTTAAACAGCTCAGGGCCTGAGATTGCGGGCTACCACCAACAGAGGGCAGTGCTGCTCCTCCAGTCAGTGGCACCGACGTCCGTCTATGGCAGCACTATCAATCCAGCATCCGCAGTCACTGTGGCAGAGCATGTGACCGTGGACATTTTCCCTGAGCACCTGACCAGCTTGTTTCAGTGGCTGGTTTCTCTGGCGTGTGACTGATGAGGTGAGAGACAGAATATGGTGGACTCAACAGTCCAGCTGCACTTCCATAGGCCATGATTGACGATTCGCCACTTGTAATTTGACCACTTACACTCCTGGGGGTCGTTTCAAGAAAGCATCGTTTGCTAACTTGCGTCGCAACCTTGGTAGTTCGCTCCATCGTTCTTGGATTTGGTGTTTCTAGAAAGGGTAGTTCGAACTCTCAATCGCAAACAAGGACGCAAAGTTTGGTCGTTTGAACTAGCCTACTGCCCCTAGGCAGTCGCACTTGTGTCGTTCCTTGGTAGTTCCTGTTGGTGTCCTGTCCGAAGCGCCTAACCAAAAATTGCGAAGTGGATGTTTGTTTATCTCGTGACTCAATGATTGATCTATCCTGTAGCCTAATTTTGATTAAGACACTGACTCCCCTACTTGGCTCATTCTTGCTATTTATGTTAATTCAAGTATTGCCTTGCTTTTAATATTATAATCTTCACAGACCCTTACAACAATAGTGACAAATGGTGTAGTGGCTAAAGCAGATGACTTATTATCCCAACGTTGTAGGTTCGATTTTCTTATGATGTGAAATTGTCCTCTTGCTTCTCGCTACCTGCAGGTGAACTAGTGTGACATGTATTCAATTGTTTTTGACTGATGTCTTGTACCTATGGTCTCTCGATGTAGAGTAACTATATACATACATATGTATGGTCAAAATGTATTGTCTCGTAGGCCTACTCTTACTCAGAAATGAAAAGAAGAGATGGGAAGTGAACTCCGGCCGAGCGCGTAGTGCACTGACGCGCTGCCGTTAAGTCACCAGACAATTGATAACATTTGCGATACCCAGACATTCGTCCAGGCTATACATTTTTTCCAACAGATATTTAACACAAATAATGGCACATAGGTTATTGGTCGGCTTCAGTAAAATGTTTTATATACTTGCAATTAATAGGTTTAGGTTTTTGCAGATGACAATGCCGGTGTTATACGGTAACTGGCTTTCATGCTAACTGGCTGGACTGTTTAGGCTACTTTGCCTCTGGAGTTAACGTAACCGCCCCCTTCTCTTGCAGGTGTGTTCAGCTGATGATTTAGCCTCCGATACCTGGCCGCAGATTCGTCTGTTTAACTGAAGTTCAAATAGACATGTTTGTGATGCTCCACTTTGTTGTTTAATAAAGCTTTACAACACGATGTGTCGGCGTTGGAAGTGTTAGGTTGTCTGTAGTAGGCTAGGCTACATGCGCTGGACCATGAATATGCCACCAAATAAATAAAACTAAATAAACTCCACGTGGGTCTCGAACCACTACTAAATTAAACTGCTTGCGTGATAACCTCACATTTACCTGCTTGCGCCACTAACCAAGCTGACACAGCCTAGAGAAATTGGCCATACTTATTTACTAGGCCTACAAGTAAAATGGGTCATCTAGTATGTTATTGTGTTTGTAGCAGGTTAACACAGTGGATCATAGTAACTGGCTACTGTGTTATCTTGCTGCATTGCCCAAGCTATTTAGACCTTCAAAGTATAGCCTAGGCTTAATTACGTTTCACTGACTGCTGGTCAGGCTGCCCGCGGTCACCTAGTCTATCTTCAGCCTAAATTGAGGAAGCATTGCTGGTCTAAAAATGTATAAATGTAAAAAACTGTGAATGGCGAGGATTGAACCCGTAAGCTAGACTCATCAACGCATCAACTTATTGCGCCACATACATTTTATCACTTGGTGAGAAATACATTATTAAAATATATATAAATCCAATACACCTCAAACCTATGTTAACATGTCAAAACACTAACGTAAATAGCCTAGGCCTACGTGTATCTTGTGATATTTGATATTACATCTCTTTTGTGATATGTAAAATTTTGTGTAAAATGAAGACACATTAGACTTCTCCTGCACATTGTGCGTTTCAATGCGTGTTTCACGTTCGTTGTGATATGCATCAGGTTAATATGCAGATTATAGTTCTAGTTTTGTCATTCGAGTTCGAATCTTTTTTATTTATTTTATTTATTTGCTGGCATTCATAATAAGACACTTCACGTAGAGGCGGCCTGGCAGCAATCAGTGAAACGTTTGTAAACTTAACCATGATAGGCTACTTTGAAGGCTTAAGTAAACAGCTTGGGCAACATTGCAAGATAACATAGTAGCCAGTCACCATAATCCGCTGTGTTAACCTGCTAAACACAATAACATAGTTGATCTCATTTACTAGTAGGCCTAGTACATATTACCAATTTCACTGGGAAGTGTCAACTGGTTAGTGGCGCAAGCAGGTTGGTGTCAGGTTATCATGCAAGCAGTTTTAGTAGTGGTTTGAGATCCACGTGGAGTTTATTTGGTTTTATTTATTTGGTGGCATATTCATGGTCCAGCTGCATGAAGCCTAGCCTACTACAGACAACCTGACACTTCCAACGCCGACACATCGTGTTGTAAAGCTTTATTAAACAACAAAGTGGAGCATCACAAACATGTCTATTTTAACTTCAGTTAAACAGACGAATCTGCGGCCAGGTATCGGGGGCTAAATCATCAGCTGAATACATCTGCAAAAGAAGGGGGCGGTTACGTTAACTCCAGAGGCAAAGTGAACAGTCCAGCCAGTTAACATGAAAGCCAGTTACCGTATAACACCAGCATTAATCACTCGGTTTAAATGAGAAAAATGTCAACATAGGCTGTGGCAAAGAATTTCTAGGGGGGTATTACACTGTTTCCACCAATGATATCTATCGCTGCATCATCAACAACGTTGTTGGAACTACAGTGTTCGAACGTCGGAGGTAGCGAATTGCGACACAGGTACGATGCTTTCTGGAAACAGGTGTAACAATGTCGTTGTTTGGTCGCAAGTGTCGGTTGCCCAACGTCGTTGCTAAACTTTTATAGAAACGACCCCCAGGTCTCTTCTTCTCTGCCTTGCTGTTTTGGGTGTCAGGTAATCTATCCCGATGCAGATGGGTAGCACAATGCATCAAAAGTTGTATCAAAACAATATCTGGCATAGGTAAAAGGTCATCTTTGAAATGTCGGCCAAATACCTGTTTAAACAGACATTTTAAAACTGCACTACAAAGTTTTGGTCTAAAGCTAACGAGCTAGCTACCTAAAAGGCAAGCAAAACACAGTACACCAGAGCCTTATTGCCACTATACTATACACGTCTATAGAAGCTGGCTAACATTATATTGGTGTCCTTTGGCGATATAGTCAGCAATATTGTGCTCTGAAAGGTTTTAATTCTTAAATTCTTTTTTTTTTTATGTTTTTACACAGAACTGTAAAATGCATATCATAGATGGTTGGTGGGACTGACAATGAATCTGAAGAATTTGAAGAATGAATTTGAAGATGATACCAAAACTAGCCTGATAAAAGCATACCAAACAGGCAAATTGTGTTGCTTTTAATTCAGTAATCAGGTTTGCAGCTTTTCATGTGTCTTAAATACATTAACTACTTGTACATATTCTACTGCTATTTTATCACATGCACTTGGGAAACAGTCTCTCTCTCTCCTCTCTCTCTCTCTTCCACTCTCTCTCTCTATTCCTGTGTGCGTGTGTGTGGTGTGTCCCATAGCTATAATTGCAGACATCAGAAAGGCATTTTCTGTGATGAGAGGACTAGGCTGTGACACTGCTGTCAGCTCAGCTATGATAAGAAACGCCCAGCAGAGATTCAATCAGACCCAGCGTATCAATCACCTAAAGCAACACACACACACACACACACACACACACACACACATACCAGTACACACACACACACACACACACACACACACACACATATACCAGTACACACACACACACACTGAATGCAAGTCTTGGTACCAGTCACCCAGAGCTACACCCACACACTGAATCTGTCTCAGCTCTGATCTTCATATCAATCTCCTTGAGTCTGCCCATCAGTCAATATGAAAAACGACTTCCTGTTGTTTACAGTGTTAACATGTTCTCACCACAGACACATGCATTATCTTCATTATTTACTCACACAAACAACACACACACACACACACACACATAGGCCTACAGGCGTGTCACAGTCACACTTAATGGAGGGACTAATGTTACAGATAATAATAAAATAATAATAATACATTTTATTTGTTAAATAGCGCCTTTCAAAGCAGCCAAGGTCGCTTTACACACTAGACATTTACGCGTAAGGCAAAGATGCGGACGGAGGTAGTCAAAGCCAGCTGCCCTCCGACATCAAGACAAACAAACAAATGTACAAAATAACAATTGACGCACAAGACAAATGATGCCTGATGGAGCGGCGTAATCGCCAGCGTACCTGAGACACCTAACGGTAGACATACAAGACAGACAACAAACAAAAATTAACAAGTAATAAAATAAACTACAGAATGTAATTCCAGGGAATTACGAGTGCATGAAAATGACGCTAGGACAGACATGGTGGTTGCACAGCTTAATAAAAGTTGATAGTTTAAAAGTAGAATGTAGATTGGGAGTTGATCACACTAGTTGACTGAAAAGCCCAGGCTGCCAAACAGTTGTGGGCAGAGGACACAATTGGCGGGAGTCATAGCTGATGACAACTGACAGTTGGATTGAACAGTTAAATAGTTGGATAGTTTAAATGGTTCAAATATTTCATAGGGATTTATTGTAGTGAGGACTTTTATTTTGAAACAGCTTTGGGCAGAGGAAACAGTTGACGGGAGTCATAGTTGATGACAACTGACAGTTGGAATAGTTGAACAGTTAAAAAGTTGGATAGTTTAAATGGTTAAAAAATTTAATAGGGAATAGCAGTGAAGACTTTTATTTTGAAACAGTTGTGGGGAGAGGAAACAGTTGATGGGAGTCAAAGTTGATGACAACTGACTGTTGCTAGAGTAGTTATGGTGGTTGCTATGCTGGTTGCTAGGTTAATGATGTTGGTTGCTAGGTTTTAACTGTGAATGTGGTTGCTAGGCTGTTACTAGGGTACTTGAAGTCGTTGCTAGGTTGTTGCTAGGGTGTCCATGGTGACTACTATCAGAAATAAAGGAGTTACTACAGTGGTTTGCTAGTATAATCATCTTGGTTGCTATGGAAACTGACATAGATGCTTAATTTCAATGGTTGCTAAATTGGTTAAGTAGGTGGTAGGTGGTGTTTTAATATAGTAGGCTAGAGGCATAGTTAATGATAACTGACAGTTGGAATAGTTGAACAGTTAAATAGTTATTTTATGGTTACATTATTTAATAGGGAATTATTGTAGTGGAGACTTTTATTTTGAAACAGTTGTGGGCAGAGGAAACAGTTGAACAGGATCTGTAGTCTTAAGAGAGCCAGATTGTATGCTGAAAGCCTGAGACAGACAGTTGCTGGAGGTGGCCGGAACCATATGGCTCTGGCCGGAACACTTGGCATAGGATTCTAAGTGCCCTATTGTGATGCCATAATCGCCAATGTTAAGTCTATGGAGAAATTTTTAATTTTTTAATTAATAGTTCAAAAAGTATAAAAGTTACAAATATGAAAAATACATTCCACACCTGTCCTAAGTAAGACCTACGTAACGCAGTTTGAATGAAGTTTCTACATTAAACGGTTGAAGCCGCATTAAACGCAGAAAAAGCGTTAGAAGAAGAACTAGAAAATGTAATTCCAGGGAATTACGAGTGCATGAAAATGAAGATAGGACAGACATAGCATAGCTTAATAAAAAGTTGATAGTTTAGAGCGTAGACAGTTTAAAAAGTTGAATGTAGATAGTTTAACAGTTGTTAATAGACAGATAGTTTAATAGACAGATAGTTTAATGAATGTTGAAAGTTTAAAAGTTATATGTAGATAGTTTAAAGGTTGTTGACATACTGATAGTTTAATGCGTGTTTGTAGACAAATAGTTTAAAGGCTGTATATAGATAGATAGTTGACGATAACTGACAGTTGGAATGGCTCTAATGTTTGCTAGCAGTTATGCTAACAAAGCTAATTATTTTGACCAAGTTACTTAGTTAACATGCTCATGTTTTCTAGCAGTTTTGAAAAATATGTTAACAATGTTAACATGCTACTATGTTAACCATGTGACTTAGCTAACTTGGCTAATCATTTTTAGCAGTTATGCTAAAATGCTAACTATGCTAATCACATTACTTAGCTAACTTAGCTAATCATTTGTAGCAGTTTTACTAAAAATGCTAACATGCTAACAAAGCTAACAATGTTAACATGCTAACTATGCTAACCATGTGACTCAGCTAACTTAGCTAATCATTTTTAGCAGTTTTGCTAAAATGCTAACTATGCTAACTAACTAACTAGCTAGTGAGGACTTTTATTTTGAAACAGTTGAAGGCAGAGGATACAGTTGATGGGAGTCAAAGTTGATGACAACTGACTGTTGCTAGAGTAGTTATGGTGGTTGCTATGCTGGTTGCTAGGTTAATGATGTTGGTTGCTAGGTTTTAACTGTGAATGTGGTTGCTAGGCTGTTACTAGGGTACTTGAAGTCGTTGCTAGGTTGTTGCTAGGGTGTCCATGGTGGCTACTATCAGAAATAAAGGAGTTACTACAGTGGTTTGCTAGTATAATCATCTTGGTTGCTATGGAAACTGACATAGATGCTTAATTTCAATGGTTGCTAAATTGGTTAAGTAGGTGGTAGGTGGTGTTTTAATATAGTAGGCTAGAGGCATAGTTAATGATAACTGACAGTTGGAATAGTTGAACAGTTAAATAGTTATTTTATGGTTACATTATTTAATAGGGAATTATTGTAGTGGAGACTTTTATTTTGAAACAGTTGTGGGCAGAGGAAACAGTTGAACAGGATCTGTAGTCTTAAGAGAGCCAGATTGTATGCTGAAAGCCTGAGACAGACAGTTGCTGGAGGTGGCCGGAACCATTTGGCTCTGGCCGGAACACTTGGCATAGGATTCTAAGTGCCCTATTGTGATGCCATAATCGCCAATGTTAAGTCTATGGAGAAATTTTTAATTTTTTTAATTAATAGTTCAAAAGTATAAAAGTTACAAATATGAAAAATACATTCCACACCTGTCCTAAGTAAGACCTACGTGCATGAAGTTTGAATGAAGTTTCTACATTAAACGGTTGAAGCCGCATTAAACGCAGAAAGAGCGTTAGAAGAAGAACTAGAAAATGTAATTCCAGGGAATTACGAGTGCATGAAAATGAAGATAGGACAGACATAGCATAGCTTAATAAAAAGTTGATAGTTTAGACGTAGACAGTTTAAAAGTTGAATGTAGATAGTTTAACAGTTGTTAATAGACAGATAGTTTAATAGACAGATAGTTTAATGAATGTTGAAAGTTTAAAAGTTATATGTAGATAGTTTAAAGGTTGTTGACATACTGATAGTTTAATGCGTGTTTGTAGACAAATAGTTTAAAGGCTGTATATAGATAGATAGTTGACGATAACTGACAGTTGGAATGGCTCTAATGTTTGCTAGCAGTTATGCTAACAAAGCTAATTATTTTGACCAAGTTACTTAGTTAACATGCTCATGTTTTCTAGCAGTTTTGAAAAAAATGTTAACAATGTTAACATGCTACTATGTTAACCATGTGACTTAGCTAACTTGGCTAATCATTTTTAGCAGTTATGCTAAAATGCTAACTATGCTAATCACATTACTTAGCTAACTTAGCTAATCATTTGTAGCAGTTTTACTAAAAATGCTAACATGCTAACAAAGCTAACAATGTTAACATGCTAACTATGCTAACCATGTGACTCCGCTAACTTAGCTAATCATTTTTAGCAGTTTTGCTAAAATGCTAACTATGCTAACTAACTAACTAGTTAGTGAGGACTTTTATTTTGAAACAGTTGAAGGCAGAGGATACAGTTGATGGGAGTCATAGTTGACAAACAGTTACAGTAACAGTTGAACAGTTAAAAAGTTGGATAGTTTAAAGGGACTTTTATTTTGAAACAGTTGTGGGCACAGGAAGCAGTTAAACAGGATCTGCAGTCTTAATACAGCCATATTGTATGCTTAAAGCCTGAGACAGTGGCTCCAGGTGGCCTGAACACCTGGCATAAGATTCTAATTGCTCTATTGTGATGTCATAATCTAATGTTAAGTCAATGGGGAAATTTTAGTAGTTTTTAATTAATAGTTTAAAAAGTATAAAAGTTACAAAGTTGAAAAATACATAGCTGAAGTCACATAAGTAAGACCCTAATAGCTAACGCAGTTTGAATGAAGTTTCTAAGTTAAACGGTTGAAGCTGTATTAAACGCACAAAAAGCGTTAGAAGAAGAAGAACTAGAAAAGCATTTCCTGAAGGAAATACAGTGCATGAAAATGCAAAAAATATGATGTAAAATATCATACAGAGTAAAACAAACTATATTGGTTGCTAGGTAGAGGTTTAATATAGTTGGAATGACTGAACAGTTAAATAGGTGGATAATTTAAATGGTTAAATTATTTAGGTAGATAATTGACGATAACTGACAGTTGGAATGGCTCTAATGTTTGCTAGCAGTTATGCTAACTATGGTATCAAAGATAATATTGTTAACTAAGTTACTTAACTTAGTTAACTTAGCTAATGTTTTCATTTTTAGCAGTTATGCTAACTAAAGAAGCATCTTGCTAACTATGCTAACCATGTTACTTAGTAAACTTAGCTAATCATTTTTAACAGTTATGCTAACTATGCTAACATGCTAGCATGCTAACTATGTTAACCATGTTACTTAGCTAACTTAGCTAATCATTTTTAGCAGTTTTGCTTAAAAAACTCTTGTAGCTAATCATTTTTAACAGTATCTTAACTACGCATGTTAACACGCTAGCACGCTAACTATTTTACTTAGCTAACTTAGCTAATCATTTTAGCGGTTTTGCTAAAAATGCTAACTAGCATGTTAACATCTTTGCTAACTTAACTATCGCTTTTAGCATTTTATAAAAATCTTGCATCTTAACGTTTTAGCATGTTTCTTTAAAAATGTTAACATGCTAACTATGTTAACCATGTGACTTAGCTAACTTGGCTAATCATTTTTAGCGGTTAAAAATCTTAAAGATGCTAACTATGCTAACCATGTTACTTAGCTAACTTAGCTAATCCTTTTAGCAGTTTTCGCTAAAAATGCTAACTAAAGATGCTAACTATAACCATGTTACTTAGCTAACTTAGCTAATCATTTTTAACAGTTATGCTAACTATGCTAACATCTTAGCATGCTAACTATCTTAACCATGTTACTTAGCTAACTTAGCTAACTAGCTACAGTGGGTAGGAGTCATAGTTGATGACAAGTAGACAAACAGTTACAATGGCTGAACAGTTGAAAAGTTCAGTAGTTTAAAGGGTTAAATTGTTTAACAGTGAAATATTGTAGTGAGGACTTTTATTTTGAAACAGTTTTTTGGCAGAGGAAGCAGTTGAATAGGATGTGTAGTCTTAATAGGGCCAGTTTGTATGCTTAAAGCCTGAGACTGGCAGTTGATGCAGGTGGCCTGAACACCTGCCATAGGATTCTAATTGCTTAACGGCTCTATTGTGATGTCATCAGCCCATGTTAAGTCTATGGGGAAATTTTGACTAGTTTTTAATTAATAGTTTAAAAGTATAAAAGTTACAAAGTTGAAAAATACAAGGCCCACATGTCCTAAGTAAGACCTACGTAACATAGTTTGAATGAAGTTTCTCGTTAAACGGTTTAAGCTGCATTAACTGCGTTAGAAGAAGAAGAATAAGAAGAAGAAGAAAAAGCCTTGGAATAACAGTACAGTGCATTTTCATGCACTGTAATAATATTAAAGGTCTCATCTCATCGTTTTTTCATTAATTTTGCCATGGTCTCTAGTATTAATGAATGCCCTGTGCACCGGTTTGGGTGAAAAAAATGCTCTCCTGCGTCTATTTCATGCTGTTCTAGTTTGGTGGGGAAGGTGGGAGGGGAGGAACGACAGGATTTGCCTCTTGCTCATGAATATTCATGACATGTTAATGACCTCGCTTCTGATTGGCCAACAGTACTGTGACGTTCCCTCCAGTGCGTCCTCATCCGATTCTGCCTTTGCTATGCTCCTTATTCAACTTTACAGTGCTAAAACCTGGCTAAAACTCGAGTCAAAACTGTTGCACAAAATGTCTTCGGAGATACAACTTCATGTGTTTGATCCTGGTATCCGAGTAGGAAGAAGAACCGCTTCCTGATCGTTTGTCGGTGAACGTTGGTTTAATAGAATGGTAACAATTGCATGTCAGCTTAAAATTTCTCCTAAAAGAGGTAAACGTTTGTGGCAATCGTCATCTTGCATTCAAGTAATAAACAGTTGGAAACGTTTTAAAATAAAGATCTATTTCTTAACAGTCAAAAGTCTTTGCAATCTTCCTAGTAGATATTTTACTTCACAACACAGGTTATAAGCACCCTAAATGCAGTTCAGCCACTGACCTAGCCTGCTAATTGTATGCTATCGGAATAGATAGTTATGGTTTGAATTCCATGATATCATTGAAAGACCACTTGGTTATAGCTCAATATATATATATAGATCTAAATGCAAACACACTTACCTACTCCTAGCTATATTTCGCTGCACCAGAATGCCTACAGAAGCAGAGAACGTGTGCTGCAAGACTTCTCCAGTAATGAGTATAAACTATGGCTTTGATAGCCTACATTGGCAGAGGTTAGCCTACTCAAGTTGTTTTCTGTCACATATGACCCTTAGGAAAAAGTAGTATAGGAATCTTATAGTATAAGACTACTATAGAAAAACTATAGCAGTTATAGGATATTATAGTTATTAATAGTACTTCTACAGTATGTCCCAAAATACGGATTCCTATAAGATTACTATAATATTTTGTCCCAAAATACTATAAGATTCCTATACTACTTTTTCATAAGGGGATTGCTCATGTGGTTAGAAAAATGGGCAACACCAGTACCCCTGTTGTCTGTATGACCCTGTACCCAGGATTAGAACCAGTCTGCCTTAACATAATGTACTCCCTTCAAAATGCACTAAACATTCGACTATGACGACTATGGCCCCCTGTGAGATATGAAGATATGAAAGGTAAGATAAACCTTTAGCCTAAAAAGGACAAAAACTGATGCAACTCCTAAAACTAATATACAATACAGGTCAATTTTCAATAAATAGCTTTATTATATTTACATACAGCAGTGGTACTCAAAGTGTGGTCCGCAAGCTCTCTCAAGTGTTCCACAAGTAGATGTGGTAAAATATAATAGATGAGTCGTTTGCAATATTGAGCCAACTTGTATGTACAGTAAATCCAAACAGTTCTGCAACACTCATGTAACCTACAGTATGCCAGTTTAAATCATATGAATCCTCTGATAGCATAAGCATGGTGCAAAGACAATAAGCAAGGGTGTTTAGTGAGAAGGCCTATTCTGTTGAAGTAGGTCTACTGTTTTTTTTTTTTTTTTTTTTTTGCTAGGTGGTCAGTGATCTTTTTTTTTTTTGTTTAAATTATTATTGTTTAAGTGGTCCTTGGTCTGAAAAAGTTTGAGAAACACTGACAAATAGTAATATTGCAGTCTATTAAAATAATGCAAACACAAAACAAGAACATCCAAACTATGCACAGAATGAACAATGTCCTCTTTTTACCAGACGATGCAGACATCTGGCCTACAGATCCTTTGTAAGATGCTGCTGGGATTATTTAGGGAAAAAGGTCTGAGTTGTTGTTTCGGCTTGTGTTGTCCTGGGTATCCGAAGGGACAACACACAAAACACATTCGTTGGCTGTGCTGATTCCATTACATTGCTCATTGATTGCGCTGGGCCATAGGTGGAGCCATCAGGTGTTATTGTGGAGATGCCACTTTCATCCTCCTCCTCCTCCTCTTGATCAACCCGAGGTCTTCTAGCTGGCCTTGGATGAACAGGCTTGATGGGAGTAGAGGTAGCAGGCCCCCATGTCCATGGTGTATCCGAAGTGCTTGTATCAATACTCATACTTTTCATGAAGTATTCTGTTTGGGTACCTAAAGTAAATAAATGTGTATTACTGTCAAGTTACAAGATACTAATAGTACACAGGACATTCACTATCTCACACAAAACTGTACTGGCACAATGGAAACAAAAATATTTTAGTGACTGTGATAAGGTGTATGATGTACTAAGTAGCACACCCACAAGAAGACATTCAGTAATATCAATTATATCTGCAATTCATGGGTTTCATCAGGTCCATTTACACAGGTGTATTAATCAAGCACCATGCAGTCTGCATTCATAATCGAGGTACTTGATTTTATACACCTGTGGAAAGTGACCTGATGAAACCCATGAATTGACTTTCCCAAACATTGACGAGCACATAAGAACCTGTATTAGCCTACTAGAAAAAGACTTCTAGAAACTAACTAGCACAACAATAAAAGTTAGATCACAAACCTTTGCTTCTAACGTGATGACCTAATGTAGGCTAGAAAGCTGTGTAGCCCAACATGAGGATGTGCTCTGGAAGACATACAAAACACTAAGTAAACAGCAAGTAATCAAACAAAACATCATTGTAGGACTACAAAGGCCAATGTAATAATGGCAAGAAGACATAAATTAGACTGAAGTGTAATACCTGGGCTCTGATAGCAACTTAGCCTAGTGCACGGTTATTGTGTTTTTTGATTTTCCCTGTTTAGACTAGAACAATACCAGTCCTTAGTTGAGCATAAGATATTGTTGCCAATATTATTATTTGTGGTTTAACGCTTAGATTAGAAGATTATAGGTTCAACAAGCTAAATCTCTGGGTAGTGTGGTCATACAGTTTCTTATGAGTGTAGCTACACCAGGCACATAACTGAAGCATTCCGTTAAGCGTTATGTCTTCTGCAACAATTAGCTTCCAATAGGTCTAATCAATGGAAGTAGCTACACCTGGCGCGTGGCCTGTAGGCTACGTTCAAAAAAATAGACCATTCCTCTAATAGATTTTACCAGAGCCCTTCCTATTAGACATTCTCTGATTTTACACGTTGCGAACAGAACACTTCAGTTACATGCCTGGTGTAGCTTCCTGTAATATAGGCTAGCCTAAGCCTAGCATGTGCCCTTTTCATGCATGCTAACGTGAAGAATATGAACATGCTATTTTGTAACAGTCGTTAGGTGGAAAAGTTTGTTTGTACTTACAGCCTGTGAGCTGGTGGTCGATCGTCGTGACGTAGGCTACAGGTCCAGATTTTCAGAACATCGATGCAAAACCACTTTCTAACTGTAGGCAGGCACAGTGAGTGTGGTCGAAATGATTGGAACACAGAACTAATGTTGCACTATACTTCGGTGGTGGTGTTCCAACGATAAATTCCAACCATTTCTTCCTCAACTCTTCTTTCTAAGGCAAGACATGCAACATTGATGTGTCATTGCCACAAATAACACAGGCACGAATTTGCTCCGCTATGTTAACAACTTGCTGTTAGCTCCTACTAGCTGCAGAGAGACAATCTCCTGGCCAAAATCTTTCTGTCTTCCTGTGGGCGGTCACAAGCCAAGGTGGGCGAGGCCATGAATAATTGTTTTCCCTGCGGCGTCACAGGGAATTTTTTTTCATTGGCTAATGCGGGCAATGGGGGTAGAAGATCATTTTCACATGCAGCATGCATATGCAACTTGGAGTGAGCTATAGTATTTCGAAAGGAACAAGTATTAAACGGTTTCTCGGTAAATGAGACCTTTAAGAATAATTCGGATAACAGTAGAGTGCATTTTCATGCACTCTAATAATAATAAGAAGAAATCGGATAACAGTCTTTGGTTTTAACTTAGTCCAACTCAGTCCAATGGCAATGATATGGCGTAGCTACTGTTGTGTCTTCAGACCAACATTTAACGTTAACAGGCCTTCACTAAGTGATGTTAGTAGGCCCTAATTGTAACAGTTAGACTACAGTCTAGATCAGGGGTTCCCAAACTTTTCCACGACAAGGCCCCCCAAATACCACTAGGTTCTGGCCATGGACCCCCTTGATGTTTTATTTATTAAACCCATCGACAATACTACGGCAAATGTAAAAATACATTAAGCTAATCCTAATAATTATTATGACCGCCGCTAGCGAAGCGGTCATATAGGGATTGTCAAAGTTTTTTTGTTTTTTTCCCCGTCATCTACTTCCTGAATTTTTGGTCAACGATACCCGGGACACCGAACCACCGGGGCACATGAAATTTGGTGGGTATGTAGCCCCACTAGACTTTTACGGAAAAATTTTGTTTGGTCCCCGGGGGCCACTCCCCCACCGCGCTGGGCCCCCCGAAACCCAAAAAATTTAGTTTTTCCTAAATAACTACCTGAACCGTGGCACCGAGGATGAAGAAATTTTTATGGTATGTTGGTCTCAAAGGCCCACATCAACCTAGCCCATAATCACTCATTTGTGATTTGCACCCCGGTAAAAAATGAAAATGCAATATCATTCTGCTTTAATCGCCCCTATCTTCAGTTAAGATGTTCAGAACTGCACCAAATGTTATGTGTATGATTGACCTGGCATTCTCTGGGGGTATGCCAAGTTTCGTAGAATTTCATCCATGGGGGGGGGTCTAAAAAAATTTAGGTTATGTGTACATTTAGTGACTGTACACTCATTGGCCTAAAGATGGCGGTGCACACATATACACATGCACACACACACAGGTACACACATACTATTGGTATTAGAACGGCCGATACATAATTACAAATTCAGTAGGATTAACCCTTTACCCGCAAAATTGCGACAAACAACGTCACTGATTAAAACAGACGATAGACGCGAGTACAGTGTAAAATCTCATTTGTACTCTTGACCACTAGTTGGCAGACACCCAGAGCTTCGATTCAAGCTCAACCTTTTTTTTCAAAGTTTTCAGGAAGCATGTGAAAAACACGCGAGAAACACACGAAGAAGACGTGCATTTCCTCCATAACGCGGAAGCGATGCGGGCCATAGTTTTGCACAAATTAAAGCAGAAATACACCAAATGTTGAAAAAAAAATTCACGTGTGATGAAGTCTCGGTCTTTTATTCATCTATTCTTATTCTAAAGGATAAAATCTGCATTTTGGAGGATATGATCGATCGCCTATTGGCAGTGATAGTCTGTGAGTGGAGGTGCGGCCATTTTGCGCCTTCCGACAGTGTTCACTAAGCATACAATGCTTATTTCGACCCTCTGCCCAACATAGCTGTAGGTGCCAGTGGTAATAGTGATGATAGTGTCCGTAATGGACGTGGTATTACACGCGATTACACACGAGAAACACATAAGACGTGCATTTCCTCCATAACACGGAAGCAATGCAGGCCATAGTTTTGCACAAATTGAAGCAGAAATACACCAAATGTTGAAGAAAAAGCAACATGTGATGAAGTCTTGGGTCTGTTATTTACCTAGTCTGATTCTGAAGGAGAATATCTGCCTTTTGGAGAATATGAGCGATCGCCTAGTCACAGCATCGCCTGTGAATGGAGGTGCTGCCATTTATGCGTCTTCCGACAGTGTTCACTAAGCATACCACGCTTATGTCGACCCTCTGCCCAACGTAGCTGAAGGTGCCAGTGGTAAAGGTGATGATGGTGTCCGTAATGGACGAGTAAAGACAGCAGGGGTAGTAAAAATAGGGCTCTGAAGAACTACAAAGTCACCCGCTTATAGGAACTGATTTGACCAGGCTACTTTATTGTATAGTAGAATAAGGTTTGTGGTAATAGTAATAGTTTACTATTGTTGGTTTACATGTGACTGCTTTCCTGTTCAGGTGTTATGTGGGTGAAATGACAAAAAGTAAGCAAACTGCTCAAATATATGTACAACATCCAGTATGTACTGAAATGTGCATAATTCGAGGGGTTGTCATTCAGTGACGCCATAATATGCAAATTAGATGTGTAAATTTACCCCTTCATAAACTTTTGTTCATACTCAATGATTTTCACATTTACAGTAGGACTTTATCTCTGACCACTTTCAAGCCATGGCCTTTTGAAATTTTGATGTAAAAATCGAATGATGTTTTTTTTTTAAACCTGGCGCCTAAAGGGTTAAAAGAAAGCCAAATATTCATCATCATCATCATGGCTGCATTTCCAGTATTGGCGATAAGTAGTCGTTTGTCCACTAGATGGCGATCGTTGCAGTGAGGCGTAATTTTGTTGGAAGTTAAAAGTGGGTTGGAAAAACAATGGGCGTTCCTACAAGGACTGTAGTTTACAGCATAGAACGTCTAATAAGGATAGGACGATGTTCACATGAAATGTAATTCCCATTTCTTCTTGAAGCGAAATAAATCTGAGAATGTTTATCGGACATGCTTGGTTTTACTGCAGGAATGCGTTAATCTTATAATATCAATAAGGACCTAGGTACAATAATGTTACCGTTAAGCGTTGGTTGAGTGATGGAGGCGAATTTGATTGCATTTGTAGAAAACTATAAATGCGGGTTATACCAAGCAAATTGATAGCAGCACTGTAATTGTATCTTTCGACTGTCATTTGTTGCAAGTGCTACAAAAATCATTCTGTGCAATGGAAGATTTACCAACGTTACACCGGTCTGATACAGTTTTGCCTATACATGCGTGAGACTGAGACACCTGTTTATTTGTGCGTGCAGGGTGTGAGAGGGGAATCGATGTGCTTTGATTCCAGCTTGGTAGTTGTAGTCATGGAGCTGTGTGAATTTTATTACAACTTTTCGCACGATATGGCAGTTTAAGTCCGCTTGATACTGTAAGGCGTAAGCCATTGGTTTCCAAAAGAGATTTTATTTGTGTCGCCAGCATAGCCTATTTACAATTTATGTTGTAAATAGGCCTACCTTATAGGCCTACCTGTAGCTTAGGGAAGCTAACAGCTTTCTATTAGGATCTAGTTTGTTAGTTACAGTTTTGTCATAACTCCCTGATGCATTTTTGCATTTAGAATAACCAGAGCGTGGATATCTCAATCGGAAAATTAAACAATATCGGGCGCCTATGGACTAGGCTGGGTGAACCCAGCCTGATCTGCCCGCTATTTATTTTTTGATTTCTTAAAAGATTGAGCTTGGTCTGGTGAAAGCCAGACAAGCCATGGACCTCAGTTACACAATGCAAGGGAACATGAATCAGCCTATATATGCACAAACAACAACGGACAACAGCTCTTCAACTTTGGCCCATTAAAATGTGTATGCACAGTCTAGCGACGCATTTCATCAAGGCCCATTTGCACCACTGGTTAGATGTAAAACAGCATTTCGTTTCAGACTACTGTTACTTAATTTGTGCATTGACAATAAAGTATCACATGAACTAAAGATGACTAAAATCTTATGCAGAAGAAGAAATATTCACAAAAAATCCATCTATCCAAAAATGACCTTTGTTTTTGATAGCTGTTGAAAACGGCATGGACCTGACAGAGATGTTTTTGTTTATTAATAAATAAAAAATAAAAATATAACATTATGCTGATACCTTCTGCTTTTCCCAAATACAATGTAGCCTACAGGTGTAAGTGACCTTTCATCAATCCAGTTGCAATGGATGAACTGTGATGAACTGCCCTACTTGTGATTGTTTAGAGATTTTAAAGGTTTTATAACAATGCTACAACTTCTTTGGCTATTCTACAATCTATTCACCTTTTCAGCCAGTAGGCTACTTTCTGTGCAGCCCTTTTCTACACACACAGGCATGCCAAGCAGACACAAAAGTTTCAAGAGTGGGGGATGGAGTAAAAGATGGAGACAAATTGATTAGTGTGATTTATTTTCGTGGAAAGGATGTACAGGACTGAGCGGCGGTCATATTTTGTACCGCTATGCGGTACATCTAGTTTTAGCCACAACCACATCGCGATGGAGCATACAGTGTGTAAAAATTTTATTTGGAGCTTTCTGCTATATGAGAGCCATCACTCTACCATTATTCCCAGCCATTATCATGGGAAATATGTTCAGATATGCGTCACATTATTATAATGGCATTGTATAACAACCCTCATATATATTTTAAATGTTTCAAATGTATTTATTTCTTGCTTTTATTTTTCCCTCCAATTTGCTGAGGCCCCCCTGGCACCCCCTCGCGGCCCCCACTTTGAAAACTACTGGTCTAGATCACTGGAAGCATAACCAAAGATCCTTGATGCTCCGCTTTAACCCTCTCTGGCATAACCGTCTGAAGTCGTGGGCGATCTTGCAGATCAGCAACTCGGTGGACTTATGAAAGCGACAGTTTGATGCTCCGAGAGATTGCAGTTGGTCAACGTAGTTTCAAACGTTAGCAGCTCGCAGGTCTGCAGCAGCTCGGCGGCCGCGGTAGATCTTTCGCAGAGTGGCATCTACGTCCAGCTGTCCAGAGAAATCTCCTCAACCAGACAGTGAAGTGCAGCACCGCTCACGGATGGATGGAAGGTTGCAGTCCAGGGCAAAAGCTAACGTTAGCCATAGCAAGCTCCCAATGGACCAACGTTAACGACATCAGCCGACTTGGAAGCAGTAACGTTAAAAGGGACTAAGAATAACACAAAAACTATCAAAAATAACGTAAATAAAGAGAGAATACATTTAACTACACAAATCAATACAAAAAAAATGAACATGACATTACATAAAATTACGAACATTACATAAAAACAAACAAAATCATGATGCCAGACGGAGCGGCGTGTCTCGCCAGCGTCCCCGTAACTTAGCAACCAAGATGAGTGTTGTAACGGTGTGTCTTTCTTAGCTCAAATTATAAGGGAAAGGAAAGTAGGTAAAGTCAGGCACATTACACAGGACTTAGAAATGCATAAATGCTCATTTACTAAACCCTTTGACTTAGTAAGGTGACATTTCATTAATGAGCATAATCAGTGAATTTACAAGGGTTCGTTTCACATTGGTTCACAAACAAACATACATTGTTCACAAAATATCCAGGGTGCAGATCGGATGTATATGGTCCAGTATAGAAATGTGCGGTGTGTGTAACGACAGTCCACGGTCCAGATAGACAAGTTCTCCAGTGTGTATTGTAATGCGAGAGAGTTCGGGCTTCTTACGGCACAATAGCCTAGGCAGATAGAGTTCAATAGTAGCTCAATCCACAACGCACGTGAATTAAACAATAACACAAATTCTTTGGCCAATCAACATAAAAACAAAACAATTAATAGCTTATTCAGCTCTGGCACGTGTAAAAAAACAAACAGCTCAAACAGGTATGCAAAGCAAACAATTCAGACAGACACGTGCAAAACAAACAATTCAACCAAGGCTCATTTCCGTATTTCAGACAACGTTGGCCGTATGCACCAATTTACATTGTACATCAAAATAAACTCCTTTAACAACTCTAGTAGGCTATAAAGCAGTGAAGCAGACAATTTAGTGTATTAAACACTCCAGTATGAAAACTCTTACATCGATTATTTAGTGCAATTTAGTGTGGACGATGTAACGTCAAACACCAGTATGGAAACTCTTAAACAGACACGTTAATGTAATTTAGTGTAGACGATGTTCGTCACACTCCAGTATGGAAACTCTTAAAAAGTTTAACGTCAAACACCAGTATGGTAAATTCTTAAACAGACAATTTAGTATCGAACACCAGTATGAAAACTCTTCGACAGTTTAGCGCCAAACACCAGTATGGAAACTATTAAACAGTCAGTTTACGTATGGGCTCTCAGCGGATACCCCACAACAGCAAACAAGGAATTTAACCCGTGGCCTACGTCTCTCCAGTTCAGTCAGTCAGGGCAGGGATTCCTGAGGGGAAGGCTAATGGCAGGTGCGGAAAAGCTAATGTTTTTAAAGGGGTGGTTCAGGATTTTGGACATAGGACCTCATTTCCAAGTAAGCAAGTGTGATATTTATCAGTGGAGACCATTTTCAACACGTTTCATCCAGTCCTTCTAATTGCAGAGTTCGCAGGTGCTAGG
Organism: Alosa alosa; assembly: GCF_017589495.1. Taxonomy (NCBI): domain Eukaryota; kingdom Metazoa; phylum Chordata; class Actinopteri; order Clupeiformes; family Clupeidae; genus Alosa; species Alosa alosa. The sequence goes on from NC_063189.1 coordinate 7,091,750, forward strand.
CTAGCGCAAGTCAACGGTATGTGCTAGCCTGCCACTAAAGACAGTCTTACCCACTCCAAAGTACACCCGAGGCAAATAAATTATAACGCCAGACTATCGATGTAAATGTCTGTATTGACAGTGTTATTTCTAACGTTATTCTATCCTTGCATTTCAACGATGGCATTACATTTTGAGGGACTAGTTTCTTAGCAGCGCGAATTATACTTGCTCGGTTAGTAGTACTGCTTGAAAAGTAAACAGTAAAAGCGCACTCCAATGGGGATACCTAGTAGTAGCCTTGGTAATATCAGTCTGCCGCTGAGTTGCAAAATGACTACTAACAACTTTAGGGACCAAAGTATAACTATTGCAACGCGATGCAAGGGTAGTTGTATTTCTTACACTATTCTATCAACACAGACATTTACATCGATTGTCTGGAATTTGCCTCAGGTGTACTTTGGAGTGGGTAAGACTGTCTTTAGTGGCAGGCTAGCACCTGCGAACTCTGCAATTAGAAGGACTGGATGAAACGTGCTGAAAACGGTCTCCACTGATAAATATCACACTTGCTTACTTGGAAATAAGGTCTTATGTCCAAAATCCTGAACCACCCCTTTAACTAACTAGGACTGTAATCCAGGGATTAAACGACCTGTCTGCAGCACTGTTTTGGTCACGTCTTGTTCCTTTCCTGCACTCACGCTTTATGAGACGCGGAAACTTATAGGCCTAATTAAGGGAGGTGTGTCTTAAACAAGGGACGTTCAGCAAAGTCGCAAGTCGTGTGTGTGTGTGTGTTCATTTGTCATGGTCATGAGGAGGTTTATCACAGCTGATCAGGAAATATAAACAAACAAATAACTTGACCAGTGCAAGACAAACAATAGCTGTGTGTATGTTCATATAAAAACACATTTGAAATAAAGCAAATTTAAACTTGTGTTCCAAACTTCAGTTTCTCTCCTCCTTCCTCTCACTCTCTCTGATACACACCATCATGTTGGCCTAAGCTGATAGGCCAACTGTTTTGTTGGCAGCATGTGGACTCAAATCTCTCCTGCTGTGAAACTGCACTAAACTTCCCACAGGCTGCACTCTCTGTACCCTCCTCTCCTTCTCCTCCCCTCTCCTTTCCTCTCCTCCTCTCCTTCTCCTCTCATCTCCTCTCCTCCTCTCCTCTCCTTCTCATCTCCTCTCCTTTCCTTTCCTCTCCTCCTCTCCTGTCCTCCTTTCCTACTCTCCTCTCTGACCCCACTCTGCTTCTCCTATCCTTCTCTCCTCTCTTCCTCCTCTCCTTCTCCTCTCCTCCTTGACCCCACTCTGCTTCCCAGCTCTGCTCTGCTGGCTTCACACAACCCCCTTCATTTGCTCTAGGGGGGATGGATGAGGAGGAGTGACAAAAGTGGAGCGATAAGAGAAACAGAGGGAGAAAGAGAGACAGTCAGTCTGACAGTCTCTCTCTCTCTCTCTCTCTCTCTCTCTCTCTCTATAATCTGTTCTTGTTAGCGTCTACTGTAGATATGTCTTAAACTCTGTGGGAAAGGACAGAAGGGGCTCTGGACTTCACTGGCAGCCTGTGATGGCAGCACTTGGTGCACGGCTGCTCCACGCTGAAGGCTGAGGGGGTGAGGAGGAGGAGGACGAGGGGGACGGACGCAGGCCCAGGCTGTGTGCTGGTGCGGAGGTGGAATGCTAACCATGCCCTTCCCCCCCCCCCCTCTCCTCTTCCCTCCCCCTCCTCCTCTCCTACGCTTGCTCTGAGGATGGGAGGAGGTCAGATCAAATCTCTTGCTCTCTCTCTCTCTCTCATCCCTCGTTTTCACGGTCGCTCACAGCGACAAGTTCAGATGCTATCATGTTGAAATGTGTCTGTAATTCTGACCCACAGCCATCCTTCCTCCTCTCTCTTCTCTCCTCTCTCTCTCCTCTCCTCTCTCTCTCTCCTTCCTCTGTACATCTCCATCTGTCCTCTTATCTTTCCCTTCATCTCTTATGTTCTCCTTTGCTCACCCTGCCAAGGGGGGTGTTTGGCCGTGTAAGAAAATGTCTAAACTTTGACCTCATTTTGAACAGAAGAAACTTCTTTAACTTTGAGATGTATGACATTCTTTGTAGCTAGTAGTAATGAACTAAAGATACTATTTTCCAATATCGGTTTGAAATTCAGTCATGGTATTCAATGGCATATTGGTCTTAATGCCTTTCCTCAGAAGAAGTTAGAAATTGTAACTTCTTTCTCTCTCTCCCTTTCTCTCTCTCCTCTCTCTCTCTCTCTCTGTGCACAGTACACAGTCTTGTAATGTTTCACACAACCCAGTCTCTCCAGAAACCCAATCCCTTCCTGTCATCACTGTACACCTGTCACATCTTCTGATATCACCCCTCAACTCTCTGACACAATGTCTCACCCACAGACACAATGTCACCATGTCTTCTCACCGCGTATCTCTCTCTCTCTTCCTCTCTTCTTCTCTCTTCCTCCTTTTCTCCATGCCATCATTGTCATTCTGAGTGCTCGGGATCTGTCGTTCACCCATGAAGGCGCTTTGGCTGGGATGTTCCATCACTGTCAGTGCAGCACAGGCACCCCACATTGGGCGAGTGTTTGATGAATGTTCCCTGCTCAACCTTTCCCACTGCTGCGTTTAAGACCCTGTTTTAAAGATGCATCTCCATTCATCTTTGAAGCAGAGCGTCCTTTAGGTCCCTATTAGATTTAAGATGCTCCTGTATTGTCATAATTCATACTCACAGATACACGAACACACACACACACATATACACACACACACACACACATATACACACGCCGAAGAGAAGCATTATCTAAGCCTGGTAGCAAATAGGTGGCCATTTTGATCCTGAGGATAGTCCATGTCACAGCATGTACAGCAACCTGAATCAGTTCCCAGCACCTGCCCAAAGGACCCTAAGGCTGGCCAGTCCCTTTTGTTTGTTTGTTTGTTTGTTTTCAGTCCCATACAATATAGTAGAATATAGAATAGAATATCTTTATTTGTCATTGTCACAGGTACAACGAAATTAAGTGCATTCCTTGTTCAGTGCAAAAGTAGCAATAAATAAGTAAAAAAGTCACCATGGACATAAAAAAGTGCATAGAAAACTTTACACCCCACACATATCCCACCCATACACATCCACATTCATAAAATGTAAAACATAAAGCTATGCTTTGGTAGCACTGTATGTTTTAGACGTGTTTGCTGTGCTTACACGCTACGGTCCACTGCTGACAATGCAGAAAGACATCTGAGAAAAACATCTTGCATACCCGAAATCTAATCAGCGAGTCCCTCCTGTTTGATAGAGTAGCCAATTATTGCCTACATTAAAAAGCACTAATGACATCCACACCACAGTGTTCATGTCAAAAAGTATCAAATGTGCAATCAAAATCTTGCGCAAAAGCTAAAACGTTATTTAATAAAATCTGATTTACAGTAAATTACTTCACTCTTGAGAGGAATTGAGAGACAAGCTGACATTTTGATTGTAGAATGCTCCCACGTGTTTGTGAGTTTCAATGGATCACATTTGACACAAGCTGAGAAAGCATGTTCCAACTGTCCCTTCGACAGTACCTGGCCTCACCTACCTGCGTTTCTCTTGTGGAGCTCCTAGTGTACAATAGAGTGTGCTGATCAGAAAGGCAGCTACTGGAGAAAAGATAAGTTTCAGAGACAAGAACAAGCTCTGGTGAAAAGTGAGGGAGCTACTGGTGTAAAATAGAGGGGGGGGGTTTCTATCCATCCGTCCTTTTGTCCACCCTCTGTCTGTGTTTATAGATAGATGATGAGCTTATATGTGCTAGCTGTTCCTAAACCACCATATCCATTTCTAAGCCAGTACAGCAACTGCCACAGAGAGAGAATGAGCCTGGTGATGGGTCCCTCGGGGACTGTTTGCCATAAAACAATGAGAGAGTTAGCTTAAACATTTATGCTAATGCCTGTGACTGTGTCAAGCCAAACAAGGTTTTGGCACTGATTGGCTTGAGCGCTAGGCCTATCAGCAGGTGTGTCTTCATCCATTTACTCCCACAATATATTTTGCATTGGTTAGCAAATAGAGGGAGAGAGAGAGAGAGAGAAAGAGAGTAAGAGCAAGATAGGAATAAGTGATGGAAAAACACTGGAGGAAAATATTATGGAACAATAAAGATTCATTTTAAAAATCTATTTGACTGATTCAGTGGCATTCTCATTTGCATGACAATGGGGCCCCAGTCCCTCGTCTGGCGCTCTAATAGATGGGCCTATTTCCCCAAGATGCTTAGCATGTCCCATCCACAATTACACCCTGAATTCAGAGCCATGAATATAAATGCCACTGGAGGAATCCAGAAATATAGATGATTACCATTAAAATCAACCCCTTTTCTTGAATTGTCTTTTTCTGTGACAGACAGAGAAGGGGATTTTAAAGACTGAAATGTGATTGATGGCCGTAAATGTGAGGCAGGAGCCACTCACTGAGGTGGGCTTATTTAAACTGACCCTCGCCCTGAGAGTGGCCGTATGTGACACAACTGATATCCCAGTGTGTCTTTATGGCTGATTATGTATGTGTTGTATGTGTGTGCTTGCATATAAATATCAACCCATAGGATAGTTCAGTGTAAAACAATGAGAAATCTGCTGTGTAATTATCCATGAAAAACAACACAACCAACATGGATAATGTGTAAAAAGCTTTGGTTACCTTGCTGTCTTTGCTGGCAGCTGTTGTTTGGTTGAATTCTGCATTCTACAATGCTACAGCTGCTTACATATGCAGGAGGAAAACTATTATTTGAGCATTTTGCCCAACACAAACGGCCATGTGATGTGAGCTTTCTGAGCGTAGAATGGACACAGACCATTTCAGATGTGGAGCTCAATACGCTCATATGGACGAAGATTGTTTTAGTTTTAAAACTTGATGTGGATGTAGCTTAAAGGAATACGTCGACTTTTTGGGAAGCGTTCCCTAAAGGATCCCTGAAGATCACAAAAAATAAACCTTTAAATGACGTTCTGGGAACGTTCCCTAAAATGTTTTATCCTTAATATGACCATCAGAACGTTCCCTAAAGGTATAGTTTTGTGCAACTATTAGGGAACCTTTAGGGAACGTTATAAAATAATAATTTGGCCCTTGCTGCTAAAACGAAGCACAAATTATTAGCCAATGATTTTGTTCATATTCACTCAGACTTGTGGCATTATAGGTTTCTGCATTAGGTCTACTGTTTGAACAAAATAAGCCCAGGGAGTTCATTGATTTGTAGGCCTATTTTATTCTTGTAGGGTAGGCTAGGCTATATGAGAAAAGGCCAAGAGTTTCTTAAGCACTTTTATTTCGGTATTGTCTTACCTCAACAAGGCTACAGCTCCATGAAAACAATCAGATATAACTCTATAAAATTTGTGAAAGATCTATAAAGTCTATAAAAATGTATTTTTATGTTCTATTTGGCTGCTGTGTTTGACTGAAATGTAGACTATTCTTTTATCGTGCCCGTGTATCTAGATGCGAATCGTATCGTCTTTTACATGAGAGATTCACACCCCTAATATATATATATATATATATTGAGTATATATACTGTATATATAGACAGAGAGCTCATAGCTGGAGTGTACAGTAGGTTATTATTGTGAATAGTTGGAGGGTTGTGTAAGTATCTGGCTTCAGATATAGGCTACTAGATCAGGGATCCAAAGGTGGACTGTCCTATTGGCCATATAAAGGTGATGGTCTGTCAGCATAATGCCTTTTTTCTGTCTGAGGAAAACGCTGGAACCATAAATGTTTTAGATGTACATGCTGTTCTGAAATATTACGGCTTATTACTGCAATATTAATAACATTCTCTGCATTATTAATGGGCCAGTGATTCACAAGTTAAAATGCAGTTGACCTAGTCCACAGCTTGCCTCCCCACTCTCTCTCCCTCTCTCTCTGTGTGTGTGTGTGTGTCTGTGTCTGTGTGTCTGTGTTCTATGTATGAGATGAAAGATAAAGAATGTCTCAGTGTATGAGTGGAAAAGAAGAGAATGATTTAACTGTGTGCATTTGAGTGTAGGTGTTCATATGAACAAAGAATGCATGGGATCTCCTGTAAAGTCTCTCCCTCTCTCTCTGTGTGCATGTGTGCGTGTGTGTGTGTGTGTTTGCATGCTCTTAGATATGTTAGTGTGTGTGTCTATAAGCATTGAAGATAGCGAATATATCTTAGTGCACATCTTAAAGAAGAAGATAGCTTAAACTGTGTTCACACACCCACACTTCAAACAGCAATACTGATGGAGATCTCAAAACTTCATGTTCCTTTGAACCCATGCAGAGAGAGAGAGAGAGGAGAGAGAGTGAGAAAGAGAGAGAGAGAGAAATGCCAGCATCCAGAGAGGACATAGAACAGGAAGACTGAGAGAGGAAAAATATTGTTTTCTTCTTGTGAAACAGATAGCTGGAGTGGGATCAGCATTAAGGCCACAGAGGGGATAAAGGCCTCAGGGTGAATGGATGCATGTGTGTGTGTGTGTGTGTCATACCTGTCAACATTTAGCTTTCCAAAAACGGGAGATTTTTTTTGGGGGGGGGCAGTGTTTATACCGGATCTGTGTTTGCATATTTAATACGTTTATCATACACGTGTTTCAACACTGCATTTCGGTCGTTGCTTTTACAGTGGGCATCGCTTTCAAATGGCCACTTCAGTCAGAGACATTTAGTGAAGCTGCGTGAAGCTTTAGTACCACTTTCAGCCACTGTGCGTCGCTCTGCCACTGTACATCGCTCTGTCAGTAGCCTGACTGCCGCCCCTTCTGAAAAAGCAGGAGGCTAGGCTACCTTTAAACGTAATTGTTACCGAGAGGAATCAGCCCTCTGAATTCAATAACAAAATAAATCGTAATTACCTCGATTAAGGCTACTTGGGTATGGCTTAAGGCTTGACTACGGTGGTAGCGAAAAATCGAAATCTGCTTTTGATAGCCTACCGGTGCCGCTCCACAAAAAACGAAAAAATATCTTAATTTGCTGTCTATGTTATTGTCAGTGTTGGGGGTAAGCGCAACTTCATAAAATCAAAACAGTGTCTTAATTTGCCCTACTTCTTGACTGCAATGTAGTCAATTGACTGCTTGACATGTCATTTTTATTTTTCTGTACAATAAACAAATACATCTGCTTTATGCCACAGAATTACATTCATATTTGGCTGACTGCAGACGCGCCACTTGCCACTTCCCTCCCCATATTCCAAGATTAAGATAGTAGCCTATACAAATAGCACTTCATACTATCATAAAAAAAATCGTTAAAACGAATTGCTATTTGCAATTTGACAAAACACTGGTCCTCATTTTGCGAATGCAAGGATGATATGAGCCTGTTGCATTTAGTTAGATGTCCGAGTCACGCATAATGTTTGAAAACCACTGGCTCGTAATCACAATAATTTAACACACGACAGTTGGATAGCCTACTTCATCATGTCCCCATGGCTACATTTTTGTGAGTAGCATAGAGATCGTTAAAAACAATAAAGTATGGCTCTCCGTTTGGGACATCGAAAACTTATTTTTAATAGACTACCGTCGAAGATGCTGACTTGCAAAAGCCTCGGGATAACACGTTATCTCCACTATCATCAGTCATGCCCCTTAATCAAAGTGGGGAATGAAATAAAAGTTTGAGAACCACTGGCTTAACAAGTTACCTTCAGTCCAGAACACAGAATCTGTTGCAATATTCTGATGATCGGCGATGATATCGGCAAATGTTTGTTTTCCAAAGTAAGAATTTCACTTCACCATGCACCTTCGACAATGAATAGCTCATTACACTTGTTAGGTACTGTTAAACGTAGGCCTACCTGGTATCATTACAAACATTATTCTATGTCCTAAAACTGGCATATTTTATGGCATTGTGTCATGTAAGTTCGTTGCAAAATCTAGAGAAATGTGTGAGGTGGTCAGCGGGGGACAATTGAGACACACATTGGATTGTGTTATTACTTGAACATTCGACACTATCCACAGCTGTGGTAGGCCTATCAGGGCAGGAGGATTACTGTTAGCGCCCAGGCTTTATATAAAATTCTTCAACAGAAGGCCTCGAATGTTGACTTGTTTGTGGAGCGCTTTTGCTTCGGCTTCTGTAATCTCGGCTTCATTGAAAATGAGGGCTTCCCTCAATGACCCTCCGAGAATAAATAAAGGTTGAATGAATGAATGCCCGAAATAAAGGCCTGTGGTTTGCGCAGCCTACAGTAAATAACAGACCCGCCAGAATGTGCGTTATGATGCTTTTTTTACGAGCAAAATGTTTTTGGTACCCTCGCGACACTGCATGTTCTTAAATAACAATGATCATCAGTAATATTCGACCATTAATTTGGGTAAATGGGCAAGCGTGACCACCTTGATTGGCTGATGATTGTAACGCTGGCATGATTCCAAACACCTCCCTTACGATGATGAGTGACAGGTGACAGGTCTCAGAATGCGTCGCTACACAAGGACGGAAGATGATGAATAACTGGGGCCGTAGGCTATTCACAAAGGCTTTTATCTTACTACTAGGAGTAGGCTACTCCTAAATCGCGACTTTTCGCTAAATCGCTAAAGATTTTTTTGCTTGAGTTTTCTCTTAAAGTTATTCACAAAGCCTTTCAGACAACTCCTAAACTAGGAGTGAGTCTTCGTGGCTATGGATGACGTCCATTACTCATGCACGAGCTTGACTGAAGTGACCACCTTGATTGGCTGACGCATTGTAACGCTGGGAATTCCAAACACCTCTCTTCCGATGATGAGTGACAGGTGACAGGTCGGAGAATGCGTCGCTACACAAGTAGTCACGAAGGACGGAAGATGATTAATAACTGAATAAAAAGGCCTAGCCTAAATGAATAAAGAGTAAGGCAAAACAAATAGCCTAGTAGCCTAATGAAACATAGGCCTATGGATTGATGCAGTAGCCTACCTTTTGCAACATTATTAAATTAATCTGTCACCATATGCCTAGGCTACGCTTTGCAAAGAGGAGAACATTTTAATTTGATTCACAATGAAACGCTACGTTTCATTTATATGTTAACAATGAGTAGTTTTGGTTGTTGTTGGTGGCGTTATTGCATCCCTTTATGAATGCAAAATTGTTCCCTCGCCAGATTGGAAGCTCCTGTTATTTAGGCTACGCTAGATTTCAAAACATCGCAACGTAAAATGCCACAAAAAAAGCTGTTTATGAATAGGTCTTAGTGAGTTAGGAGTCCTCTCGACTTAAGCTGTCCCAGACTTAGGTGCTACTTTTAGGTCTAAAATGCTTCGTGAATTACTTTTTTGTGAAAAAATTAGGAGTCCCTAAAGTTAGGAGTGACACGCCCATTATTTTTAGGAGTTGCTCCTAAATTCGCCAGTAAGGCCCCTGAATAAAAAGGCCTAGCCTAAATGAATCAAGGCAAAACAAATAGCCTAGTAGCCTAATGAAACATACGGATTGATGTAGTATCTTTGTAACATTATTAAATTATTCTGTTACTATGCCTACATTTGCAAAAGAGAAAATTTTAATTTGATTCATAATAATGTTACATTTAATTTACATGTTGACAATGATTAGCCTAGTTTTGGTTGTTGTTGGCGGCGTTAATGCATGTTAGTTAGGCCTACAATGCAAAATTGCTTCCTCACGATTGGAAGCTCCTGTAGCTGCATAGGATTTCAAAACACGGCAAAATGCCGCAGGTTTGTGAATAGGTCTGTGAGTAAGGAGTCCTCTTGACTTCTTTTAAGCTGTCAGAGGTGGGAAGGTGTGATTTGTTGGGGGCAGGGCCGGATAAACTGGGCACAAATGTCTGATGGCCCCCCTTCCCCCCAGCCAACGTCAATCGGGTGTTTAGTTAATAGGCCTATCGTGAAGATTTTTCCTGCCATATAAGGCACGAGCGCATCTGTGAGGCCAAGCCTCACCAAGTAGCTCGTTTGTTTACAACTAACATTCCATTTAATTAAACTGCTTTATAGGCTATGCCGAAATAGTTTTCAACATTTTGAATATTAATGTCGGGTGAATTGAAATGTTCTCAAAGTAGCCTTATGGCTGAAAGCTTTGGATCCCCCCGTCAAGCAATATAACCATACAAACGCGCTTCCTGCACTCATTGTTTCAAAAGGAGTAATTTTGGCTTTGTCAGAACTGAAGAGCTGTGGACGGCATGGCACGGTAACGCAACACAACACAGACCCCGCTTCTCTCGCGTCAGTCACTGACATGAACGAAACACAGAACCCGCTTCTCTCACGGCAGTCACTGACAGTAACCTAGAATAAATGCATGGGGAAAAACACTTCCCCATGACAAAGACAACATTTTTGTCACTAGCAACATACAGTACATCTGTCCTTTGTCAAATGTATTATGTTCCAAGTAGCCTATGCGTAATTCTGCTTCATAAAGTTGAACAAATACATTTGCTTATTTCACAGAAAAATATAAATTGCCAGTTAGGGTCTACAGTGCAGAGTTGGTAAGTTATGGTAGGCCAACTTGCAGTGAACATACAAACAGAGGATTCTTTCTCTTGTAGCTGAGTAGCCTCAGGTGCGCACGTAGACATAAGGCCGAACATGCAAGCGCCAATGAATGGTGCTCTCACGACAATTACGCCGTTAAACTTAAATAGGTTAACATCACTCTAAATTCGCCTTCAAGCAAGGAAAACGATGATTTGAAGACATCTGTTTCGTTGGAAGGGCAAGGGGTAGCAACAGGGCAACACAGAGACAGGCCCGATGGCAGGGCTGTTATGAGAGTATTAAAATATGGGATGTTCTACGGGAAAACATTAAAACGGCAAGACAGCGGGGGAAAGTTAAAATATGCGATAAACGCGGAAAAAGTTGGCTTGCATTGTTTCGGTCCCCGTGCACAGGGATTATTTGTCATATTATTAATCACATATGATTATTTGTGAAATTGTGCAAACAGGCGCAACACATTTGAAAAGGAAGGACTGGTAGCATGCAAGCTCACGGGAAAGATGGATTTAAGAACGTTATCACAGTGTGTGGCTGTGGCGCGGGCGGAAGACAGTGACAATTGGCAGGGGAGGGTCATGTCTTTTTTAACAATTCTGTCGAGGGTCATTGAACAACTTCTAGCAGGCAAGAGAGGGTCATGCAACTTGCAACTGAAGCACTCAAAATTCCTCCGGTGGCCCGAACAGTCCCTAGATTGCTGCTGGGCTATATGTCTTGGTTCATGTCTGTTAACAACTCATTGCCGTCAAACGATAGCCTATCTCATGTTGCATCCATTACAAACAAACATGCAATGTGAATGTCTGGGATTGGGGAGAGCACTAAATGCTCTACTGAATAAGCACGAAGTCAAACCTTTAACTGAAAAACACTCTTTAATAATCAAAAAAATAAATAAACCGCTAATGAAGTAAACTTGCACCATCAAAAATCGTTTATCGCCTGTAGGCTAACTCCGTGATAACAGGACGTAACAGGAAGGCATTTGGCTGAGCAACGGAGGTTAATATGCTCTATATTTTGTCCAAATTATGTCTGTCTATCATCGTTGCACTCGGAGAAAACCAGAATGTTTAATTTGTCCTGCGTTTCTTCTACGGCTGCAAACGGGATTCACTCGCAGTTAACCAAATATTAGGCATAACCAGGCATATTTCTGGCTATTAAATTATTATGACCGCCGCGCAGCTTTTTCGCATGTCCAAATTTCCGTCAAGGATTCCCGGGACACTGAAAGACCGGGGTAGACAAAACTTGGTGGGCATGTAACCCCATATGGATAGCATGGAACCATCGTTTTTCGTTTTGATCTGTAGCCCCCCCACTGGACTGCACCCCCCGAAAGGAGGGTAGGGCAGACACAGTTTTCTGTGAATATCTCTAGAACCGTAAGGTTTAGGAGGACCATTTTTTTTGTATGTTGATCTCAAGGGGCCATGTCAACCCATTCCATAACCACTCATTTCATGTATAGCGCCACCTACCTAGTTAAACACAAAAGTAAAAATGAGGTGTTGTAATCTCAGGTATCTGTGACCTAACATAGTCAAAACTGCACGAAATTGGAAGTGTAGGATCATTATGACACCCTCTGAATGCACGCCAAGTTTCGTGGAATTCCGTTCATGGGGGGCCACACAATAAATTAATTTATGTTACTATACACCAACTGGCCTGTAGGTGGCCGGACACAGTTTTCTGTGAATATCTCGAGAACCGTAGGGCCTAGGAGGACCACCTTATTTTTGTATGTTGGTCTTAAGGGGCCATGTCAACCCATCCCATAACCACTCATTTCATGTATAGCGCCACCTAGTTAAAAATGAAAAAGTGTAATCACAATATCTCTGGCTGACATGGTCAAATCTGCATGAAAGTTTAGGATCATTATGACCCCCTTTGAATGCATGCCAAGTTTCGTTGATTTTCGTTCATGGGGGAGCCATACAATAAATTAATTTATGTGTACATTTAGTGACTGTACACCAACAGAGTTTTCTGTGAATATCTTGAAAACCCTAGGGCCTAGAATGACCAAATGTTTTTCGTATGTTTGCCTCCAGGGGCCATGTTAACCCATTCCATATGCACACATGTGCATAAACAGATACACACGCACACACATACATTCACAGTAATCATACGTACTGTATGACACATACACACACAGTAGACATATGTACGCATGCATGCACATGCACAAACACAGGCACATACACAGGCACACACAAGCACATGCACGCACACACACACACAAACATAAACATGTACAAGCACACATGCACACAATTCAAGAATTTCTCAAAATTATGAACAGGCAAGATGGTGGTAGGGTTGTATAAAATGTATTTTACATGTGAAATCTATGAACTAATCATGTTTTGGTACTCGTTGTCTGGCAGATACCAGTGAGAATTGAGTGTGAATAATGCAATTCAGTGAGACAGTTAGAATCATATATGCCTCTCACCTTTTGTTTTTAGCCAACAGCCAGACCAGCAGATACCCTGACTTTGCTGAATTTCTGAAGCTAAGCAGGCTTAGTTAGTACTTGGATAAGAAACCTCCTTGTAAGAGTAGGTTCCTGCTGGAAGTAGTGTTGGTGGCTGGCCAGTAGGTGGCACTCTTCCCTGTGGCCAAAAGCCACCAAACAAATATCAATCCCAATGCCCTATTGCAGTGAGAGGGACACTGTACTGCAGGAGATGTTTTCCTTGGCATGAATGTTAAATTGAGGTCCTGACTCACCATGGTTGTTAAAGATCCCATGGCACTTATCGCTAAGAGTAGCTGGTTCCCTGATTTGCTGGCTAAATTCCCAACCGGGTTCATTCAATTTGGCCTTGTAACCCTCCCAGTGTGTAATTGGTTCATATATATATGTAATGTAAAGAATATATATATATATATATATATACTTTACATTTGATGTTTGTTAACATTGTTAAATTATGGTGATTTACTACTCCCCTACAGTATTTTGAAGGAAGGAACCAGTTCTGTATGCATTATTGCAGTGGTTCCCAAACTTTTAACAGGCATGTACCCCCTGAGACATTATGATCTTCTGGAGTACCCCCAACACCACCAATTGTTAACACGTCTTTTAATTGTTTTATTAATATTTATTTTTATCAATTTTGTCGAGAATAGTGAATAAGATCATAAACATATGATACAAATCTCATCAATAGTCAACATATGATAGGCCTACAAATGTGCTGAATATAATGACACGCACAAACACACACAAACACATTAACACACATACACACACACACACCCTCACACACATGCACCCACACATACAAACACACACACACACACACAAACACACACAAAAAAAATAACTGGCATGCAGGCACACACACTCAATACACTCAAAACACACACAGAAGCACACATATGAACAAAAACAATCACACACTCAATTACAAACACAAAAAAGGAACAAAGTAGGAAATGAACACAACACAAACGTGACTTGTTTTTGTGGAAAAAATGTGCTGGACTGGGTGGCAGTCATATTGTGTACCGCTCTGCGGTACATCTCGTTGTTATAACATTTATTATGTTTTAAAGTTTAATGCAATGATTTTATTCACAAAGACAAGCATGAGAGATGCTCATCTTAAGGGCAGTTTTTCCTTCAGTTTGAGGAAGAGGAGAGGCAGTGTGCAGAAAGAGCAAAATATCTCTGCACACCAGCTAGTCAGTGAGCAAGTCTTTTCTCAAGTTCTGGCTGCTGACAAAAAGACTCAGGATTTTGGTCTGACCTGGCAAGACCTGGAGATCCTTGAGTCTGTGTACAATGCTCTGAAATCCCTTGTGGAATTCACCAATGCTCTGTCGGGTGAGGACTAGGTGACATTGTCCTAAGTCAAGGCTCTGCTTCAGCTTTTCCACTCCAGCATCTTGGCAACTGAAGAAGACAACAGTGCAACAAACCCAGTCCACCAAACACTCCATCCTGAGGGTAAATCTTGAGGACCCTGTCACCAATAACCTGCTGGACATAACAACATTGTTAGATCCCAGGTTTAAAACGGCATAGATTGATAAAGGCTGTCTATAGGTTAAGTTCAGAGCCATATCAGAGATTGAGACATGGCTGTGTGTCACAGTGGTCAGCTCCTGAGCCATGCAAAGCACCAACAGCAAGGCCAGAGCCCCCAAAAAAGAGCCCCAAAAGGAAGAGCCTAGGGAGCCTTTTTAAAAGGCCAATGACATCTAAGTAGCAACTGTGTGTGCCAGCCACTAGTTGCCCATCAGAGAGCCCGTGGGAATATGGTTACATGCCACAGAGTAGCTCTACAAGCAGAAGCCGTAGATGGACTTGTATTCTGCACAAAGCATCTAGACAACTTGTTGGTATTGAGTGGTTGTCACAAACATGATCATAATTATTGTTGAACAGCTGTTCACACACCACATGTGCAAATACACCCCTCTCACACCACATTCCCTCATCATTATACATATATCACACACACATAAACACACACACACACACACACACTGTTACTGACTGTTATTAGTAGTTTGTCATAGTGATAGCCTGCACCTCTGCCACTGTGGCTCACACATTATGCTATTCTTATATTGAAATCACCTATTGTCACAAAAGTGCACTTTTATTTATGTTGTTTTCATTTAGTTTTTGGTAAAGTATCTTTAGCAAATTTCTTTGTGATTTTTTTGTTTTTGTGCAATTGTATCAGT
Organism: Alosa alosa; assembly: GCF_017589495.1. NCBI lineage: Eukaryota > Metazoa > Chordata > Actinopteri > Clupeiformes > Clupeidae > Alosa > Alosa alosa. Next base: position 7,107,013 of record NC_063189.1, read on the forward strand.
GGAATAAATACTGTTGACATTTATTGAGATTAATCACATTAATCACGCAAATATAAAAATGTCTCAATATAAACCACTTATGAATATTTAATTTGGTATAATTTGCAGGGATTATTTAGCCTGACGTAGTCATACTCAAGCAATTCTAGTCAGAATATGAGTCTGATACTGCTCCATTGGGAAATAATTATGGGGCGTGTTTCAACCGATACAGGGGGGAATGCCTCTGCACTCAACTGGATAGACCTAACCAATCAGAGCAACGAAGTAACTTACCCTGAGGTGTAGGGAGAAAACACACAAACCATCCGTCTTCTCCACAAATGCCTTAACATTGTTTTCTGGTCTTTTGTAAAAGTTAGTGCCGTCAATAACTCCTACAACACTCATTAGCGAAATCTAAGAGATATGTAGTAGGGTAGGCTATTAAAAAACTGATAGCTTATATCCCCTCCGTTTTTAAAAATAATTCTGTTGAACACTGATATGCTACAAACATGTTAAACAACTGGGAAAGGCGATCTAGGGCGAGCATACTTGCTCCACAATGGAGCAATGCCAGACCGAGCTTCCCGACCTCAAATGTTGTGGGCGAGACTAAGTTCGGAATGGCACCCAGGCTAGGGATTATTAGAATCATCATATCGGTGTGATTTTGAGCATCAAAGGATAAAAGTAAGCATTCATTAAGTCCTTTACAGGAGGCTTCAAAATATCAAGATATATATCTTGCATCGGGAAATAGACTAAACCTATTGTGATATTATTTATTAGCCATATCGCCCAGCCCTATTTGTAAATGTTTAAATTAGACGTATGAAATGGTGCATTCATTAGTACACAAATGCATGAATTATGGTCTAAGTCCAATGTCAAAGAAATAAAAGCCTCTCACCCATGCACCCATGTAACATTAATAGTAGCCCTAATGCACTCAATTTCATTTTACATTCTCTGGGGTTTAGAGCTGCATCAGAACGTATTTAAATTCGAGGCAAGTCATCTGGTTCACGTCGTTGTTTCAGATTCAGTTTGAGGACTTAAATGTCTTGGAAATGGAATTCAGCCTTAGCTTGAGGAGCCATTTGTCTGAGCAGGCACTGGATGAGGTACCGTGTGTTTTAGCTGGTCCACTAACAAATGATCCCTTTCCTTGTTGTTAATGGCCTAAATGGCTTTATCGATGCAAGGAAGACTATTCTGTTTTTTTATATAAACAGTTTGACATCTTGTGCTCCATCTTCTGCTGAAGGCCTCGAGTCATAACAACAATCTGTCATCAGTCACCGAGTGAGAGAAAGACAGAATTAGAAAGTTCATGTGTTTGTTTGTGTTTTGGTGAGAGAAAATAGAGACAGAAAGTATTTTGGGAGTGTTTCTACTATGAGTGCTTGTGGTAGGCATTGTGTGTTAGGGATAGTGTGTGAAATAGTGTTTTGGAATTGTGTGTGTGTGTGTGTGTGTGTGTGTGTGTGTGTGTGTGCATGCACATGTTGCCTATTTAACATTGTTGTCCTCTGGGTTGACATTCATCACGCAGAGTTCACCCAGTCGTTAATGTGTAAAGAGAAGGACTATAAAGGTAATGGACACAGTGCTTTAGCCTGATCGCAGTTCAATACATCAACGCTTGGACCTGGACAAGTCAGCACATCTAATATTTATGCCTTGTGGATGCTGCCCACCCTTGCCTTGCAAAGCTGCTCATATGAGCTGGGCTTGAGCTTCAAATACAAATGGCAAACAGGCTGCTTTTACCTCTGATTCCACTGAAATGAACTCAAGCATTGAACTGACCGAGTAGGTCCAGTTGACTGTCTTTCACATACAATCTGACTGTCATTTCCAAATAGCAAAATTACGAGGTTTCTGCTGGTTGTTTTTGATGGAAATGTGGAAAAGTGATCTGTGGATGGGGCCGCAACACCAGGGCAAATTTAATTGAAATCAAATCAATATTTATGAGGAAGAGGCAGCCCACAGTGGCAGTTCCTCCAAGGTCAGAGGATTAATCCCTCCGGGGGCACATATGCTGAAAATCAGATGGATCCTCTCACCGCGCTGCTAGTCACTTTACATCAACTCACTGAATAAACGGAACATGTGAATATTGATACCCAGAATTCTGAGGAAAACTGCCAACGCAAGTCAAACGAGACACCGCCAACTATGTATTCTGGCGTTGCCACTGTGCATTTTATGGACCCTTTCAAGAGAGTTCCATTATCAGCATCATAGTTGGCCCCACAAGACTTCCTTTTTAACATTCCATATGTTATCTTAATGCAGAGGAAGTAGATTGGGGCCCATATAGAACGTTCAAGCATTGTTTTTGTTTTTATTGTTGAAAGGGTCCATAAACATGTGCTGCAAGGGCACCAGCAGATTAGACATGGACAGACACAGTGGCCCATTCAATGTCTCGAGTTCAATTTTCCCGAGATACACAGTTGAACATACTTGAAGTCATACTTAAGATGTCACACTGATGTCAGGCGATCCATAAATACACAAAATCCTTCAAAAATGATGTCCCCACACTCAGACATACATTCAACATTTCTACGTGTGTGCATATGCATGTATATGGCTGAGTGTTTGTTAGGGCAGCAAATGGTTTTGGAGCGGGGTGAGATTATTGATCAAGCCGTGGTATTGGCTCTTAAATAAACACTCACTCCACATCGCACCAGATGAAGGCCCAGCTACCAGCGCCACGCCTTATTAATCTGTCACCGCCGGCAACACCACAGATAGCAGAATTATTGATTTTCAGCAAGGGACCCAAGGAGATATAAATCAAGACTTTGGGCTGGTTCTCGCTCTCTCTGTCCCTGTAAATCAGGCTTCAGATCGGTCGTGACTCGAGCTGCTCCTGCCCTGTCAACTGCTAACAAGGTCCTCTCTCTCTCTGCTGAGCTGATAAACACATACAATGTCACAGAGCTAACCCACAACCACAACAATATTTGTACGCTTTTCAAGTCCATGTTTTTCAACACAAATAAATGTATTTACACAAAATCTCCATCAAAGCAAGAACAACAGCAAATGGATCTCTGACATTGGCTGATTCTCTGTCCTTTTGAATAGCTTACATAATGTGTGCGTTTGTGAGGAGGTCGGAGAGGACTCCAGTCCTGTGCTATTCTGGTGTTGGAGTCCGATGAGGGGGAGGGCTGCCAGTGGTGTGCTCTGCTCTCTGTGAGACATGGAGAAACTATAAAAACAATGGCTTCCATAGGGTTTAAAAGATTTGGGACAGGGTTGGTTGCCTGGATACTGAATCCACTGTTTCCTAATGCAATATGTTTCGTTCCTAAGCCTTCCCCTCAAAAGGAAGAAAAAGCCTTTTAGAATAACAGGCCATCGAAACCAATTATAATAAACTACACCGTTCAAAATGATGAAAATGAGCATAGTTAATGTAATAATTCATTTGTTGAGTTGTTTGTAGCTCACGTTTTAAATATCTCTTGTGCCATCCTAATTTGTAAAGCAGAGGGGATTCTACCCTTTTGATATGCAAATACTTACAAACACGCAAAAGCAGGTCAAAAGAAATACACCACTATTGGCTGAGAATGGGAGTGTGTGAAGACATGTTTTCCTGCTGGTTGTTTACCTGCCTATACTGACAGGTACAATATCATATCTGTTTAAGAGTGGGCATTTTAGATTGTTTTGTAATGGCAGTTTGGGCCATCTTATATGTCTTAACTGAGATGTGACAAAAAAATACTTGTGTAAATTTTCTCTCTCTCTCTCTCTCTCTCTCTCTCTCTCTCTCTCTCTGTGTGTGTGTGTGTGTGGGAGATACGATATAATCACACACAAAGTCGGTGGAAATCGTGTACATAGGGACATGGGTGTGAGGTAGGACAGAGTTGGTGTACTTTACACCTTATTGTAAAATGGCATGTCTTTCTCTCATCTGTCTCCACATATTGGGGCTTTTTTTGGATAGCTTTCCTCCACTGTGTAGTGGTGCAGCCTGGGCCTGGCTGAGGTGATTCATCTGTGAGTGTAAAGTGTATCATAGCCAGGAGCAGACAAGAGGAAAGAGTGAAGCCATGACTGCTCTTTCTGTATGGAAAGCTACACGTTTTGACATTCTCCTGTGTGTGCTGGATTGGGGAACTGCAGGGTTGTGTCGAGGGGATTACGGTCAGTGCACAGCAAAAGGATTTTCTCTTTACAGGATTACCAAACATCTGCTCCAATATTCCAGCTCACTTCTTGGCTGGCACACACATGAGCTCTCAGAATTAAGACAGAGAAAAAAACATTCCATGTGTGTGTGTGTGTGTGTGTGTGTGTGTGTATGTGTGTGTTAGTGTGTATGCATGTTATCTCTACCTTTTGTAAAGTCAAGTCCATGATTTTTTGTCTGTGTGTTGTGTCTTGTGACTGTTTGTGCATGTGTCTGTGCCACACCATATGCTCTGCCTCCTGTGTAAAGCCTTCTGGAAGGTATAAGGTAAAGGCCTTTTGTAAGGTAAGGTAAAGGTCTTTTGGAAGGTAAGGTAAAAGGCCTTTTGGGTCATTCCATGTCAATTCAACCAGGGCCCACGCACTTAGGTCTCAAAAAATTCTGAAAAAATTACCAGGTGTACCTATGTTTCCCAGGAGACACACTGTAAAATTACTCTTATGTAAGATCAATACTTTCCAAGATACAGCCAGTTTTACAGGGGAAGGGGGGGTGTCGATTTTGTTCAGCCTCTTTTTTTTGTCAAAGTTCACAAGCCCACAGCTCAAGAACTAAACCATGTAGGAGGCTCAAATTTTGCATTCTGGTACATAAATAGGAATAGTATGTAGCAAAATCGTGACGTTTGGTCTGGATGATCCTGCATGGTCATAGCTGTCCCTCAAAGTTGATACAAATTTTATTGGAGTTGGGCTCTGTTTAGGCCTTCAGAAGACATATATGTACTCAACATAGGCTCTTAATGTATTTTCCTTTCTGAGATTAGTAGAAACACTCTCACAAAAAACAATGAACAGAAAATAAATTCCTTCAGGGTTTGAACAGCAGACCTTACAAGTCTGAAAAATCATTTTGAATTTTGAATCACTTGAATTTCCCCTGGGGATCAATAAAGTATCTATCTATCTATCTATCTATCTATCTATCTATCTATCTATCTATCTATCTATCTATCTTTTTTGGTTCTCATTTTCAGAGCACCCAAACACCTTGTGGGAATATGCAAAGATTTTTTTTTATCTTTTTTTCTTTATTCTCCATGATCCTTTCTTTTTAAAAACACCAATTTGACTTGTCTTTCTTTTTCACTTTCCACCCTGAACATGGGCAAAATGCACATGCTACCACAGGTTACTCTATACAACTACAGGTGGCACTGTGGTAACTATATAAAACATATTGATGTCAATGGGGCATTTTGCCCATGTTCAGGGTGGAAAATAAAAAAAGAAAAATTTGCATAAGACAAGTCAAATTAGTGTTTTTAAAAAGAAGGGATCATGGAGAATAAAGAAAAACATATTTAAAAAATCTTTGTATATTCCCACAAGGTGTTTGGGTGCTCTGAAAATGATAACCAAAATGATTTTTCAGACTTGTGAGGTCTGCTGTTCAGACCCTGAAGGGATTTATTTTCTGTTCATTGCTTTTTGTGAGTGTTTCTACTTATCTCAGTAAGGAAAATAAATCAAGAGCCTATGTTGAGTACAAATATGTCTTCTGAAGGCCTAAACAGAGCCCAGCCAAAAACTCCAATACAATTTTGATTAACTTTGAGGGACAGCTATGACCATGCAGGATCATCCAGACCAAACATAACAATTTTGCTACATACTATTCCTATTTATGTACCAGAATGCAAAATTTGAGCCTCCTACATGGTTTAGTTCTTGCGCTGTGGGCTTGTGAACTTTGACAAAAAAAAGAGGCCGAACAAAATCGACACCCCCCTCCCCCTGTAAAACTGGCTGTATCTTGGAAAGTATTGATCTTACATAAGAGTAATTTTACAGTGTGTCTCCTGGATAACATAGGTACACCTGGTAATTTTTTCAGAATTTTTTGAGACCTAAGTGTGTGGGCCCTGGTTGAATTGACGTGGAATGACCCTTTAGGAAGGTAAGGTAAAGTGGAAGGGAAGGTAAAGGCCTTTTGGAAGGTAAGGTAAAGTGGAAGGTAAGGTAAAGTGGAAGGTAAGGTAAAGGCCTTTTGGAAGGTAAAGGCCTTCTGGAAGGTAAGGTAAAGGCCTTTTGGTAAGACTGGCTCGTCCTACAGTAAACCTCAGTACTGAATTTAAGAATGCATCTGAGCTAGAAGCATGAACACTGTACTTGCTGAGATTGAAGGCTGTTCTCTCTCTCTCTCTCTCTGTCTGTGTGTGTCTTTACTGTCTCCAAAGAGGAAATGGTAGGATTAGCTCAAATGGAAATGTGCTGTCCTGCCAACCTCTTGTGCCACTGTCTCATGTATCTGAGCGCATTATTATAAAGAGCAGATTTATTCATTTGGAAGGTACAAGTGTGCCCCCTCTATTCTGTTAGAAAGAGCATCTCTCTCTCTCTCCCTCTCTCCCTCTCTCTCTCTCTATATATATATATCATGTTACTAAATGTCTCTTTCTCTGTGTATCTCTTTCTATGTCTCACTCTCTGTATATCTATTAGTAGAGGCAAATCTGTCTGACAGGAGGACTACTAAAAGCATAACCCAGCTCTTCGTAATGGCCTAAAAAGGAGTGGTGAATTCTGAGCCTTATACCGGAGACTCATGAGGAAAGCAGATCAAATACCCACGAAGGAGACAACAGTAATGTTAAATAAGATGACATAAAATCATTCATTTCTAACCCAATTCCAGAGTGTTAAAATAGACTGGCCTGATCATATTATCATATATATATGCCCCAAAGGCTGTATAGTGAAACCAATAGCGCTTATGTCAGTAGAATGAATGGTACGTAGCCTATGTGTCCCAGCACCTTTTGGGCCCAACAATTGGGACCAGCTGATTTTGATTTGTATAATCTTGTTTTTTTGTGTTTTTTTATGTATTTATCTTAATATTCCAGAGAAGGGCTGTTTGTTGACCCCATTTATAATTAAAAAAAAAAAAACATGCAAACAAGTGCATGTGCAATGCATATATACATACAATACCGTAGTCACTTAAACACCATTGTTATTTGGCTTGTAGTTACTCTTTCTGGTAGTCATTTAATTATTACAATTATTACTTGTACAGACTTTCTCGCTGGGTAGTTACCTTGTTTGCAGTTGATTCCATTGTTGTGAAGCCTGTTTCCTAGTTCAACATTGTGGTTGTTTTAGTTACCATTCAAAAGAGCATTGACATGGAATGGTGATTGTTATTATTATCTATCTATTTTTATTAGATTTACTTGGTTTCCCGATATACAGAATTAAGAGCCCTGTCAGCCAATGACAAAATAGTATTTCTTGTCTTGAGGGGGATAAATGCCAATAACTTTTAATTTACAACAATAAATGTGAGATTCTTACTATCTTCATATATTGCTCTAATACGCAATGATGCTGCCTGTTACTTCTGCTTACACAGTGTTAATGACTTCGGGGACTAGGACAGAGACCCTCCACTCTGCGTCGTACAGTAAGCACAGAAACATACCCAGCAGACACAGCTGCTAGTCCATGGGGGACTATAAGAATGAGATGGTGACAAGTTTTGAAAGAGCACGATCTCAAGGACACCAGAGAGTTTTGCGATGCTCAGCCTGAGCTCACGTGCAGTGTTAGCTGTAAAAGAGGCCTATTTGGTCCTAATGGGCTTGATTATGTGGCTGGCTAGCCCACATGGCTGTCACCGAGGTGGTGGCTGTTGGTTAAGCGGGAGCCTGAACTGTGGTGCTGTGGGGGGCGCCGAGTTAAATACACTCATACATTCACCTGCCATCTCTCCCGCCACGCTCTGATAAATACCAGCACTGTTAATTAGCTGCCAAGGTGCTTTGCTCTTGCTAAATTAATTCTCCAAAACAAACAATGGAGGATTCCCATCTCGGATCCATGAACCAGCATAAATGACAATAATGGAGCAGGGAAGCTGTGTGTGCGTGTGTGTAAATTGTAACAATAGTGTATGTGATGGTAATGCTGCAGTACACGAACAATGCTTTGTGCTTGTATTTGTCTTGTTTGATTTGTGTGTGTGTGTGTGTGTGTGTCGCTGGGGGCCATTTAACTAATGACAGAGCAGACATTTTTTCATCATTCTCATCTCATTGTCTGACAACATTGACGTATGCATGAATGTACACATTTTCACAATTTACACCCACATCGCCAGATCAAGCCTCTAAAGAACCTACAGTCACACAGAAAAGGCCGTATTTAGAAGAGTCCAACAGGCCTTCCCTGTAGCATCTTACACACTACAGAGCAGATAATAAACCAAGCCTGTGAGATTGCTGCTAGCCCGTAAGACACAGTAAGACACTGTAAGACAGTTACGGTGGCTGCCGAGGATCATAATTCTGGCTTATCCTGCCCCCTCCCTATGGGACAGAGAGCTGGCCAATGGTGCCCTTAGAAGAGGCCAGCGCTGACTCCCTCTCAGCACCATTTTGTCCATATGATCAGATGGCAGAGCCACTAGGGAGCCGCGCTCCTGTGCCCACAGACACCGCCAGTGGTGTCCGTCTGCCGGAGGACGAATAATGAGGAGGTAGCTCGCACCATCTTACCTCATACTTCATTAAACTGAGGCTTTCAGCTCTTGGGTTTGGCTGACTTTTTTCCATGTGATACTTATATGAGCTGGGTTTTTTTTATTCACTTTTGAGGCTCTGGGCTCAAAAAAGCAACATTCCATTATATATTGATATAGCTGCACTAGAGCGAACTGGTTATTTCCTCTTTAGTCTGCTGTTTCCATAGCACCTGCTCATGATCAGAAACCATGCTTTAATTAGCCTGCACTGTGGGTCATTAGAACACAATGATGGCAAAAGGTATATGCTGCTAATGGTTAGAAATAAACACACTTGAGGAGTTATGAAATCTATCAGGACTCTGACATCATATTGTACTCCTCAAAGATCCCACAATCTGGGAGGACCAAAGTCTCTTTTGACATCAACTTGTAATTATATGTTTTAATAGTTTTAATTGATTGACGTGTTCGATGAGTGAAAATAACCCTTAGTGGTTGTCATGGGCAACACTACCTGTGTCCTGTCTGTGCTGATATGCTTCCATTTTCCCCAGAGGTGTCAGTCATCATTCTCATATCTCCTCATGGAGTGACAGAGAAACACAACCCCACACGCCTCCACTCTGTTGTTCATGGGCTTGCTTATTTGATTCCCTTGTCTTCGCCGGTGAGATGTGGGAGTCTGGAGTAATTACCTGTCCTCTGCTGTCCGCCCACTCTTGTGCAGGCGTTGACTGACAGACAGGCAGCTGAACTGATGGATGATAGATGGAGGAGGTGCTGGATAGGTGTAGACAAGACGGCCACCAATACAACTGGAGAAGAAGCATTTACAACCAAAACCAGTTTTATTTCAAATATCCCTAAACTGGACATTGACTTCTTGGACTTCTTTTGGTTGCTTCCATCAAGCAAAATGGCACATTCATATTAAAATGTACACAGAGGGCGTCATGCTGGAGACTCCACATATGTGCTGTAGCACTCAGTAAGGGACATTTGTTGTATAGCATCTAGGATAGAAAGAGAGAATATGATAGTGTATTTCTTTCAGGAACTATAAGCCAAATAAAAAGAAGAGGTGCTTTGTACCAAATTCAGCTATTGATAATGTCCACCTGCAGTCCCTGGGAAGAAAATGAAACATTAAACTATAGAGAAAATCTGAGATTACCATTGTAAATGGGGCAAAATCCTATTCATACCCATACAGACACACCTAATTCTGAATAGACACAGGCACATGCATAATTAAGTTATAGGTATACTATGCATTTTCAGGTATTTTTTGGTGAGCTCCCCCAAAAGTCCTGATATATTTATATTTTACTTTGGCGTTGTCAATAGCCTATTTCTCATGGCTTGCACCCCCTGTACACAATGAAAATGCTTTTGTTGTGGAGGCAAAGGACTAACAACAGGCAAAAACTATGTCCAAAAAGCTACTAATGTACTGACAAGGTAATGTTTCAAGATTCTCGCGAGATGTTTTCTGGTCGACAATTCTTGAAGTTGCATTGCTGGTTCTCTCGGTAGCGACCCGCTACGGCTATGCTGTATGACTATGTGAGCATGGCGCTGCCAAGTGAATGATTCCCCTATTACAAGTTGGTTTACCATTACCATGTACTTTTAAACTAGATGTACCGCATAGCGGTACAAAATATGACCGCCGCTCAGTCCTGTACATCCGTTCCGCGAAAATAAATCACACTTCAATTTGTCTCCATATTTTACTCCATCCCCCACTCTTGAAACTTTTGTGTATGCTTGTTTGGCATGCCTGAGTGTGTGTGTGCGGCTGCACAGAAAGTACCCTACTGGTGCTGAAAAGGTGAATAGATTGTAGAATAGCCAAAGAAGATGTAGAATTGTTATAAAACCTTTAAAATCTCTAAACAATCACAAGTAGGGCAGTTCATCACAGTTCATCCATTGCAACTGGATTGATGAAAGGTCACTTACACCTGTAGGCTACATTGTATTTGGGAAAAGCAAAAGGTATCAGCATAATGTTATTTATTTATTTATTTTTATGTATTTATAAACAAAAACATCTCTGTCAGTTCCATGCCGTTTTCAACAGCTATCAAAAACAAAGGTCATTTTTTGGATGGATGGATTTTTTTGTGAATGTTTCTTCTTCTACATAAGATTTTAGTCATCTTTAGTTCATGTAATACTTTATTGTCAATGCACAAATTAAGTAACAGTAGTCTGAAACGTTATTGTTAATGCACAAATTAAGTAACAGTAGCCTAGTCTGAAACGGCGCTGTTTTACATCTAACCAGTGGTGCAAATAACTGACATGTCCAAATGGGCCTTGATGAAATGCGTCGCTAGACTGTTCATACACATTTTAACGGGCCAACGTTGAAGAGCTTTTGTCCGTTATTGTTAGTGCAAATATAGGCTGATTCATGTTCCCTTGCATTGTTTAACTGAGGTCCATGGCTAGTCTGGCTTTCATCAGACCAAGCTCAATCTTTTAAGAAATCAAAAATAAATAGCGGGAGGGCAGATCAGGCTGGGTTCACCCAGCCTAGTCCATAGGCACCCCGATATTGTTTAATTTTCCGATTGAGATATACACGCTCTGGCTATTCTAAATGCAAAATGCATCAGGGAGTTATGACAAAACGGTAACTAACAAACTAGATCCTAATAGAAAGTTGTTAGCTTCCCTAAGCTACAGGTAGGATTATAAGGTAGGCCTATTGACAACATAAATTGTCAATAGGCTATGCTGGCGACAAAATAAAATCTCCTTTGAAACCAATGGCTTACGCCTTACAGTATCAAGCGGACTTAAACTGTCATATCGTGGCGAAAAAGTTGTAATAACATTCACGCAGCTCCATGAGTCAATGAAAGCAAAATGAAGTAGCCACTTCTAAATGGGACCTACTACACAGTAGCTTAAGGTGTTTTGCTAAAACAGCCATAATGAAATGAAGGTGTCATTGTTTGGATACTTCACACACACGTGCTTTTTAATTTCACAGACTACAACTACCAAGCTGTAATCAAAGCACATCGATTCCCCTCTCACACCCTGCACGCACTTAAAACAAAATAAACAGGCGCCTCAGTCTCACGATGTATAGGCAAAACTGCATCAGACCGGTGTAACGTTGGTAAATCTTCCATTGCACAGAATGATTTTGTAGCACGTGCAATAAATGATAGTCGAAAGATACAAACAGTGCTGCTATACATTTGCTTGGTATAACCGCATTTATAGTTTTCTACAAATGCAATAAATCAAATGCCTCCATCACTCAACCAACGCTTAACGGTAACATTACCTAGGTCCTTATTGATATTACAAGATTAACGCATTCTGCAGTAAAACCAAGCATGTCCGATAAACATCCTCAGATTTATTTCGGGCTTCAAGAAGAAATGGGAATTACACTTCATGTGAACATCGCCCTATCCTTATTAGATGTTCGGCTATGTAAATTACAGTCCTTGTATGAAGCGTCCATTGTTTTTCCAACCCCTTTTAACTTCCAACAAAATTACGCCTCACTGCAACGATGCCCATCTAGTGGACAAACGACTACTTCGCCAATACTGAAAATGCAGCCATGATGATGATGATGAATATTTATTTTGGCTTTCTTTTAATCCTACTGATTTTCATTTTTTTTGGGGAAATCACAAATGAGTGATTATGAGCCAGGTTTATGTGGGCCCTTGAGACCAACATACCATAAAAGATTCACAGAGAACTGTGTCTGCCCTACCCTCCTTTCGGGGGTCCAGTCCAGCGGGGGCTGCAGATGAAAACGAAAAAATGACGGTTCCATGCTATCCATATGGGGTACATGCTCACCAAGTTTTGTGTACCCCGTCTTTCAGTGTCCCGGAATCCTTGTTGGTGTATGCGCCACTAAATGTACACATAAATTATTTTATTGTAAGGCCCCCATGAACGAAAGTACACAAAACTTGGCATGCATTCAGAGGGTGTCATAATGATCCTACACTTTTAATTTTGTGCAGTTTTGACCTTGTCAGCCAGAGATATTGAGATGAAAACACCTAATTTTATGCTTTTAATTTTTAACTAGGTGGCGCTATACATGAAATAAGTGGTAATGGGATGGGTTGACATGCCCCTTAAGACCAACATACAAAAAAAAGGTGGACCTCCTAGGCCCTACGGTTCTCGAGATATTCACAGAAAACTGTCTCCGGCCACCTACAGGCCAGTTGGTGTATAGTAACATAAATTAATTTATTGTGTGGCCCCCATGAACGGAATTCCACAAAACTTGGCGTGCATACAGAGGGTGTCATAATGATCCTACACTTCCAATTTTGTGCAGTTTTGACTATGTTAGGTCACAGATACCTTCAATTACACCACCTCATTTTTACTTTTTTTGTGTTTAACTAGGTGGCGCTATACATGAAATGAGTGGTTATGGAATGCGTTGACATGGCCCCTTGAGATCAACATACAAAAAAATAATGGTCCTCCTAAACCTTACGGTTCTCGAGATATTCACAGAAAACTGTGTCTGCCCTACCCTCCTTTCGGGGTGCAGTCCAGCGATGGGGCTACAGATCAAAACGAAAAACGATGGTTCCATGCTATCCATATGGGGTTACATGCCCACCAAGTTTTGTCTACCCCGGTCTTTCAGTGTCCCGGAATCATTGACGGAAATTTGGACATGCGAAAAAAAAAAAAAAAAAAAAAAAAAAAAAAAAAAAAATCTGACTAAACCTATATGACCGCCGCTTCGCTGCGCGGCGGTCATAAATAAATACAAAACATGAGCCATCAAAATATTATGAACATTATGTATTGTGTCCAGACCATTAGAAGTCATTAGAATGTGAAATTAATTTTGACAAGACTATTAAGATTATTAGGGAGTAGATGGTTTTAACGGGAAAAGGACGATTTGGCCAGATCGGTGGCTTGCTTAGGGATACTACAATCTGTCCTTGTGGCTGACCTCAGAGCTCAGCCCATTTGCTCAGAGCAGGGCTGGATAAATACAGTGGCTATAAAAATGATTCACCCCCCTTGGATATTTCCTCTTTTAATGCTTTAATAAATGGAATCTTTGTCAATTTAATTTGTCCTTTTTTTTACAATCAATTACAAAAATCATCTGTTTAATGTCAAAGTGAAAGCAAATTCTACAAAGTAATGTTAATTAATTAAAATATATAATGCAAAATAAGCGATTGCATAAATATTCACCCCCCTTAAAGTGACTGACCTAAATCATCAGCGGTCCAGCCAATAGTCTCACATTAAGTGAAATGGAGATCGCATGAGTGCAGAGTGAATGTGTATTGTATAGTAATATAAAGACACTGCATCTGGAATGTCCAGTCACTGGTCAATCTGTATTCTTGTCTATAATTCCACCATGAAGACAAAAGAACACTCCAAACGACTCAAAGAAAAGGTTTTTGAAAAGCATATGTGAGGGGATGGATTAAAAAAAAATTCCCTGGAGTTCAGTGAAATACATCATTAAGGAATGAAAGGAATATGGCAAACGTGCAAATCTGCCTAGAGCAGGCCGCCACCACAAACCGAGTGACCGTTGAAGAATAATGGTGGGGGAGGCCACCAAGGCACCTATGACCACTCTGAAGAAGTTAAAAGCTTCAGCAGCTGAGATGGGAGAAACTATGCACACAGCAACTTTTGCCCAAGTTCTTCACCAGTCAGAGCTCTATGGGTGAGTGGCAAAGCTCTTATTAAATCTCGGCTAAAGTTCGCCCAAAGACATGTGAGACTCCAAGGAAGGTTCATTGATCTGATAAGACCAAAATCAAGCTTTTTGGCCATCAGACCGGACTTCAAATCGCGTGTGCATCTGAGTTTAACGCGCACACAACGGAGAGGGAGAGAGAGAGGAGTGGTGCGTGTGTGCCTGAAGCGCATCCAAGGCAGAGAGCATCCTGGTCTGTTTTGGCAAATCAACCAATCAGTTTTCAGTGTAGGTGGGCTTATATCTCTTTTCTCCCGAACTTAATTAATCAGTTCAGTCAGTGTACCTAGGAACAGGAGCGTCATGGCAGAGGAACATTTAAGACCCATTTCACATCAGACTACACAAAAGTGTACCCAATTGTCTCATAAGAGTAAAACATAATGATAGTCTTGCACACTGCACTGTTTGTAACAGTGACTTTAGCATTGCTCACGGCGGGTTAAATGATTGCAAAAGACTTGTTGAGGTGAGTTTAACAAGTGTAATTTCATTTGCATATTACTCAGGCCTATACTAGATGGCTAGTTGCCAAGGCTACATGAAAAGGCCAAACTACCAAAATCTACATATTTTACTATCACAATTTCTATCAATAGGCCTTCCTTATTTGGTGTACTGACTAGACATTATTGAACAAACATCTGAATTTCAGTATCTAAGTAGGTTAGGTTGGGATGTCTGCTATACATTGTTGCCTATAGTGAGTATTAGCAAAACCGTTTATCATTTTTATGTTGAGGCGGTGGGGGTGTTGTCGGCAGCTGCTGAAAGTAACTAATAAAGGAACTTGTAATCTAACTTAGTTACTTTTAAAATCAAGTAATCAGTAAAGTAACTAAGTTACTTTTTAAAGGAGTAATCAGTAATCAAATTACTTTTTCAAGGTAACTGTCGCAACACTGCCTGTTAGCTAAGGCTCTGACCCATCATCTTCTTCCTCGTCGAATTTCTGTCGCTCTACATACATCATCTGGTATAATTGATATGATTGGCTATGAGCTACCTACAGACGCATTTGATAGACAAAGCGCCCAATAAACGGCTCTGGGCATTCGTAAAACACGCCTCAAATACGAGAAAATGAATAAGTGGTTCCCAGACCCCATCTCAATGAAATGAGGTCTGGCGTCCTTGTTTTCTGCCACTTTTGTTTGGCTTCTTCATGTTTTCGCTACTTGAATACTATGATCCATAGGCCTATACTAGGGAAATGCTAGTATGACCCGTTTGCCAAAATGTGGGTTCTTAAACTTCTCACAACACAAAATGATATGCTAGCACTAGCAATGATTTCTCTTTTTTCTTCTCCTTTGTCAGCCAACTGGTAGCCTGGCTCTGCCCTCCTACGTACTTCCACTCAAATTGTCCTTTTCCTTCAATACATCATCTGGGTTTGCGGTATATTCATGGGTTTTCTCCGACCCAATCTTTACTTGTCCAATCAGCGAAGAGAGGGAGTGGCTGAGAATGATGACATTGAGGTTGTGCACTAGATAGATAGATAGATAGATAGATAGATACTTTATTGATCCACAGGGGAAATTCAAGGTCTCAGCAGCAGCATACATACAACACAAACACATTCTTTAACAGCAGAAAGAGTAATTAAAGTATATAATATAAAAACACAACTAAGCAGTAAGGACAGTAGAAGATAAAGAATATGCGAAATATACTAAAATACAAATTATACTAACACTTAATACAATATATAAAAATATACTAAAATACAAATTACAAAAATACAAATTATACACTTAATCTAAATCAATTCTAAAAACAGTATCCACATAGTGGTGATTAATAAATCAGAGGCGCTTGCAATGACTGAGGCAGGGACTGGGGGACAGGCATCTGGGATCTGTGTGTCTGATGGCTGTTGACTGAGGTCGTTGTCACCTCATTGTTCATGATCGCCATGTGGGGGAGGGGTGCAAAATCCAGTGATGGTGGGGGTAATGATAGCCTGTGATGATGGAGGTGAGTGTTGGCGCTGGTATTGAGGGGTGTGAGGGTGGGGGCTGGGGATGGTGGACAGACCACCGCCATTGGAGCTGGAGCAGGGCAGTCAAACCTGTTGTAGAAGTGGTTCAACTGGTTCGCCCTGTCCAGGTCCCCCTCCACAGAGCTGCTGTTCTTCTTCAGGCCAGTGATCTTCATGCAGTCCCATGTCTCCTTCAAGTTGTTGCAGCTAGCTGCAGCAGCTTCTGTTCCACCTTCTTTTTGTAATCCTCCTTAGCTTCCTTCAGCTTGAATTTGAGTTCCCCTTGCACGCGCCTCAGCTCTGCCATGTCCCCCTCTCTGAACGCCATCTTTTTCCTGTTGAGAAGGGTCTTGACATTGCTTGTTATCCAAGGCTTGTTGTTGGGAAAGCAGCGTACAGTTCTGGTGGGAACAACAATGTCCATGCAGAAGTTCAGGTAGTCAGTTGTGCACTGTGTGACCTCCTCCAAGTCCTCTCCATTCTGTAACACACTCCAGTCAGTACACTCGAAGCAGTCTCTCAGAGCCTCATCCACTTCGGGTGTCCACTTCCTGAAGGTGCGTGTGGGAACTGGTAGCCTCTGTACTTTGGGCTTGTACATTGGCTGGAGATGAATGAGGTTGTGGTCTGACTTTCCCAGTGGGGGGAGGGGGTTTGCACTGTATGCATCCCTCACGTTTGCATACATGAGGTCTATTGTCCTGTTTTTCCTTGTAGGGCAGTCAACATACTGGTAAAAATGTGTGAGTGTGGAATCCAGTGTTATGTGATTGAAGTCGCCAGAAATCACAAAAAAGGCGTCAGTGTGTTGGGTTTGAAGCCTTGCGATTGTGGAGTGGATGACGTCACACGCTGTATCCGGAAGAGCTCGAGGTGGAACGTAAACACAGACAGCAATTGCGTGCGAGAACTCCCTCGGCATGTAGTACGGACGGAGACTAACCGCTAATAACTCCACATCCTTACAGCATACAGTCTCCTTTACTGTTACATGTCCGGGATTGCACCATCTATTGTTAATGTACAGCGCCAGTCCGCCTCCCTTCTTTTTGCCAGAAAGTTTACAGTCTCTGTCCAAACGAGCTACACTGAAGCCAGGCAGCTCAACGTTAGAAGTGGGGATATGGCTTGTTAGCCACGTCTCCGTAAAGCATAACAAACTACATTCCCTGTACAACTTCTGGTTTCTTACCAGGGCATCCAGTTCGTCAGTCTTATTAGCCAGTGAGTTCACGTTTCCCATCACAATCGATGGAACTGAGGGCTTGTATCTCCACTTCTTCTCCCGACGCCACTAGTTTCAGTGATGAGAAGGGAAGATGAAACCGAAACTTATTGTGATGAACAAAACTAGCTAACACCTACAAAAAATGCAGTTGGAAAAACTGTATTACAGCAAAGGTAGACACATACATTGTTTCCTGACTGTTGATGCTGTTTATTGTCAGTTTGTAAAGTTTAGGCGAAGTAGCGTTAGGAATCTCTGATCAATGTGATTGGTAAGGCTAGACCAATGATTTCAAAGTTAGTGCCCGTCGCGATGCAGGTCTTGAATTTCCCCTTGGGGATCAATAAAGTATCTATCTATCTATCTATCTATCTATCTATCTATCTTGGTGTTGCAAACGTTTCCCAATCGAGAGTTGCCAGACTCTGTTCACTTTGTGAAAGAGTCTGGATATTTCCAAGCTAGCCAACTGGTGCTATAGCTGCAACAATTCAAACTGCCATTTTAATGTAAAAATGCAAAGGTCTCTCTCTAGAGTGAGTGTATTGATTTGCTCCGTCTGGACTACTGAAATCAGAGCCATATATGGACAGTTACAACAACTAGGGAATCGAATGTTCTGAGCTATCTCCTTAGTGATTGGTTTCGAGGTTATCACGTGTTTCATGGACGCCATGTTTCATCCCAACATTCAGTAAATTCCCATTGACTTACAGTGAACATAAGAAAACTTATGTAAATTATTAAAAAATACAATTATTTATTTAAAAAATGCCGAACTGTTGCGCGTATGACTGCAGTGCAAGACAGCGAAGCGGAAACCAGTAGCACAATTTCCCCCATCACTCAAAAAAGCAGGAAGTATGTGTGAGGTATGTGTGAGGTAAATGTCAATATCTCTCTTCGACTTATGCTAACACTTTTCATAGGAAAATTAGTAATACCTGTCAATCTGTCAAAAAAGTTCCAACACTGCTTTAGCATGAAGTTAAGTTAACCAAGCCATATCCTAGTATTTTTCGCTAGCATTTTCGCAACACTGCTCCGAGACTGATTAGGCGACGTGGTCACTCACTACAATGGCCATTTTACAGGGCCATTTAAGATATTGAAGGTAAATATACACTGGAATATTTCCGTAAGGGCTTTTTACATACTGATAAACGTTGATAATATAATTTATAGGCTTTTTAATGGCAATTTATTTTTTTATTTCAACATACCGTATTCACCCCATAGGGTTACACTGTAGAATCATCCGACGCTGGGATGAAACATGACGCCCATGATATAAGTTGTCTGAACTCGCTCTACAGTATATAAAACTCTCTCTATCTACAGTATATATACGGCTCTGGTTGAAATCACAGTGTTGCAACATGGCAAGCTCTATGGAAGAGAACCCGCTCCCATGTAGATTTGAAGGGTTCATTCCAAGGTAAAGAAAACACAACAATGTATAGGTACAGGTGATTATAGATTTGTATTAATTTAGTTACTGGTGATTATACACAATTAATACCTGTACATACATATGCATAAATATGAATATTATATTTGATTATCTTAAAGCATGTTGAAAACTATTACAAGGCTACAGTTCTCTCTGTAACACCAACCACTCACAGATACATTGTGGTGTAGTTTTAGCTTCTTCCATTTCAAGACACACCAGCAGGAGGGTTTTGGATGAGATATAAACTTAGAATGGTGTGTAAGTATTCCTATTCTCACCTATCATATGATTTTATGACATTAGCATAGATGCAGTTTTGCTGGCAGTTAGATGCCCCATCACCCTTCAAATATGCTGGTACCAAATGCTGTGTCATCAGAGAACTTTATATGACCTATTTTGTGACAGTACCTGATATCAGACAAAAACAGAGAATGTTTCCCCTGTGGAGAATGTGTGTGTGTGTGTGTGTGTGTGTGTGTGTGAGAGAGAGAGAGAGAGTGAGTGTGTGTGTGTGATCACGTCCTTGCTGACAGCAAAAGGCACCAGCTTCATCTGCATATCTGGAGATGGTGATGGTATGCAACTGACAGTAGTAATTTACTACTCTTTCACTTTTCACCCAGAACACACACACACACACACACACACAAAGACAGAAGGCAGAAATCATCACATTCTCACCAGAAACTTGCTGCTTGCATCTTTTTCATGTATTTAGAGTTTAGGGATGTGAGGTGTGTGTGTCTGAAAGAAAAAGAAAGAAATAAACAGAGAGGGAGAGAGATCTTGACATCTATTGACTGGGAGGCACTATCTATCTCATTGCGGCTGCTTGATTACTTTGGCAATAGTGTCCTGTCAATAAGAATAGGGTCAACTTTTCAAAATGGGAGAAGATCTACTATCGATTTATGAAGTGGAAAACACAAAGACAGAGAGAAAAGAGAATATCATATAAAAATATAGCTGCAAGCAGCAATGTGGGGGCCTAGCAGTACACTAGCAGAATTGGCGTTGACATGGCATGAGCAAGCAATTTTCATGGCAAGTGGATTAAAATGGCTGAGGCATCAGCTCATTTACTTGCACCCCTATAGGCCAAATTACACCAATGTCCTTGTGCGTTCTCACAATCAAGTGCCAAGTCCCTGTACCAAGTTTGGCTTTAGTACATCGAGATATGAGCTCACTTTCTTTATTACAGCGCCCCTACAGGCCTTATGACACCACTTTCCTTGCACGTCCTCACAATCAACTACAGGTCCCTGTAAAAAGTTTGAACTTCATACATCAAAGCGCTGCTGAGATATGAGCTCACTTCCTGTTTTGCGGCGCCCCTAGAGGCCAATAATGCCAATTTCCCTAAATCTAGAAAGACTGGCTATGAGTAATGAAATTGGCCCAAATTGAGGAGCGGCACCAAGCATGCATTTGAAAATATCACTGCACACAATTGGATAACATTTGTGATTTGTGAATTCAACCTGTGACACGGATGACTCCATCCCCTGACCTACCTGCTGATAGTTCCTTCCTTCCAGTTTATCTCTCCTGGGGTGATCGAAAATACACACTCCAAGATTTAGAGGACTCTGGGGCGCCAGGTAACTTGATGGACTACTCCCTTATCAGATGCCTTGTTTTCCACAGTCCCCATACTGTACAGTTCTTCAACAAAACGTAATGAATATGTATATTCTTGATACTGTGCTATCTGTTGGTGCCCTCAATAGCTTACATTTACCTGGTTTATGTTGCTGATCAATTATTTTGCTGATCGACCCGACTCCTCTTAAAGGCACAGTCAACGATTGTGCAGGAAGTCGCATTCTAGATAGCAGCTAGTGTGGCAGAAGCTTGATATTTTAAGTGTTTAAAGACCAACATTAATGCATGAACTTTATTATAATATTGTTTCGTAGCACGGATTTGGGTTGCCTTCTGTAGTCTGTTAGCCTGGTTAAAACCAGACTCATTCACTTTGTGAATAGTCTGGAGACTCATGATTGGGAAATGTTTCCAACGCTCCGACGCTAGTGACGGGTGTAATGGAATGGAAACATTCACGGAAAGAACGTTTAGAGCTTTGATAAAGTCCGAATATGCTGCGTGACCTGAGTAAACGGGAATGTGTGCCCTACCCCCACCTCCCAGCCTCCCAGTCTCTCCAGCTCTGCATTCTGGTGACACCCAACGACCTAAGCCACCATCACCTCACGCCCTGCCCCCGCCTGACGCCTCCTTGCCTGTGCCTGTTGAGGTGTCCACGACTCTGGCAACCTTGATAGGGACATCAAGGAGGTGGTCATCCCCCAGCCCCCACACCCCCTCAATACCAGTGCAACTCTCACCTCCATCATCATAGGCTATCGTACCCCCACCATCACTGGATATTGCACCCCTCCCCCACATGGCGATCACGAACAATGAGGTGACAACGACCTCAGTCAACAGCCATCAGACACACAGATCCCAGATGCACCCCTCCCCCTCCCTCCCCTCCCCTTACACCCCCCATCATCACAAAAGATCAAGTGAGAGCCCAACTAAAGAGATTGCGCAGCAATAAAGCAGTGGGGCCTGACAGACTTGTGTCCAAGGCTACTCAAGGCCTGTGCTGCTGAACTGGGGGAGCCACTTTAGTACATCTTCAATCTGAGCCAACGCCTTGGACAAGTTCCAACACTGTGGAAGACATCATGTCTCACCCTTGTCCCTAAGAAGCCACACCCTAGTGAGCTTAATGACTACAGACCTGTCGCTCTTACATCACATGTGATGAAGACAATGGAGCGACTGGTCTTAGGTATGCTCAGACCCCAGGTACGCCATGCACTAGACCCGTTACAGTTTGCATACCAGGAGAAAGTGGGCGTGGACGATGCCATCACTTATCTTCTAAACAGGACACATTCTCACCTGGACAAGGGGAAAAGTGCTGTGAGAATCATGTTCTTTGATTTCTCAAGTGCTTTTAACACCATCCAACCCCTCAGACTGGGAGACAAGCTCTTGCAGATGGGTGTGGACGCTCACCTGGTAACCTGGATTACAGATTACCTGACCGAGCGACCACAGTTCATCAGACTGAAGAACTG
The DNA here is from genome assembly GCF_017589495.1 of Alosa alosa. Taxonomy (NCBI): domain Eukaryota; kingdom Metazoa; phylum Chordata; class Actinopteri; order Clupeiformes; family Clupeidae; genus Alosa; species Alosa alosa. Next base: position 7,129,220 of record NC_063189.1, read on the forward strand.
TCTCTCTGACACTGTGATCTGCAGCACCAGAGCGCCACAGGGAACTGTGCTCTCTCCAGTCCTGTTCACCCTGTACACATCTGACTTCTGCTACAACACCGAGTCATGCCACATGCAGAAGTTTTCTGACGATACTGCAATTGTGGGGTGTAAACTGGCCTGGTCAGCCAACACTGATGCACTCTACAAGAAAGGGCAGAACAGGCTGTATTTCCTGAGGAGGCTGCGGTCCTTCAATGTGTGCAGCAAGCTCCTCAGGATGTTCTACCAGTCTGTTGTTGCCAGCGTCCTCTTCTATGCAGTGGTATGCTGGGGAGGAAGCACAAAGAAGAAGGATGCGGGGCGAATTGACAGGCTGGTAAGGAAAGCTGGCTCTGTAGTGGGAGCTGAACTGGAGTGCATCACTTCAATATCTGACAAAAGGACCCTGAACAAACTGATCAACATCTTGGACAATGAGTGTCACCCACTCCACAGCACTATTGTTAAGCAGAAGAGCCTGATCAACTGGAGACTTCGCTCACTGCCTTGCACAACAGACAGACTGAGGAAGTAATTTGTCCCCAGGGCCATTGAACTGTTCAATGCTTCACTTAAGGGAAGAGGAGAGATAGACTTCTCTGCATAGTCTGTCTGCCTCTTCACCCCCTCCATGTTTGGATACTGTCTGTCCACTAGCCACTTTTTACCACTGTCTTTCTGCCTCACTGTTTGCGTGCTATATTAGCACATTAGCACATATGCATAACCCCTCCCTCCATGCCACAGCCGAACTGTGGCCACACATTTTCTCGTATTTGAAACGTGGTTTACGAATGTCCAGAGTCGCTACGAATGTCTATAAAATGCGTCTGTACGCAGCTCATAACCGCTTTGGTGTGTCATCATCGTCTTGCTGCGCTCCCTCCATTCTGTGATTGGTTCCTTCGTTGAGGTGAAAACAAAGTCCATGGAATCCAGGCTGCCTAGCAGCGTGAATAAAATTGCGCGCGTAAGGCAGCATGGGAAAACCCAGGCTAATGATATACTGTAATTTAATACAATAATATACTGTATAGTATAATCCTATTATAATATTTCACTTTCAATACCTGAGCAAATAAGCAACCACATAAATACGTCACACCTCACTACTCTGTATTTTCACCCTGATTCTCCCCAGAGAAAAGACAGATTTTCCTTCAGGTATATAAATATCTAAATGTGCATTTAGCTACTTCTTGAGGAGAGCCGCAGCCTGTGTTCCTCCATCTAAGCAGAAACCCAGGCCAGTGGTGTGTGTGTGAGTCATGTAATCTCATGTGAAGCAAAAATGGCATGTAAACATTCCAGCTGTGCTGCAGATTAAAATTACAATATGTGTGTGTACTTATGAAGCATATGGATGGTGGATAAACATAACACCGGAGTCTGAAGACAAGGAAGTGGAAAATTATCACAAGAGCTGCAATCACTCCTGCCATCAAACTCTCCTGGCTGATTGGCAAATATACTGCATCTCCAGCATGCTATTCTCAGAACACATCTGTGTGTGTGTGTGTGTGTGTCTGTGTGTCTGTGTCTGTGTGTCTTGGTGCTAAAACCTGCTAGTCTCAGATGGCATACACTAAAGCTGTATTAAGAGCAGCAGTTGTGTTACTGAAGGGCAGATACTCTATATCCATGACAACAGCACTTTAAGTAATGAAGACTTAAGGCTCTACATCCACATCCCAATGTCCACTAGTCTCCATAGCCTCACTTACGTACACATGAGCAGCCTCAGTCCAACACATATATTTTTTTCAGGATTTGTAGGGTCTTTGTTTTTAACCTTTTTTTTAGCCTAAGATTTCTTTTTCTCATCCAGCACTATGCCTACACCCAGCATGTACACTGATGCGGCCCTCTCATTTGTAAGTGTGAGTCTGCTTGTGTTGGCGTGGGCAGTAACAGCTGGTCTATGATCACGGGTCTCGTGTACGAGTTCATCATCTGAAGCTCAGGGTGCCCTGCTGCTTCACTAACACTCTGGACGCTTATTACACGAGCACTCAGCACACATCTTACCTGCCTGCTTTGATCACGTCTGCTTCTACCCATCAGCTCAACAGCTCCCTAACTCACACTCTCATTGCCCTTCTGAATAATATGCAGACATCTCCCTCCACTTACTGTGTTTAAGGAAAAATGGGAATGGCAGATTGTAATTACAGTATAATATT
>NC_063189.1:7133923-7171423 GCF_017589495.1 Alosa alosa
TTGGCATGGATTTATGGTTGTAATACTGTTGTGTTGTACCCTGGAAATCCAGAGTTCTCGCGAGAGCACAATGGAATGGTCTCTGTGAGACACTCTGGCAAGGAGCAATGATGCACGTTACTTTTACTCCAACATTCCGGGGAACCAGCTAAACTGATGAAGACAGCGCTGCAACGTTGGAGGACAGTACACATTGGTCGTAGTGTTATCTGATTGCGTCGAAGTCCGAAATCATTCAGAGTAAACATGGTCTAGTGTTATCCAATTGCGTGCAGTGAGATTTTTAAATGCATGCTTGTTGCCACCGCTCGAGTTGGGCCATTACATTGTTCTTGGCCAGACCCTTAATCTTTCTAGATTATCAGGGTCTGGATTTTCCAGGCTAGTTGTGTTGTACATTTGTCTGTATTACACTGTCTCAACAAAGTCCTTGTCATAAACATGAAGTTAGATTTAAGTTAACATGATTGCTGAACCTCTGCACCTACACAGGTTTTCTCATATCTATGGTTCACTATATAAAGGCTTTGTATGTCTGTGGTTCAATGGTTAAGAGGTAATCTTCCCTCTGTCTCCGACGCCCAGGACCGCTTTGTATAATTTAATTTTAATTAAAGAAAACAAGAATAAAACAGAAAAGTATTTGACTGGTCATTTTTTTAAAGCTCTTTTATTTGTGCTAGATTTCCAAGAAGGGACTTGAATTTGTCATAATTATTATTTCCAAACTCGGAAGTAAGATCTTATTACAAGCACTTCAAGGCAGCATGAGCCTTCAAAGAGACCGAGAGAGCAAAAGAAAAAGAGTGAGAGAGAGAAAGAAAGAGAAAGAGCAGAAGGGTGACTTGGAGAGGAGGAGACAGGGTGAAAAAAGGCTAAGATGAAAGGGTCACTGGTTAACAATTGCTCTGCAGGAAACAAAAATATAAACAGCATTTCTTTGCTGCATGAGAAGACTGCTGCACCCACATACGCACACTCAGACAGACACACACACACACACACACACACACACACACAAAGCATGCACACAAAGTCTCACACACAGATAAGAGGTACTTACACATCTTCACTCCCTCACCACCCGGCATTTGTGTGTGTGTCTCTGTTAGTGTGTGTGTGTTGTCACAAATGTGTGTTTACAGCGAGGGATTAAATGTAGGTCTCATTCCTGTGATAAGAAAAGAAGCATTTGATATTCATGAAATATTCCCTCTACCTTACTAAAGATGTAAGCCACGCCGAGCCTCAGTCCAAAGGCAAGTGCCTCACTATTTCCTGAAAGCTGCCCCAGCCCTGTGGAGCACTGACACCACAGCAAACCCCTCTCCTTCACTGCACTGCAGCCACAATTGACTCCTCATGACTGGATGACGGTCAGTGAAGCGGTCTCATGAGGTGACCACTGAGGGGCCATCATGGTTTGAGTTAAAGGCATTTTTTTTTTAAACCACCCCACACAAATAGGTGTGCATACAGTACATTCCTGACCACACACACACACACACACACACACATGCAGGGACAAATCATAGATTCACTGGTGGTCACCCTTGGTACAGCACCTTGGTACAGCACCTTGGTACAGCACTGGCACAATAGTACTATGGGAGACCTCTTTGACCAAGTTACCCAACTTGGCATCTTATTACACATAATGATATTTGGCTATAGAAGCGCATCTCAGAAAATTAGAATATTTTGGAAAAGTCCATTGCCTTACTCAGGAAACAATTGCCAGTGTTTTGACTTAATTAGCTGATTAGAGCTCTTCTCAGGTCAACTTTTCTGTATTATAAATCCTTTATTGTAATACTTTGAGATACTAGATTTTTGCTGTAAACCATAATCATCACGATTCGAATAATGAAGATTAAAACAAAAAGTCTTGAAATATGTAATTTTATATGTAATGAAGCTAGATTATATGAAAGTTTCACTTTTTGAAATGAATTACGGGGGGAAAAAAGAACTTTTAATTGTTTGAGATACAGCTGTAGTGCATTAGGCTAGATAACAGACCCTTGGACAACTATCTCAGGTTGTCTCAACTCAGGGCCATGAGAGAGCTGACTCTGCCAGTGCATTCTCCCCCAGCAACCTCCAGAGATGTGGCCCTGCTGAGCTGCACGCTGACAGCCACCAAAAATACTGAGTAAAAATGGAGGTTTACACAGTTCCATCACAGCTTACCACCAGTCCATCACAGATTTTGCACTGTGGTGCTCTGATAACTACCTCCAACTCAACATTGACAAGACAAAAGAACTGGTCATTCATGCATCAAAATCACCCCCTGGACTCACTCACATCACCATCCATGGCCAACCAGTTGCACAGGTCAGCACTTTCAAATATCTTGGTCTCACCATTGACAATAAGCTTAACTTCAATGAACATGCCACCATCACACAGAAACGTGCACAACAGAGACTGTACGCCACACGCAAACTAAGATCACTGTATGTTGCCCCCCCCATCTCCTTCTGCTACTCTACAAAAGCATCATCCAACCCCTTCTACTCTACTGCTCCCCCTGTTTCTTCACCATACTAAATGTCACCAGCAAGAACAAACTCATTTAAATCTCACACTTAGCATCCAAGATAATACAGCTTCCCACCCCCAGCCTCACTGATGCAAATGACACAGCCACCACACGCCTTTCACGCACCACAGTATACTGTAAAAAATAACACTACATCTTACTGCAGTAACACAAGTATACTTTACTTACTATAGGCTGACCTAGTGTTCTTACTAGAGTAACATTAGTAATGTGCCGAACTTGCAACAATGGGGTCTAAAACTTGAGATACACGAGTAAGGACAATTGCACTACCCTATCCCACCCATAGTGTTCTATTTATTTACAAATGTACATACTGTAATTACACTTATACATGGCATTTTCTACTGCTCTTCATACTATTCATCCTGCACATACACGTATTCTTACTACTGTTATAATGTTACTGTTTCTGCACTACAGTACTGTTACCACACTGCACATAGCTGAATACTGTACATATATGTCTATATGGTTCATACCGAATATTTATTCTGCTAATACACTGCAAATATTTATACCTAATTTATATTACTCTAAACCACCTTCTGTAAACCAACTGTATACTACTGTTTACACCGCATATTTCTTATCCTGTCTATGCACCACCTGTCTTTGTATATCACATTGCATTTTTCGATGTATAGATGTATTTATTCTGCTAATACATAAGCAGCCCTGACCATCCCCTGAACCGGTTCTTCACCCTACTCCCATCTGGCCGCAGATACAAAGCCCTGGACTGGAAAAAAGCACACTTTAAGGATTTTTTTTTACCCTCAGCTATCACTGCACTAAACAAACTCCTGTGACAATCATTCATCCCCCCTATTCTTTTGTGTTTTATGTTGTCTGCACTGTCCACCTTTTTGCTTGTATGGTGTTGAGGAGGGAGGGAAACTGGGGGCTATGGGGTGTGTTATGTTATATGTTATATGTGATATGAGGCTGTGTATATCCTGCATGGAATGTAATAATGATGTGTGTGAAAAGGAATATCCTTACAGGACAATAAAGACTCTATTCTATTGGGATTTATTTTCCCAGCTACTATTGTGTAGTCTGTGCTCTTAACATATTTTTCTCAAAATATCTTTGTTGACTTGTTTAGGTGGGATTGCAATTCCAGTTATATCCAACAAATAAAACACGTAACATATTCTAAGTATGCAAATGTATGTATCATAGCTCACTCTCCTCTCACTCACTGCTTGGTGGGGTCTGTGTATAAAATTGATTATTATGCTATCTGCTCTCTCATTATCTTTCTGTATTTGTAATTCATTTTCATTCACTGGCAAGGATATGAAAGAGCTGAGGCCACAGAACACTAACACACACACACACACACACACACACACACACCAGCTGAAATCACGTAAATGTGCTATACTCAATATATTCAACTCTTAGCCTTACACCCACCACACAAAGAGAATCTAATTCATATGAAATTAATAAAAAATTGGGGGCATGTACAGTACATGGGAGCTCACGGATATGCCCTCAGACTGCAGCGCTGTAGCTGCCTGGCTGTGTTAGCTGCTGGCTGTAGCAACTCAAGCTAGGTAAAACCAATTGTTTTTTTGTTTTTTTTGGGGTGAAAACTTGCCGGATTTCTCCTTTAAGAGGAAGAGTTTTTCTAGCAATTTTTTACCCCCTTCCTCCTCCAGGTCAGTATTTTTTTTATTTCAAATTTGTTTTAATTTATGGGTAATTTCACAATCAGGGTGTGCGCTTGACATTTTTCAGATACAGGCCTGTGTACCCCTAAATATGTCATAACATTATATGAAAGAGCTCAACAGACTGACCCCATTTGGCAGAGGATATACCTTTGCTATACTTCATACCAAGCAACAACCTCCCAACAACATGCCCAGAACCAATTTGAACATCAGAAGCATGTATGCTTCTGGGAAATCACAAAGATTAGAATAAACAATCATGTTTTCATATCATAAACCACCTCTGTAGATTCCACACATGCACTGCCCTGTCTGCTTTGACCATCGGGGTTTTGTCATGGAATTCACAGGTGATTTTGGTTTTGATCGATCCCTGAGTTGAACCTGACACTTTCAGGGTTTTTAGTCAATGTAAAGGCTCACTTAATGAAACTGAAACCCATTTGATTCTATTTACCACCTTCGTATTGCAGAGGGTGAAGCACAGTTGATTGAAATTACAATTGTGATTACAAATGCAATTAAAATAGCATATTTATGCACCTGTGAAAACATGCACATCGATACCCTAATTTTATCCAAAAAAAAAAAAAAATGTTTGAGACAGTGTCAGCATTTTACCATTTTAGAAGTAACATATTAATTATCTGTGTGTTTAGACAAATAAATACTAAAATGTCCACTCCAACTCAAATGTTTGACAGTCCATCAGACACAGCTCAAAGATATATCTTTTTTTTTTTTAGTTGTCTAATAACACCAGAAGCTTTCAAATGAGAGACAAGTAATAATTTAAAAGTGGTATGGCTATTCAGTGCAAAACAAATTACACAAGCGTATTTTTAAAAATGGGTGTATTTGCCACAAAAACCTTAATTATGCATGTTTTACGTCATATTCACATAAAAATACTAATATTTATTGTATAGGACAGACTGTGTACTACCCATGAGTAGGGTTTAAAATGCTTCAGATGGGATATTTACTCACGTAGACAGACAATATAAACTTTGATTTTTCAAACGTTTTTCCCAATATCATTCCTTCTTGAGTGTTTTTCCTAAAGTTATCTGTGCGCCTATGCCTTGAAACAACTTTTATATCCTTCTACAGACATATATTGAATGTGTAAAACCCCAAAAATTACATTTTTAGATGGCTTAATTTTTGACCCTTTTGAAACAAAGCGCACACCCTGATTGTGAAATTACCCTTATGTCAATGGCCCTAGCCTATATACGTATGAAAACAACATTTTAGTATAAAAAAGGACCCACTAAGACTCATCCCTGCTTATGAAACATTATGCTTTTATTAGATTGTCATGTCACATTCTCCAGATTCATTTCACTAAAATTAAGCTAGGCTCAACTATTTGATCAACTCAAACAAACACGCCACCTTCACACTATTTTGGCACAACCATTGATTGCCTCATCTCTTTACATAGCAAATGAATGGTATCCGTCCTACGCAGCAGGCTTGCCAGACAAGTATAACTATATTAGCATTGACCTTGTACAGCATCCCAGAAAGGTTACAAACACAACATTTGAAAATTGGAAACAAAGTCAGAAAACACTAACCCCAATGCCATTCCAAATGATAACCAACATACTGAAAGGAGGGATGATGCTTATTTGAGAAAATTATACACTCTGCCTGATGGCAGTAGGATAGTTAGCTATTTATGGAATATTTACAATATACTTATGGTTCTGTGTTGTCTTGTTAATATTCAAGATGACTTTGAACCCAAGTACTTGATACCTGTAATTTATCATGTGCTTATTCATTGATACAGCTGACCTGGCCTTGACCACATTTATGTGTCTTTGTTTGTGTGTGCGTGTGCTTGTGCACGCATGTATGTGTGTGTGTGTGTGTGTGTGTGTGTATGTGTGTGTCTGTGCACGCTTTGAGTCTTCAAAGATCCCATAATGCTCAGGGTCTGCACTTCGAGCGAGAAGGAGTGATGATGACATATTCTGCAATTCTCTCTCCCCAACTCTCTGATATAGGCTACTTGTGAATGCACACACACTCACACAGAAGGCTGTGAATACTGTCACACACACATGATAAATATATGGTTTGTACGTTTTTATTCATGAAAGCACCTCTGGTATCCTTATGTCATCTGAGTACGATCTGAAAAGGTGAACTGAAATCTGTGTGTGTGTGTGTGTGTGTGTGTGTGTGTGTGTGTGTATGTGTGTGTGTGTGTGTGTGTATGTGTGTGTGTGTGTGTGTATGTGTGTGTGTGTGTGTGTGTGTGTGTGTGTGTGTGTGTGTGTTTTGTGTGTGAGAGAGTGAGCGAGAGAGAGAGCTATTTCCACTGCAGTTCCGTTATTTTTGTCTTTCTCCATCTCTTTCTCCATCTCTTTCTCCATCTCTTTCTCCATCTCTTTCTCCATCTCTTTCTCCATCTCTTTCTCCATGCTAACCTCTGATTCTTCTGTTGTTGTTATCATTTATTAAAGGCTTTTGTGAAGAGGTCAGGGTGCTCCTTTAAAAGGGTCAGACAATGGTTTGGTATTGATCGAAACCTTATTCTTCTTAAATGCCTGTTAGTGTTTGTGTGTGCGTGCCTGTATGTGTGTGTGTGTGTGTGAGCGAGAGAGAGAGAGAGAGAGATAGAGCATATCTACACTCTCACACATAGTTTGCACATCCCCCAAAGAGTTCCTCTAAGATAACACAAGGAACAAATGAAAGAGTACTCTCTCTCTGTGTGTGTGTGTGTGTGTGTGTGTGTGGTGTCTATATGTCTCTCATACATATGTCCTGTAGGCTGGACAGCTTCATCAATAACTCCACCAATGACATATAATCTTGTAGACTACTATTGACCTGTGTAATTGTGTACGTTAGAGGAAAATGTCTCCTTGAAGATGTAGAACTTGTGATAGTAAGAACCTTTAGATAATAAGTAAAGGTTAATGTACACCTGCATTCCCATGTGCTCGATCTCTCTCTCAAATTGTAATTCAAAATTGCTTTATTGGCCTGGCGAATTAGGTATCTCCCTCTCTCTCTCTCTCTCTCTCTATGTTTATGTATGTGTGTGTGTGTCAGCAGTCTTCAGGGCTAACGGAGGAGCAGTATCATATGTTTAGCCACCAAATGAATCTGTTTACCTTTAAAGTGCTTCAGTGTTTATTCATTCTGCCCCATGCCTTATGCCTTCCCTAATGTCTTTACCAATATACTAGAGAGAGAGGGAGGTGTGTGTGTGTGTGTGTGTGTGTGTGTGTGTGTGTGTGTGTGTGTGCAATGTGTGTCTTATGTACTATGAACCACTCTGAAAGCCACTAACCATTTGAAAGCCTTTATATTGTGAGCCTGACAGGCATTTGATTAGAGTTCTTTTTGTGTTTTTTGTGGGTGGCAAGCAAATAAGATGAGGTGTGTGTGTGTGTGTGTGTGTGTGTGTGTGTGTGTGTGTAAGAGAAAGGCAGGGAGAGAGTGTTTGAGTGTTTGTTAGTGTATGTATTTGTTTGAGTGGCTTGGTAAGGCATGTGATCATTTAAACCTTGAGCCAAGTGATGAGGACCTTGTGTCCGTTTGTAATGTCTGTCTCTCTGTCTACACAACATACTCAACAGCCTCTGCTGTGGCTTCATCATCCTGACCTTTGACCTTTGGCTTTAGGGGTTTCATGAGGTCTTAGAGGTTTCTTAATGTAGAGAACGTAGAGAAGTTATGTAGAGAATGACTGTGTAATCTTGAGCAAAAAACTATAGAAATAAATGTTACTTACTTATTTATAACTTATTAATTACCCTCTTATTGTTTTTACTTTTATGGGCCAGACTCACTCAGCTGACCAGGCAACAAATACTGTTTGGTGAGATTTGAGTGATAGAATAAACGTGTAGCAGGATTTAGAAGGTCAGACATCCTGAGAGGGTGTGATTTTCCTCATTGTAAACAGCATTGGGTTTAATCATTGTGTTTTATATGGTGCACAATGTTGACGTGTTTTGGTGATCTCTTGTGCTTAATCTGATGTAACCATTTTTACACTTCATAAACCCCTAAAAGAGCTCCAATGGTGAACAATGAAACCAACAGATGATAATGATCACACACGCTGTTCGGAATTACTTCACTGTATTTTTCAGTAGCCGTTTTCTTTTGTCTAGATGTGATACTAATATGTTCCATTTAGTGAGCACGTAAAGTGTAAAATGAAATCAGTTAAATCAAGCAATGAGAGAAAAACAGAGGTCTAATTAGACTAAGAAGTTCTTGTATGTGGTATGATAGTCCCTTGAGGCAAATCTCTCTCTCTCTCTCTCTCTCTCTCCATGGCAGATCAGTATCAAACAGCAATATTGCAATAGATATGTCCTCAGATGTGCTCTCTGAGTGTAATTTCATAATTAATCTCTCTTTTTTCGTTGGAGCGTCTCACAGGGCACACCAATGAATACCTCTCCTCTTGCACGGCTCACAGCCTAGAGGAGGAGCCTCTTTAATGCACTTACTCACAGGGTAGCCCCAAGCAGCCCTCTCCAAATGGACCAACATTTAGCTCCACTATTCACTTATTTTCAGCACTCATCTACACCTGCTTCACTGCTGGGTTTTACCTAGCCTGCCACTGGCCTGCTAGCCACCCCACAGACTTTCATTATGCTCTATTTTACAGAGCTAAATTATGTTCTGCTCTGGCTCAGGCTTATCAACATCACATCTGAGACACTGATTTTTCTGATTTCGATGGCAGCCATTATTGTTGCTCTTTCTTTTAAGCCACTCTCCATAGATGTCGACTATAACCAGGACAATCAGTTATCTGTTAAAGATGTCTTGACTGTAGTGTCTGATCCAGGCCAGGTCAGGATTTACCCAGCATTGTTTGATCATCTAGATCAGATCTGCTTTCCCTCAATGCGGAGAGAAAGCCATATCTACACAGTGGACGGGAGAGGAAGCCATATCTACACAGTGGACGGGAGAGGAAGTCCATATCTACAGTGGACGGGAGAGGAAGTCATAGCTACAGTGGAGGGGAGAGGAAGTCATAGCTACAGTGCAGGGGAGAGGAGAGGAAGTCATAGCTACAGTGCAGGGGAGAGGAAGTCATAGCTACAGTGGAGGGGAGAGGAAGTCATAGCTACAGTGGAGGGGAGAGGAAGTCATAGCTACAGTGCAGGGGAGAGGAGAGGAAGTCATAGCTACAGTGGAGAGAGGAAAGTCCTATCTACAGTGGGCCGGGGAGATAGCAAGACGAGAGCAGAAATCAAAACCTGCACTCACTAATGATGGCACACTTTTGCATGAGGGAGTATATTGTGAATTCAACTCATCTGAGCAGTTATTAGTCTGTTCTTGCATTGGCCTGATACATCACCCTCAGCCCTCACCGTCTGCTCCTCTTCTGTCTCCTGGGTGACAATCACAGGACCAATCACAAGATCTATTCCATCATTTGAACTAATAAAATGATGTAATATGTGACAGAAGCTGTTGGGCTACACATCTTTGATAGATGAGCACATTCGGCTTACGATGGAGTACATGCCATGACAGGTTTATGTCAATTTCTATTCATTAAGGTGGATCTTTTGGAGACTATGTAATTATAATTGAATATGATTGTTTCACTTGTTTAAGCACAAGCTTATGTTCCAGTTTTTTCATGTGGGTGTTTAGTCTTGGAAGAAGGAAGAGTGAGAGGAGTCAGAAAAACTGGGTGACTGAATGAAGTTAACTATGTCCAAAATTCACACATGACCACAAACATCATGCACACAGACACACAGACACACACGCACACACACTTGCACACATTTGCACACACACACGCATATGCACACATACACACACACCCGATGATGCTAGTCATTCTATGGAGCCCTGCAGCCAGTGAAATGGATCATGCTTAAACATATAGCTAAAGTCCAACCATGCTTCATTCCTCCCCATTATACACTGGCCACACTCTACTCACACTAGCCAGATGCCCCCCACCACCACTTGCACACACACACAGACACACGCACACACAGTCACACACAGTCACACACATGCACACGCACACACACAGACACAGACAGACACACACACACAAAGGCACACGCATACACACACACACACACACACACACACTGTCGTGCAGTGCTCCTGCTCATTAGAGGCAGTGCTGTGGCAGCTGCAGACATGTGTAAAGCTCATTACTGTACATAGAAGCATCATGAGGATTTATAATGGGGGCTGGGGACTAGAGGCAGGCCTGTGCTTTAATGACTAGAATTGTGTAGAGGGTGTGCAGCAGGGCAGGGAGATGATGTCAAGTGTGAAGATTGAAGTGATCATGGTTCTCATGGTTCTTCTGTAAAGGGTTACTATCTTGTGAAGTGACAGTGAACATAGAGCATAGAGAACATAGAGCATAGTGAGCATAGAGAACATAGAACATAGTGAACATAGAGCATAGAGCATAGTGAACATAGAGCATAGAGAACATAGAGCATTGTGTTATTGGACATGGTCAGGAACTTTCTATGTCCACCCAATGTCTTGAACTGTCTGTCCACTAGTCACTTTACATTTGTCTTCTGCCTCACTTTTGCGTGCTGTATTAGCACACATGCACAACCCCTCCCTCCATGCCACATACACTGTAAAAAATAATAAGTAATGGTTACTTGAAAAAAGGGTGGAAACTCGTTGCCTTAAATAAGTTAAGTAAACAAAACTTTTCTCTTTCAAGTTATGTTTACTTGAGGTCTACAAGTAATGCTTACTTAGAAGTTATCCTTACTTAAGACTTTAAAGTTCTAGTTACTTACTTCCAACTAGTAAAGTTTACTTCATGCCCTCAAGTAAAGCTTACTTGAATCAAAGTTGTATTTACTACTGTTAAAATGAGTTACCCTTACTTTGAGTTGTAAAGGGGTACTTTATATTGGATAGTAAAAAAAGTTTACTTGCAGAATATACACAAATAGTTGGCACTATTAGATTAGATAACTTTATTGTCATTTTGCAGAGTACAAGTACAAAGACAACAAAATGCAGTTTGCATCTAACTAGAAGTGCAAAAAAGCAGAAAAAATGCAATGTGATATACAAAGACAGGTGGTGCATAGACAGGATAGGAAATATCACGGTGTAAACAGTAGTATACAGTTGGTTTACAGAAGGTGGTTTAAGAGTAATATAAATTAGGTATAAATATGTGCAGTGTATTAGCAGAATAAATATGGATATATTTGGTATGAACCATATAGACATATATGTACAGTATACAGCTATGTGCAGTGTGGTAACAGTACTGTAGTGCAGAAACAGTAACATTATAACAGTAGTAAGAATAAGTGTATGTGCAGGATGAATAGTATGAAGAGCAGTAGAAAATGGAATGGCTATATGTGTAATTACAGTATGTACATTTGTAAATAAATAGAACACTATGGGTGGGATAGGGTAGTGCAATTGTCCACGGGGGTGGGTGTCCCCTGTCAAGGTTTTCGTGGTCATGGTGGACACCTCAACAGGCACAGGCAAGGAGGCATCGGGGGGGCTTAGTTGGTTGGTTGTCACCCGGGATGCACAGCTAGAGTTCAGTAGGGTGACAGCCGCGGGGAAGGAGCTTCCTCTGAACCTGCTGGTTTTAGGTGTGCAGAGAGACCTGTAGCGCCTCCCAGAGGGGAGTGGGGTGAACAGTCTGTGGTTGAGGTGAGAACAGTCTTTGATGATGATGATGATCATTTGCGCCAAGCATCACTTGCCCTGGATAGCCTTGATGGTGGGGAGTGAGGAACCCGGTGATCGTTGGCCAGTTTTCACCACCCTCTACAGTTTTTTTAGGGTAGGTATTCTGGGTGTAACCTCCATGTTTCAATCAGTAGTGTTTGAGCAACTGACCTCTGACTTCACATTCAAACAAGCACAACTTACAGGTCCAATTCATTTGCTCATTTTCAGTTTTCCAACTGCAAAAAGAAAAAAAGGGCAAAATTATTATCAATATGCATCTATTGGCCATGTTTAACTAAAACAGCTGATTAAGTTTCACATTAAATGTTAAAATTAAATTATTTCTCCAGAGACCTAATTAATACTGTTAAGCTAAAAATATTATGATTTGGCAACTTAATTTTCTCTATTGCTTCAGGCCTAGTACATTTATCACAATAGAATTTAAAAAATGTCAATCATACGTTGGAATTATATGATGCCATTTGCACCTCAATAACGGCACATTGGCTTCAAATTCCACACACTGCAACCTAAGTCCTCTTGCTAAATCACAAATCCAAAGATTTTTAGATAAAAGACCATGGCTTTCTCAGTCAGTAAGGTTATGAGTCAATTATCCTAATTGTTTTATCAATACAGTAGGAATATCGACGTAAACCATACACAGTTTAATCTTTACACGTTTTGAATCAACTTAGCATGCTAGCAAGCGTTTCTCATGAGAAATGGCTAATGTTAGAACTAAACTTCATTAAGAGAGCTCATGAAGACAACTGCTATTGGCAAATTTATACAGCCTAGTTTTAGACCCCAGGCTAGCCACCACTTCCTCATAGCGTCGATAACAAAAAATATCAAAGGGCTTGAATACCTAGAATATTTGTTTTCTGCTCAGCATGGTCTGAGGCAGTGTTAACAAAGATCTTTGGTGTTAACTTCGCGATAGCTGCTATCAGTTAGCTGCAAACTGTTAGCAGCTAAGCGATATATCGACCACTTAGCAAGTTGAACTTAACATTACCCCAGTTGTTAATGAAACCGAGATGTACAGTTTTACACAAATGCTGTTAGTTCAACCTATACTGTAAACATTTGACACATTAATACATACTGTAAACTTACGGACAGAGCAAGTCACTGGTGAAGCTGTTACTCCATCCCAAAAGTCAGCCACACCGTAACACTGCCGACCGTTGGCTGTGGAATCAGAATGCTCCCTCTGCAACTGTGGCGTGTACACTGCGTGAGTCAGTTTACTCAGGTCTGAGTTGTGAAGCTTACTCGTGTATCTCAAGTTTTAGACCCCATTGTTGCAAGTTCGGCACATTACTAATGTTACTCTAGTAAGAACACTAGGTCAGCCTATAGTAAGTAAAGTATACTTGTGTTACTGCAGTAAGATGTAGTGTTATTTTTTACAGTGTACCTTACTTAATATAGTTATTTATATATAGATATATATAGACTTTATTCTTGCACTGTTGCACTGTTTGACTTACTCATTTGCACCATCACCATGACACTCATTCACACAGATCACCTTACCTTACCTTATGCACTGAGAACCACAGGCTCAGTCCCTGCTTTAGTCATTGCAAGCGCACCTGATTGATTATTTTTAGAATTGATTTTGATTAAGTTTTATTTAGTATAATTTGTATTTTGTATATTTAGTATATTCTTTATCGTCTACACAGGCTTGGAATTTCACCATTCTGGGGGCAAGGCCACTTGGCCTTCAGTTGGGCATATTTGGTGGGGGGCACAAAGGCCACATGTCAGGGCACTAAGGCCAAAGTTAACTGTAGAATATAAAAATGATCAAAGTTGTATTTAGCCTATTCACTGCAGTAGACCTGCATCACTGTATGAAACATGACAAAAACATGAAAAATGACATATTACATAGAACTGTAAATCTTCTGATCATCTAATAATTACAGATATCTAGGCTACATATAACAGTTATTTTATATTTGGCCTGCTATGAAATCATGTATTGAACAATTTAAGCACAGCTCAGCTTTAAGAAACTCAAATAGCCTAGATGCATGCTTAGCATTTTATGATCATTAAGGCTACTTTCACAAACTGTTAGTCAGCTGTCCTCTGATTTACCAATATCTAGGCGATATTTGTAACATTTATTTTGTATTTGGCCCATTATGAAATCATGTGGAACAATTTAAACACATTGTAAAAATTCGAAACTGGATTACTCTGGAACAGCTAACTGTACAGGGGACTGTTTTACACCTTTGTGTTCGGTAAGGTCTGCTGTTTATTCTTATATATGGTTTGTCATGTGTTAAAAGAAGGGTTCGTGAAGTATTCCACCGATATGAATGGGTAGGGAGATCATGGACGCAAAACCTTCAGTAGAATGTGATCAAATTGAATTATATTATTTACTTTTATCGCGAACCGTTCAACACAGCAATTATCGGCTAACATCGTTTAAAAGCTGAGAAAAAAGCTCTTTCATGTGATAATGTGTGATGTCTGTGTGATGATGAGTAGGCTACTTCATGGAGTTAAACTGAGAAGAATGGGTGAATTTTGACGCACTTTCTTTCTTGCACTGTCACTTTCTCCACTGCTTAAAATACTAAATTAATTTGCGCTGTGAATGTTAAGATTATTTTGACAGGCCACAGGCTAAATAAAAAATCGCTATTAGTAGGGCCTTAAAGCAGAATATTGAAAAGAAGGGGGCACCAAGGCCACCGTGGCCTGTAAACCTCTGATTTTCAAAGGGGCATCACGGCCAACGCAAGGGGCTACGACGGCCATGGCCGTCGTGGCCGCCGTGAAATTCCTACCCTGCGTCTACAGTCCTTATTGCTTAGTTGTGTTTTTTTATATTATATCCTTTTAATGACTTTTTCTGCTGTTATTGAACGTGTGTGTGTGTTGTCTGTATGCTACTGTGACCTTGAATTTCCCCTAGGGATCAATAAAGTCTATCTATCTATCTATCTATCTATCTATCTATCTATCTCAACCTGGAGAATTCAGGCATGCACATACAGACATATACACATGTATCCACAAACACACACTCACACTCACATACACACATATACACATGTATACACACTCACATTCAGTACATACATATACACATGTATCCACACATACACACTCACATACACTCATATACACATGTATAAACACTCACATACAGTACATACATATACACATGTATCCATATATACACACTCACATACACACAGTACATATACACATGTATCCACACATACACACTCACATACACACATGTATCCACACATACACACTCATGCACTCATGTCATGCATACATTGACACATATGTCCACACATACACATACACACTCACATACAAACACATTTACATACACACTCATACACTCATGTCATACATACACAGACACATATACAGTATCCACTCATACACATTCACACCCACATACATGTGCACATATATCCACACATACACATTCACACCCACATACATACACATTTACACTCACATACAGTACATGCATGTTTGCTGTTTGAAATGAAGTGGAGCAGGCCTATCTGGAGGTGACTGCAGAGAACAGAAGCATATGGCTGCAGTCTGTGGGATTGCAACATTAAGGTACCTCAGTCCCTTCATCATAAATCCTCCAGAAAACACAAACATACACAAACACACACACATACAGCCATGTGTTGCTCTTTCAAGCCGTGTGTGTGTGTTTGTGTGTGCATGCGTGCGTGCGTGTACATGTGTGTATGTGTGTGTGTTTGTATGGGTAGAAGTTTGCCTGGGGCCATATTGTCTCAGAGAGTGATGTGAAGAGTCATTAACACTGTGTCACTGTTTCGTCCACACAGACTGACGAGGAGCTCTGTGCTCCTGTTTCTCTGCTTAAGTCCCATCTGCATCTGTGAGTGTTCCTGAGCTTAGTCTTCGCTGAGTCACCATTGTTAACCAGAGGTTGTGCATCTGTGAGTGTTCCTTAGCTTAGTCTTCGCTGAGTCACCATTGTTAACCAGAGGTTGTGCATCTGTGAGTGTTCCTTAGCTTAGTCTTCGCTGAGTCACCATTGTTAACCAGAGGTTGTGCATCTGTGAGTGTTCCTTAGCTTAGTCTTGCTGAGTCACCATTGTTAACCAGAGGTTGTGCATCTGTGAGTGTTCCTTAGCTTAGTCTTCGCTGAGTCACCATTGTTAACCAGAGGTTGTGCATCTGTGAGTGTTCCTTAGCTTAGCCTTCACTGAGTTACCGTTGTTAACCAGCATCTGTGAGTGTTCCTTAGCTTAGCCTTCACTGAGTTACCGTTGTTAACCAGCATCTGTGAGTGTTCCTTAGCTTAGTCTTCATTGAGTCACCGTTGTTAACCAGCATCTGTGAGCGTTCCTTAGCTTAGTCTTCGCTGAGTCACCGTTGTTAACCAGCATCTGTGAGCGTTCCTTAGCTTAGTCTTCGCTGAGTCACCATTGTTAACCAGCATCTGTGAGTGTTCCTTAGCTTCACCATTGTTAACTAGAGGTTGTGCATCTGTGAGTGTTCCTTAGCTTAGTCTTCGCTGAGTCACCATTGTTAACCAGCATCTGTGACTGTTCCTTAGCTTAGTCTTCGCTGAGTCACCATTGTTAAGCATCTGTGAGTGTTCCTTAGCTTAGTTTTCGCTGAGTCACCGTTGTTAACCAGCATCTGAGATCTTTTCTCTTTGAATGTTGTATTTGTATTGAAGCTGTGTGTGTTACTGCGTGCTCAGCCCCTAGAAGAGGAGCTAATGTCATTTTATTTAGTGTGAGGCTGTGGTGACGTTATCATGTTCACCATATGTCACGAGGCATCAGCACATTACAGCTGCACAGGGCTGGCCCACAATCAACTCCCAAACAAAGCCATATGGCCTATCGATTTAGCGCCTCTACACACACACACACACACACACACACACACACACACACACATGCATGCACCACAAAATCACATGATGTTATGTCCACTTTATTTTTGCTCTCTTCTTTTCTGTGCTCACTCCACTGTGTCCAGCAGGTCACTGCGCTGTTCTGTGTGCCCTGCTTCAGCTTGTGACCCATGCGTCTGCAGGCACGTCAGTCATGAGCTCAGCTCTCAGAAGGCCTGCTGTTAGTGAAGGGCTGGAGAGCGGCACCTCCATCAGATCCTGTGTCTCGTGGCAGCGTCTGCACAGAGAGGTGATAACACACACATCAGAGTAGTGGCTTACTTCCTTCCTGTGGCTCTGGAGGCCCCCACGTAGCAGCATGCTCCTCCTTTGTCACCGACTTCCTCTCTTTTCTCTCTCTCTCTCTCTCTCTCTCTCTCTCTCTCTCACACACACACACACACTGCAGCGAGAAGCACAGCCACACCAGAGCATCTGTTGAGCATTCATCACATGCTAGAAGAGTCTTTTATCTCTTATTTCAGTGTGAGGTTTTGGGGTAGTCTCTCTCTCTCTCGCAAATGCAAACGCACATCTAGATCTTTTCTGTTTATTATTGCATGTGTCAATTTGTGTAGAAGTACTTTACTTCAAATGCAAAGACAATAAAGAATATTATATATGTATGTATTATATATTATATATGTATAATATTCTTTATTGTCTTTGCATGTGAAGTAAAGCAATGGGCAGGATTTGAAGTGAAGGTGGAAGGTGATTGTTTCATCTCCCTCTGGTTTTGAATCTCATACTGGAGACTTGTCCCATGTGTTTGAGGGGAGGTGACCATGATCAAGGCTCGGCAGCTGTTTGTTGACAGGTGAGCGGCTCTTTATCGGCCCTTCTCTCAGCAGCTACACGCCATCCCTCAACAGCAGGACTCAGTCAAATGATCTGATAGTGGAACAGTACATCTCCAATTATCTATTATGTTCACCCCTCTGTCTGCTTTCCTTTGCTAAATATATAAATATATATATATATGTGTGTGTGTGTGTGTGTGTGTGTGCAAGGAGTGTGTGTGTGTGTGTGTGTGTGTGTGTGTGTGTGTGCAGTAAGGAGTGTGTGTGTGTGTGTGAGAGAGAGAGAGAGAGAGCATATACACATGCACACTCCACTGAGGGTAGGCCTTTTAGCCATTAGCGGGGTCTCAGATAACAGGCCTGAGGCCACAGCAGAGATCTGAGCTCTAAAATAAGAGGCACTTTAGCATCTCCTGGGCCGACACTACGCGCGCATGCACACACACACGAGCGCGCACACAGGCACTCACACACACACACACACATGTGCACACAGACGCATGCGTGCACACACACACATGCAGATAAAGAATACTTGACAGAGAGCAGATGTTCTAATAGCAATGTTATATCCTCCATTTTATACATTCACCTACAAGCAAGTGTATCACACTGTACATACACTCACTTGCAGAAAACTTGCAGCCAGTAAATAGGTTTAGAAACTAATATGCAGCAACACACACACACACACACACACACACACACACACACAAAAAAGCGCAAATACTTAGTCATGTGTGAGTGCACAAATAAAGTGTATCTGTCTGGTCGTCCCAAGTGTTCACACCCACCCCTCTAAATGCCCCACTCTATGTTCAGTCATTTTAGCAATGTTTTAGCACCGTGTCCACTGCCCCTAAAACAACCCATTCCCCTTACACACACACACACACAAACACACATACACACACACACACACCTACACACACACACACACACACACAAACACACACACACACACACACACACACACACACACACACACACACACACACACACACACACACACACACACACACACACACACATATACACACAACACACAGAACAGAAGCACATATGCTAAGAACAGATCGGCTCAGAACTTATTTTCGCTCCAGTGGGATTTCTGCCCTGGCATCTGGCTCCAGGTCAGTTTTTTGTGTGTGGTCCGCCTGGTTCAGATGGGTTAGGCTGAGGACAGGCCACCTTGGGATCAGCATCCCGGTCCCTACATAGGCTACCAGAGAGTTTCAACTGGTGTGTGCATGCGTCCTCACCATCTCCAACCTCCTGACTTCCTCTTAGACATACAGTATGTGACAGACACACAGGCTTTTAACCTAGCACTCCGCACAGATCTTCAAATAGCAACCTGGGAGCCATTTATTTTTTAGCTTGTTTATCAGTAGAACATCTCACCCCAGGGTTAACCCCAGAGTTGACTAAAATGGTAGAACTTCTCTCTATCTCTTCCCTCTCTGAGTTTATCTGTGTGTGTGTGAGAGAGAGAAAGAAGGAGAGAGAGAGAGTGTGTGTGTGTGTGTGTCTGTGTGTGTGTGTGCCCTTGTATCACTGATGAGTATCTGAAAGAGCTGAGGAAAGTTTGCGAAGTTTTTCCGTGAGCAGTCTGTCTGCCCTCGTCACAGTAATGCTCCATAGAGGGTATTAGGAAATAATATGCTTTAGATTGCTGATGCGGCTTCTAAATGTGGCCTCAGTTTTTCCGACTGAAGGGGAGCACATACTCAAACCTAGCGTGCCCCCCTTCACCCAGTACACGTGGACTTTCACTAAACACACTAACACAACTTTTTGATGACTTTTCTTTTAAACTGGTAACACATACACATGTGTGTTTTTGTCTGTGCGTCACCATGTGCATGTATGTCAGAATTTGTACGTTTCTGTGCGGTATTTTGTGAATGTGTCTTTATGCCAGACCCTGTGCATGTGTCTGTGTGATCATGTGCATGTATATGTGTATAATTGCGCTAATTGTTGTGTGTGGATCTGTTCATGTTGCAGAGGGGGGACCCTGTGCATGTGTCTGTGTGAGCATGTGCATGTATGTGTATAGCTGCTGTTCATGTTGCAGTGGGGGGAGCTCTCTGATGAGACTGGAGCTGAGATAGAGCCAGTGCTGATGGGAAGTGATGTAAGAGTGGGTGGGGCCAAATCCACATGCCATGCTCTAAAGTACTCATCTGTCAGGTGACACGCTCTTACTGCCTGTATACAGTATACGTGTGACTCTGGAAATTTGACATGGACATTTATATAGCATATTTGCATTGTGATTACCCAGACTTGCATAAACTACTGTATGTGTTTCTCTCTCTCTCTCTCTCTCTCTTTCTTTCCCTCTCTCTCCCTCTTTCTCTATCTTTCTCTCTCTACCTCTCTCTCTCTCTATCTCTCTTGTTATTTCAACTAAAAGGTATTTGAGATATTCTGTCCAAGGTCTACAATACTATATTGTTCCTGTGACAGGATCTCTTCCATTCCTCTGTGTGTGTGTGTGTGTGTGTGTGTGTGTGTGTGTGTGTGTGTGTGTGTGTGTGTCTTAAATTAGCCCATTCCCATTAACCAGGCCCATTTCCTGCTCTTGCAGCCCAGCAGTCAGGAAACGATTAGCTGCATCAGTTAACCAGCAGAGCGCTTCACACTAATTCAATGCCAAAATGAGTCTAAAGACAGCTCTCTGTCTCTTTCCCTCTCTCTATCTCTCTCTCCCTCTCTCTCTCTCCCTCTCTCTCCCTCCCTCTCTCAATCTCCCCTCCAGTAGGTCTGTCTGTCTAGACAGTTTGTTTGGGTGACTGTGGAGGCTGTTCTATGTGGCTAATGTTCACACACTAAATCACACACACATTTTCAAGATTTATATAAGAAACATAGCAAGCACCCAGTTAATTCTAGTGTAACATCTGAAGTCCACAGTAGCAAATGCTTTTATATGTATTTTCATAAATGTCCTCCAAGTGCAACAAACCCTTGCATGGAGAGGTTGGGTGACGTGAAATAAACATAGGACAGTGTCTGTGTGTGTGTGTGTGCCATCATGCGCCCAACTTTGCTTTGCACAACCTTCATTAACGTAATGAACACTTCATTAAACATATCTTTTATTGCCAGCCTTTTACTCATGCTAAATGTATGGTGTGCAAGGCATGAAAATAAGTACTTTGTCACGTTTGATCATTTACCAACAAGTGGAAGCACCACCAATGCAGACTGAATTCTGTTTCTATTCTAGTTTGACAGCTGTATGTGGAAAGATGCCCGAATCCAGTAGTTGAAGATAACTTTCACTAAATTTGTTCTGCTTTCTGCAAATGCCCCTGTGTGTCTCTCTGCCATACATTCCTATACTGCCAAAAGAAATACATAAGTGCAGTAGACAGCTCTCTCTTTCTCTCTCTCTCTCTCTCTCTCTCTCTCTCACACACACACACACACACACACACACACACACACACACACACACACACACACACACACACACACACACATACACACACACACACATGAAATATGATTGCACAGTGGTGATTTAGAGTTGATGTCAAGTGATCCATCACAAACATGTAAATGTATAGCAGTAAATTCAGCTCCAAAATCAATGGCCATCGCTGCCAAATGACTTAGCCAACACAACACACGGCTGAGACCAACCCAACACACGGCTGAGGCCAACCCAACACACGGCAGAGACCAACCCAACACACGGCCGAAACCAACCCAACACACGGCTTAGACCAACCCAACACACGGCTGAGAGAGGAGACAGCACATGTCTGAGAGACAGGGGACAGCACATGTCTGGGAGACAGGGGACAGCACATGTCTGAGAGACAGGGGACAGCACATAGCTGAGAGACAGGGGACAGCACATGGCTGAGAGACAGGGGACAGCACATGGCTGGGGACGGAGAGACGGAGAGGGTGGAGCTAAAGACTGTGACTTCACCACAGGGCAGAAGCTGCAGTGAAACGTTGTCCAGTGTTTCAGTGTGCACACCACGTGAGTCACTCTGCAGGCTGTCTGTTCTCACCACTCTTGATTAGTTCCAGTTTTACTTCTGCATGTGGTTAACATGACAACGGGGCTCCACGTGACGGCACAGCCATATCTGTCAGGGTGAAATCAGAGTGTGCTCAGTGCTCAACCCAGCGCACAGAGTCAAGTTGCTTCCCCTGATAATTCTTCTTTTTTATCCCTGGCTTCTATGTATGGAAACAAACATAATTATGTACTTCCTTTCTTCTAGGAAAAAAAACATACATTAATTGAGATGCACATGCTTGGGTACAGGCGTATACAAACAAACACACACACACACACACACACACACACACACACAATGTACAAAGAGACTGTAAGAAACTGTGCTGTCCCTATCTGCACACAGAGAATTGTTCAACACATTTGTTTAAGAGTGTAAAGCCACCAATCACAGTGGAGTGCACAGGGTATGTATGTTCACACATACTAACATCCACTTATGTGAGAAAGAAAACAATGTATATGTAGAGAGAAAATGAGAGAGAGAGAGAGAGAGAGAGAGAGAGAGAGAGAGAGAGAGAGAGAGAGTCACTCAGAGGAAAGGAGAGGTGGGTAGTGAGCATGGCTGAGAGAGAAAGATGTGGGTTGGGAACATTGGCTTCTTCAGAATGGAAGAGAATGCTAAGAGAATAAAAGGGGAGTTTATACATTATTAAACAGAGCAATTTACCTCTGCATCTGCAAAAGAACACTCTCAGCACAGCCTCGGCCTCAGCCTCAGATCCAGCCTCAGCCTCGTCTCTGCCTCGTCTCTGCCTCTCTTCTTCTTTCCTCTGACTCTTCCCATGTCTACCAGCTCTTCCCTCCATCCAGACTGAAATAGGTCATGCCTAAATTTAGACGCCTGAAGAGAAAAGTGTGTGAGGAAAGTTTGCTAGGCACACTTTTCAAAAAAGCAGCTTTTCTGACATCAGCCTTTAAGTCGGAGCAACAACAATATGGCATTCTCCTTCCACCGAACTTCCCCTCCTCTCACAACTCACTCAACTTTCATGAGGGAAGCGAAAGGTATGTGTGTGTGTGTGTGTGTGTGTGTGTGTGTGTGTATTTGTAGGCTATTAGTCTGCAACTTGTTATAGCTTGGTCCCTCTCTCTTTCTTGACCCCTTGACTTTTCCAAAGTGTTAGGAAGTTTAATCACATTGTATTTGTTCAAGGTCTATCACACACAAACACACACACACACACACACACACACACACACACACACACACACACACACACATCAAATGACCTGTTATCTGCACGCATGTCAGCCAAAGGCCTCACCTGAAGGCCAGCGTTCAGCTCAAGGTCAGGAGTAAGCACAAAGAGCAAGAGGAGGAACACATTGCAAATGCACATCAAAGGCCTAAGCAATCAGAAGGGCCCTCAAGTTAACCACAAGCCTCTTCTATATCTGTGTGTGTGTGTACTCTGTCAATCTCGTAAGTGGGAAAATTGGACGAGTTATTGAAATGGTATATCACCCCACCCCCTCCTCTGTGTGTGCGTGCGTGCGTGTTAGTGTGCATGCCTCTGTGTGTGTTTCTGTGTTCATGAGATAGAGAGAGTCAGCTGATGCTGTCATTGATCACAGTAGGGGTTTGCTCTTCTGGAAGGGACCGTGTGCGCGCGCACACACACACACACACACACACACACACACAAATGCACTTTTCTACGCATAAGCTTAATGAACTCCTATTTCATGATAAATCCCACACGTTTTACAGTATACAATATATGTCTATAGTGTTTCCAGGAGAAGATTGTGCATGTGTGTCTCTGAATGTAGAGTTAGCCAGTTAGGCTTCTGGGACATGCTTGCCTGACTCTCTAGAGCAGGGATGTCAAACTCAGGCTGCTTATTTGTGGCCCGCGAGGTCATTATTCAATCTGTATTAGAAGTGGCCCACCGCGTAGTTTATACAGCGCATCCATATCTGAGCTGGCCCGACAGTATTCTCTTCAAGCATCCACGCGTTAGGAGCTGGCCCAGTACGCTATTCTATTCAGCGCATGAGCGCAGCCCAGGGCAACGCAGCCCATCAAGTTGCTACATACTGTACATATAGTGTATCATACACCAATTTATAGTTCACCTGCAAAAATAGGCCAATATATTTTTTCTATTCAGATATTCAATATATTTTTTTCTATTAGGCTATATTCAGAAATGCCTGCTTTCTAATTTTTCTTGTGTGTGTATACAGTTTTAATTCAATAAAAACATTGGTTATTCAATAAATGTTGAGCTTGGCCCACGACATACTCCCAGTTCTTAACTTTGGTCCCCTGTGAATTTGAGTTTGATACCCTTGCTCTAGAGAGACTGCCTAGCTCACACACATATGGGCCGCGAGTGCGAGTGTGTGAGAGTGAGTGAGGACCGTTTTCGCCAGCATGTGTGAAGTAACGTGTGTGGAACTGTGATCCTGCACTGGTGTTGATGGATGCTGATTTGACATGCTGAGAGATTTCCTTAAATAACTGGAGTCCATGGTGAGTATTTTCAGGCTTCTGTCTGCATTGTTTGTGTGTATGCGTGCATGTGTGTGTGTGTGTGTGTGTGTGTGTGTGTGTGTGTGTGTGTGTGTGTGTGTGCATAGGGAATAATTTGCAGGCACTGTCATTCTGATTTTAGCTGAGAGCATGATGTCTGATCCCTGCTTTGAACTTCCACTCAGTTTAAAACCTGAGTACCGCATGCAATTACTACTATCATCAGACGACTCTAAAGAGATCGCCGCACACACACAGACACAACACAGAGACCCAATCTCCCCCAGGCATCATATCCTGTCTCCAGCACAGAACACCTCCTCTCCTAAACACCTCGACACTCAAGACGTCCTGCTGCAAAGGCGAGAGGAGTTCAGACGGGAAATGGTGCAGTGATGGGCATCGAAGATCATTTTGATACCATAGATTTAATAGACCCAGTCAGACCAATAGTATGAAAAATCAGGAACAGAGTTTATTTACAATGATGCGCATCAAGGGAGAGACAGCATGACTTCACCTAAAGATCCATCAGCTGCTCTAACTAGACAAGGAAATAGTTAGGGTTTAAGTATCCTTCCAGGCTGACGGGAGATGGCGTTGGTCATCCCATCTCACGTGGACTACACTGAATCAGACTCTGATTAGTGGCAACCTGGCAATCCGGAGCAGATAGCTACTCACGCAGCCATGCAGAACAGTGAAACACTGCAAAGTCATAATATTCCTGCTTATCTCTAAATACAGTCACACACAGATATACACAGGGACAGTACAGATATCATACGGTCATTACATAGAATCATACTTTTACTATCAAAGTGACCTACTATTGAGAAATGCAGAACATTAAACCACATATTGAATATTGGACATAATGTTCTATTCCACTTTCTCTCAGCATTTAAGGGTGTGTACGAGAGAGAGCATGAAAAGGCTCTGATCTTCTGACGTGAGCTCACCTGTCTGTGTGTATTTTTAACAGAGATCACTTTCAGATTCACTCATCTGATCCCATCAGTGTGAAGGAAATGATCCTATTGAATGAATGAATGAGTGAGTGAATGAATGATCCTAGTGATTGATAATGACTGACTGACTATTATTGTGTTACATGCTCCAAATGTAAAGCACTTTGAGCTGCATTCTGTGTATGAAAGGTGCTATACAAATAAAGCTTATTATTATTATTATTATTATTATAAACTTTCAGTGACAGGGCTGATCATCCATATCACAGTGCTATGGGGTGCATGCTTCTACTAGGCCCTGGCAGGCATGGAGAAGGACTGTGTGCACTTGTGCTGCTGAAAGAGGAAGTGGTGTGTGTGTGTGTGTGTGGTAAATCTGTGTGTTGCGGGGAGTGTTTCTACTACGCAATCAAATATATCCAGTGTGTGAGCAGCCCAGCGTGTTGTTTTGCATGCACCTCTACTCATTGGTGCCCTAGTGCACCAGAGAGCTCCTGCAGGGAAGACATGCACGGCTTTGATCAGCGGCTGAACAGGTGTCTTCACTGCTGCACTGTTTTCCGCCCTCCTGCATCAGAGACATCAGTGGCTGAGTGGTGCTGCTCGTCTAGAGGTTGTGAGAGTCAGCTTGTGATAGGACGGTCCAGCAGTGGCTGAGTGGTGCTGCTCGTCTAGAGGTTGTGAGAGTCAGCTTGTGATAGGACGGTCCAGCAGGGGTCCAGATCCTCGGCATCGTTCCACTCCAACGGCTAAGACGCGTGCTGGTGCGCAATCTTTCTCTCAGCGGTGCTCACATCAGGGAAAAGACCTGTTGTTGTTTACTGATACCTTTCCAAGGAGAGATGAGTCTGTGGCAATTGTAAATAATCTCTCTCTCACACACTAACTCACACACACACACACACGCACACACACACATACGTACATATAAACACACACACACACACACACATACATATAAACACACACAGACACACAAACACACACACACACACACACACACTCACACACACGCACACACACACACACGCACGCACGCACGCACGCACGCACACACGCACGCACGCACGCACGCACGACACACACACACACACACACACAGTTCATTAGCTGACCAGAGGTGAAGTCCTGTTGTGAGGCACCAATTAGCCTTGGCTCCGTATCAAGCATACATACTGGTGCACACACAACGAACAAATGGATTAGAGATTTTAGCACATTTTTCACACAAACACATTCTAAAACCACAAAAGCCAGATGGAGGGCCAACAAATTAAGTAAAGCATGGAAACACATCTTCTTCTTGGTTTGTGGTCAGGGTGCTGTTCACATTGGTGTAGATCCTTATTCTGGCTGTATGATCAAATGTATCATCGGAGCTATGCCTCATCTCTGGGCGGTGACCTCTTATGACCACAGTTTACTTTGCATCTTGGAGAAATGGACCCTGTCCCCTTCTTCATTTTTTGTTTAAATTCATTTGCATAATCATATCACAGAACAAGAGAAAGTGGATGTGGTCAAGCTTTTGACCCAGCTCAAACTCACCTGTAAAAATGTTTATACTGACTATACTGACTGTTGATAGAAACAAATGTGCCTTCACAATGTCTGTGTTCAGGGCTGTTTATTACGTGGACAGAGTCTGGTGCTTTAGGGCTGTATGTAGACTGGGACAGGAGATGTGTTCTGTAGATATCAGTCATTCCTGATGGCCGTGCAGCTGAAGTGATAGGGAATGATGAACAGCATAATGCGACTTTATAAGTGAAGCTAAATCTGAGACTGTTGCCTTAGATGAAGTGCTTTAATTAAGTGTGGTGACAAGCAAACACCATCTCTCACCATGCTCACATACACACACACACACACACACACACACACGGCTCACACACACACTCACACACACACTCAGACTGAGCAAGAGACATCTGTCAGGTGTTGAAACAAAAGGGCTAATTATGGAAGAGATGCAGCAATCTGTACTCCTATGATCCAGACGATCATGTGACTCACAAAACACACAGACCCACCTACATACACATACTCTCTCTCTCTCTCTCTGTCTGTCTCCTGACCTTGAACTGAAGAGCCAGTTCTTCAGGTTTTTGGCTGCCATGTGTGCAGCAGGTAACAGGTAATTTGTGTGTGTGTGTGTGTGTGTGTGTGGTGTTTGTGGGTGGCTGACAGATGTCCCTCCTCTTTAGCTGTGTGATTTATCACTCTCCCGGTGGTCAGGGACCCAAAGAGCTCTAAGCAGAGGTGACATTGCACTTCCCCTCTCTCCCTCTCCCTCTCAGTCTCTGTCTCTTTCACTCTGTCTCTAATTCTCTCTCTCTCTCTCTCTCTCTCTCTCTCTCCTCCGTGTTTTCCTCTTCAGATCCCTCTTTTCTGTTTCTCAGCCTCACTGTCTCTCTCCACTGGCAACAGCATATAACACATTACTGAGGATGTCAATTATTCAATGTAAAATGTTCAGCTTAGTAACAGCTTAGTAATAATGATTTTGATTTGTCCCATCAGGGACAGCTCCAGTCCCTAACTTCAGCCACAGCCTCATCGGCCTTGTCAAGTTGTCAATGGCCAATAGTAGGCTACTGTAAACGCACCTAGAGCGTAAACGCACCTAAACGCACCTAAAGTGTCCAGTGCCGCCGCTAACACCACGCACATCTCACACTGTGTGTACGGCACCAAGAGACAGAGGCAGCACAATTTAGCCAGAGAAGCTTTACTGCAAACTGCTTTTCACTCTTCTTAGAACGATTACAATGTCAAAATGCAGCAACAGCATCTTACATAAGGATGATACTTTTTGGGTCCTCTCTCAGTCTTCATTATGCAGCAGTTCTAACTTGAACTTTATGCGTCTATTTAACTGAACGCAAACGAGAAATAGAGGGTGGCAGGTTCCAGTTGGCTTGCCATTGTTGATAATTGATTTCACCTTTTTAATATAAAAACAAAGGAAATCATGAGGACAACAAAAACAACGCTAGATTCGAGATTGCGGAGTTATCCGGTTCCCATCACTGTCCATTTATAAAATGTGAAAGGACACTTTGGCATAGGCTGCACGCACTGTGATTTGGACTGTATGTGATGTATATGAAGAGCGGTCTTTGCCTTTGTGTAATGGTGAGTCTTGAAATCTTCAATAATCCGTTTCCCTAAGCATTTACATGAAGCATGATATGCCAATTGAAACACATTACACTCAGATAGCTAGGTGGCTACCAGGTTCATAATTCACTTTTAATTGTAAACAGAACATATCGAGCTAGCATCATGTAATTACATAGCCTATTTCTATTTCCACAGGCATAAAGGTTGTTTACCAACTTAATAGTATATAGGCTATATTTGAATGGAGCTGGCAAAATAATATGAATAGGTAGCCTGACGAGCCAGACCCACATTAAAATGTGCTCAGTCCGAGGGGCGGGATAATCAGTTGTCTTTCAAATTCCCTCTGCACGCAATAGGACAGCGGCAGCGCTATGAGTCCCATGCGTTTCCCACCAGCGGAGCTAGTTGGCTGTTCAAACGTTTGCCAACTTAATAAAAGCTTAACTCGTGTCACACTGTTCGCCAGCAGCAACATCCATCTTATTTGTTTTCAAGTAGCAGGGAATTCAAGCCAAACCGTTGCAACTCTGCCATCAATCATTATGTTAAGCCCACCTAACGACTCTATACACGATTTCATTGGCCTGATTAAGTTTCGATTTCTGGAGCTCACAAGCCAACGGAGAGTTGCTAGACTACCCCTGGCAGCAAATGTAATTCGCTGCCGCTAGGGGCGCGTCTAGATTTCTAGGCTAATGAATAGGCCTACCGTGTAGCCAGACAATGCTCTTAAAGTGACAGTGCACCATTTGTAAACGAGTTAAACAGCATCAAATCGGTAGCATTTCTTAAGAAATGTAAATTTTCAAAACTTGTTTTAAACTTACTTAAGTTGTTTTAAACTTACTTACGTAATTATTACCATTTGAATATTATATATATAAATATATATATATATATTAGGGCTGTCAAAATAACTGATTAATTTTGATTAATTAATTGAAGAAAAAATAACTGATTAAAAAAAATAATGCAGATTAATCGATTCTGTATGACCTTTGACCCCGAGCCGTTGTAGTCAGTAACCATTAGACTGTAAAATGAAGGAGAGAGAAGAAAATGTGCTGCCTAGATCATTGATTGGAACATTTACTTTTCAAAAACGGCTTGTTGGTGTTGATAAAAATAAAGTGTTGATTAAAATAAAGTCCTCTGCAATGTATGTGATAAAAAAAAACTTTTTCCCGAAGCACTTTTGAATTTATTTCCTCAGCATATTAGGTCATATCATAGGTTATTATGGCCATTATTAAAATAATAATAAAAGAGTTTTTGAACTTTAATGTCACTAATGCTGATTATTCAATGATTCATTTGAATTTAAATATTTAAAATACTTTCACAGCAAAAATAAATTTAGATGAATTAATCACAGAGTATGTAATTAATTCGATTATTTTTTTTAATCGATTGACAGCCCTAAAAAAAAGAAATATATATATATACAGTAAAATGATATATACATAATTTTCTTTTGGGAGGGGATTGGTGAAGTTGGCAACCCTAGCATTAAAACAAAAATCAAGTAACGTTCCAACATTACTTAAGGATTACCAAATGTGTGTTTCCTCATTAATAGAGTCTTATGTACAGTACTATGTTGTATCAGTATGTTTCCCTTTGTTATAAAATAATTAGCAATTTCCTAAATAGTTACATCTATATTACTAAGGATACAATTAATATGTGCAAGCAGTAAACTAATTCATAATTTCTAATGTTTACATACTGAACACAGGATGAACTCATAATGTACTAGAGATTATGTCAATGTTATTGTAGGTGAATACCTCACTTATTTCAATGGCAATTCAATGTTATTCAGACTTCATACATATAGTACATATACATACATACATATATATAACAGTATACCTACTGTTTGCCAGTCAGTAGACAGTCCTGTGCAATGAATAAATCTCCGGTAGGATTTTTGCCTGATGTTTTATGTGTATGTGAACATCATGGCGGGTTGTACCATATCCCCACTTGCTTTTACAATGGCAATGGAGGTCATCATTAGGGCCTTAAAATGGGTAGTGGGTGGGGAGAAGTTGCAGGGAGGGACACGCCTCCCCCCGATTAGGGCTTTCATGGACGACATGACAACCTTGACGTCAACCGTTCCATGCACCAACAGGTTGCTGGATAAGTTAAAGCAACACCAAAGAACTTTCCCTCTGTCGCACGCACTATTTGTTTATCCAGCACCGGCTTTGCAAATAACAATGTCCACAGACAAGGTAGAATATTTTGCATGACTTATAAAAGTACGATGTATTGCGACATCAGATGCAAGTCAAATTTGTAGTTTCTTATGTCTCATTCCATCGAACTACAGATCCGCTACCCGATCTGGCAAACTTACATAGTGCGGTTATAGCCGATAGAGGGCCGCTGGCTTTAATGCAGAATTGCCGTTCACCCTATTACGAGTTGATGAACCACTGAAACGATTTTGGAAATATTATTTTAAGGTATAAAAAACTCTTTGGTGTTGCTTTAAATAGCTGCAATGGGCCAGAATGAAGGTGAAGCCAAGTAAGTCTAGGAGTCTCTCAATTGTTAAAGGGAAGGTAATAGATAAGAAGTTTGCTATAAATAAAGAGGTGATTCCCACAGTTCTGGAGAAACCAGTGAAGAGTCTGGGAAGGTGGTATGATGCAAGCCATAGTCATAGGTCACAGGTTGAAGACTTGAGATAGGACACTAGGCAAGGTGTTGCAAAAATTGACAGGGTTGTATAGACAAGTGAGACAAGTCAGGGTTGCCAGGTAAGCTCAAGCTGTGGTGTCTGCAGTTTGGTTTATTGCCTCGGCTAATGTGGCCATTGACAGTTTATGAAGTTCCTCTGTCAAAGGTAGAAAAGTTGGAAAAAATGATCAACTCCGTTGTCAGAAAATGTCTCGGAGTCCCACGCTGCTTAAGCAGTGTAGTGTTGTATGGGAAGGGCATTGTAGAGTTGCCAAAGTCTAGTCTGACAGAGGAATTTAAGTGCGCTAAGGCTAGATTGGAAATGACTCTTACTCAGTCCAAGGACCCAGTGGTGAGGAGAGTTGCACCCACAGTTGATGCAGGGAGGAAGTGGAACCCAGAACAGGCAGTTAAGTTAGCTCAATCAGCATTGAGGCATAGGGATATAATGGGCCATGTGCAGCATGTGCAGGTCTAGGGGTGGGCGTACTGTAAGTAAACCCTTGTGGAGCATAGAGGAATATATAAAGGGCAAATCTGGCGGCTCAGAAGCAACCGAGATGAAACCCAGCTAAAAGATCACTTGGCTCTCTGAGTGAACTGGCCAATAAACATGCTGCTGGCAGGGGCGGACCTGCCATTAGGCATGGTCAGGCAATTGCCTGGGGCCTCGGCCACCAGGGGGCCTCGTCATCCCCATATCGTTTTTTTTTTTTTTTTTGTTAAATAAATGACCACCGCATCCAAATTATTTATATTCTAATCCATAATAAAGATTGAAAAAATATTTTGCCTCATGATTGCTTATAAACTCATCATAAAATCAAATGACTGCAGGTCCGCTTCCTGTCACCATAGCAGCAACTAGCTAGCTTCTAGTCTGAACGAGGTGTAGAGTTGAGCGATTGACAGCTAACGTTTCCAGAGTGGAAGTGATAAATGAAAAAGAAAAAGGGAGGAGGAAGAATTTAGAAAGAAATTGTCTAAATTAACCAACTTCTTCCAGTCGAAGAATTCTTCCACGGAAGAAAGTAATTTGGACAGTGATGCAACAACATCTGCAACATCTGCTGAGCTTGGTGGTGTAGCTAATGCTAGCTGCAGCAGCTGTGGTAGGCTACTGATGCACCAACACCGGCAACTTGCACTACATATTCTTCTACTGATGATGATGATGATTATGATGTTGATCTAGGTGAAACAGTCGTGAGGGACAAGATCACTGTCACTGCTGAAGTCCGCACTGGTGCTGTTGGTGCTGCTACGGACACCATTTCAGTAGCAGAAGCTTTGGGTGCAACGAAACCAGTAACGTGAGGAGCCCTAACAAGATACCTAGTAGCACTACAGTTATCAGTGACAACCCTGCGTTATGGCAAGACACCGTAAGAGATGCAGAGCCAGTTGAATCGTTAAAAAATGGCCCCGTGCAAATTAATAACTTTGAATTCCCCCAAAATGCAGATAAACCACCCAGAAGATTCACGGTTGAACATTATTACATGACCATGAAAAATGGAGAAAAAATAAACAGAAAATGGCTAGTTTATTCGGTCAGTGCAGACGCTGTTTATTGTTTTGGATGTCGGCTTTTTGGAACACCTCATTTAGTTTGCACGCACACACTCACTCTCTCTCTCTCCCTCTCTTCTACACATAGCCTACACGGACAGACTCTCATACAGTACATAGCTACATAGAGTATATTCACACACAGAGACGCCAAACCCCTAGCCCACACTTTCTCTCTCTCTCTCTCTCTCTCACACACACACACAGACACAGACAGACTCACACACCATTGATAATTGTAGCCTAATACTTTCAAAGGTTTTTACTACCGTTTCTTGATTGTCATCTATGGCAAAAAATATTTGTTGTATTTGAGTATGACTCAGCGTCCCATTATTACAGAATAAAGAGTGTTTTAGTTTTAGGGTTGTGGTGTGTGTGTGTGTGTGTGTGTGGGGGTCTCGGAGGGGCCTCGGAATCCTTTGCCTTGGGCCTCAAAGTGTCCAGGTCCGCCCCTGGCTGCTGGTCCAATAGGACATCTACTTTCTTAAGTGTATCATTAGGTAGTGATGAGCTCCAATTGAGTAAAATGTTAATTACTAGTGAAGTGATGTTAAGTAAGCACTTAATACGAGTAGTAGATAAGTTAGGACTAGGTTTTAGGTTTGGAGGAGTAGATAAGTTAGGACTAGGCTTTAGGTTCGGAGGAGTAGATAAGTTTGGACTAGGCTTTAGGTTCGGAGTAGATAAGTTAGGACTAGGCTTTAGGTTTGGAGGAGTAGATAAGTTAGGACTAGGTTTTAGGTTTGGAGGAGTAGATAAGTTTGGACTAGGCTTTAGGTTCGGAGTAGATAAGTTAGGACTAGGCTTTAGGTTTGGAGGAGTAGATAAGTTAGGACTAGGGTTTAGGTTTGGAGGAGTAGATAAGTTAGGACTAGGCTTTAGGTTCGGAGTAGATAAGTTAGGACTAGGCTTTAGGTTTGGAGGAGTAGATAAGTTAAGACTAGGCTTTAGGTTTGGATTAGCAGTTTGTAGTTAAATAGTAATAACACCACAAACCAAAAAGTCCTTGGAAATTCAAATATAAAAGTAATGACTGGTATCAGACCATGTTATTGCATGGAAGTAGATGTTCTATAGATCTAACAGCTAAGCTGCAGCAATTTCTCAACGAGACAAGAGGTAGGCCTAGGCTATGTAGCCTCAATCAGAGCCCGTCTACGGAGAGTCTGTTCACTCCCATTGTATCGAAACTGGTTGCAGTTCACCCAAAAAAAACAAACATTTGGTTCAGTTTAAAAAGAAGCTATCCTAATAGCTTCCCTGCTTGCTTTTGATTTTGTACTTGGTAGCTTGTCATTTCTTCAGATAATGTGTATTTTAGTGTCAGACTTCATTCCCATCACATCCCTTAACAAAATGTGAGATTACATCTGTTTTGTTCATTCATTAGCTTGCCTGACTACACACTCACTGGATGGGAAGCTTTTCAATTACCCCTTATTATGACCACCGCGCAGCATTATTTTGACCTATGGTTAACTTTTCTGGACCAAAAATAGGTTCTAGCAAAGGGGTCTCATACAATTGTCAGGTTTACTCATGTGTGTGTGTGCATACATGTGAGTGTGTGTGTGTGTGTGTGTGTGTATGTGTGTGTGTGCATGCATGTGTGTGTGTGTGTGTGTGTGTGTGTGTGTGTGTGTGTGTGTCTGTCTGTGTGTGTGTCTGTCTGTGTGTGTGTGTGTGTCTGTGTGTGTGTGTGTGTGTGTGTGTGTGTGTGTGTGTGTGTGTGTGCGTGCATGTGTGTGGTGTGCAGAGGTGGAAAAAGTACGAAAATATTGTACTCAAGTAAAAGTACCAATACCTTGATGAAACATTACTCAAGTACAAGTTAAAATACCGATCTGAAAATGTACTTAAGTAAAAGTAAAAAGTAGTTCATTTAAAATGTACTTTTAAGTAAAAAAGTTACTTAGTTACTTTTTTTTTTTTGGGGGAGAGAGGGCTTCCAGAACAACCAGCTTTACCAGAGACTTTCTAATGAGGAGATACAGCACTCAAAAAATCCTCCATAGTAATGCATGGGGTTAGTCAGTTGTCTACAAATATCACAACCCTTCCGCGGCAAAACGTTGACATGTGAATACATTGAGCCAATCATGTGGTGTGTTGTAAAATACATTGAGCCAATCATGTGGTGTGCTGTGAAGACATTGTGCCAATCATCTGTTGTGATCTCGCTGCTGGAGCAAGATTGGTGAAGCCTTTA
Organism: Alosa alosa; assembly: GCF_017589495.1. NCBI lineage: Eukaryota > Metazoa > Chordata > Actinopteri > Clupeiformes > Clupeidae > Alosa > Alosa alosa. The sequence goes on from NC_063189.1 coordinate 7,168,757, forward strand.
CGCACACGCATTTCTGCCGGGGCCAGGATGCACGATAAGTGCCCAAAAGTGTTGCAATATGGCACGAAAGTGGAGGTACTTGCCTGAAAAGGACTTTGGTCCTAGCTCGAGTTGCTGCAGCCAGCAGCTAAGGCAGCCATGTTCATGCTCCCAGTGTGTAGCGCCAGCTGCAGCAACTCGAGCTAGGTAAAACCGATTGTTTCAGTTTTGTTCATACCGACAGCACTCGGTGACGTTGAGAAATGGAGATCTATGTGAAAAATCACCGGAGTTCTCCTTTAAGTTTGAGCAGTAGTTGATTTTCAAAGTTAGTTGCACTCATCCTTGCGTCGCTTTGCAGTGAACAGTAATCCAACTGAAAAGCCCCTCACAGGCAGCTGAGGCAGGGAGGCCAATGTTGAGTTGTTTTTTTATATTTGGAAACAAGCAGAAGGTTCAGCAGATTAAAGGGCGTCGAACTGGGGGGGAGAGTGGGAAGTATAGGGCCCCAATGGAGGAGAGGGCCCATGAAAAGTGGAATACGGGGGGTACAACATTTTCACCAGGCATTAGTAATAACTCAGGTAATCCACACATAAAAAATCCAAACAACTCCATAAGTAGAGTCATGTGTAATGAAGTGGAATAACACAGGGAAAAAGTATTGAACAAGCTAAGAAAAAGCACTAAGGCAAGGAAAGGGAAGGAACGAGCTGGAATCTGTAAGTAGTTAGAGTAGTTATCCTTTCTATCTGTGCAAATTAATATAAGCTTGGTATTGATGGGCTATAAAAAGGTTTTTCATTACCAAGGTGTCACACAAGAAACATTTCATGATGGATAAAAGCAAAAAGCTCTCCCAAGACCTTTGCAACCTTATTGTTGCAAAACATATCAATGAAACTGGTTACAGATGCATTTTAAAACTTCAGAATCTTCAGTAAGCAGCATGGGAGCCATTATCTGCAAGTGGAAGAAACATCACTGCCATGCAGGATCTCCTCGTAATATTTCTGACCAGGGAGTCAGAAGGATAGTCAATTCCAAAAGCCAAGGACCACTTTCGAGTAAGCTCCAGAAAGACTTGAAGGCAGCCAATTCAATTAAATTCAATTGAACAGTTCTGGAAGTAACTAAAGATCAGGATTCACAAGAGGGACCCCTGGAATCTGTTTAGAACAATGGGCCAAAATCACACCTGATACTGTGACTAATACGTTTTGTCATACAGGTCTTGAAGCTGTCTTTACAAACAAAGGCTTTTCCACAAAGTATTGAAGAAATTCCAGTAGGCACGTTCAGTACTTTTTTCCTGTGTCATTCCACTTTAATACACATAACTCTTATGTTTGGATTTTTTATACGTGTGTTAATATAATGTGTGGTGAAAATTTCGAATAGACTCACTGGAAATTTAAGCTAATTACTGAAAAAAAAAAAAAAAATATATATATATATATATATGTCCACCATATATTTATTTTACCTGAATATTTTAACTTCCAAATTAAATGTCAAAATGAATGTCAGAATTGTCATGAATGAAAGTTTGACTGACTGGATTTTGTATACAAAACATAGTGAAAACTGTCTAAGGTCACTCTCCCTTGCTAAAGAGCTAAATGGTTTAGTCCGCCTGCACGATTCATAAGGTAGTCTATCTTTTGTTTATTTAGTTGAGCATCGCTAATAGTGGACCGCTAATTGTTGTGCTGCTGGTGCAATGTTTTCTCCAAGAAAAACAAGTTAGGTTACTAAAAAAGAGAGACATCAAAATGAGGGGAAACAACTGCTAATAAACTTCTTTCCAAAGAAAGGTGAGCACAAACGTCAAAACACGAAAATCCCATGGTGTTTGCTTGAATATCACAGCTATCATTAGTGCTAAACGAACTGAGACAACCCATTGAAATAGCGGAAAATACACTTTCATAGGTTAGGCTACACATGTAATCTGATGCATCTCGTGATCCATCTCCAGCTCCAGCTCCATCCCTTTCAGAAAGACTGCATAACGCCAGCTTGATGTCCTGTTGTAGGCTACATGCTGATCATTATCACTAGGCTAGTGGTTTAGGGCCGATTTCTTTTCTCTCCCTTTCTGTTTTCGTTATTCTTAACTTTTTTTTTTTCAAGTAACGGATGGGATTTTTTATGTAGCGGCACAATACTTCACTCAAAAATGTAATCAAGTAAAATTTAAAATACCGATTTTATAAACTACTTAAAAAATACAAAATACACAGAAAAACTACTCAATACAGTAACGTGAGTAAATGTATTTCGTTACTTTCCACCTCTGGTGGTGTGTGTGTGTGTGTCGAAGAATTCTTCCACGGAAGAAAGTAATTTGGACAGTGATGCAACAACATCTGCAACATCTGCTGAGCTTGGTGGTGTAGCTAATGCTAGCTGCAGCAGCTGTGGTAGGCTACTGATGCACCAACACCGGCAACTTGCACTACATATTCTTCTACTGATGATGATGATGATTATGATGTTGATCTAGGTGAAACAGTCGTGAGGGACAAGATCACTGTCACTGCTGAAGTCCGCACTGGTGCTGTTGGTGCTGCTACGGACACCATTTCAGTAGCAGAAGCTTTGGGTGCAACGAAACCAGTAACGTGAGGAGCCCTAACAAGATACCTAGTAGCACTACAGTTATCAGTGACGACCCTGCATTAT
>NC_063189.1:7176423-7198923 GCF_017589495.1 Alosa alosa
AAGGCAAGTAAAGGCTAATGGCTGACCCGGGGCTTGAACATTTTTCATAAATTGTTATCCTTAGGCTATAAATCTCTCTCTCTCTCTCTCTCGTTCTCTCATAAATCTCTCTCTCTCTCTCTCTCTCTCTCTCTAACACACATACACACACCTTCACAAATTTGGAGGCTGATATACACAGTGCATTGATACATGCAGGCTACAGCTTCTGTTTTGCAGTTGATGAATCAAACGTTACAGGTGCACAATCATAGAAGAGAATGAGTGAGATGGTGCCATCTCTCAGTCAATGTTTGACCTCAGACCACACATTAGCCCTGTATTAATTGGTCCACACCTGGCATGAGGCTATTTTATGGAAGTCTCTCATTTTATTAAGGTATGTTATTTTAAATGCCTCCATAAGTGAAAAAGTGGAGAGATGCCATATGTATAGTTTCCTGTTTTTTGCCAGACAGTATTGACAAAGCAGTTCATTTTTAACCCACATCGAGGGTAGACTCTAAGCCTTTTTCCAGCTGATGTTGCTTTTGTAGAATAGACCCTCCTGTGATATGCATCAGCCCGTATATCATCAGACCATTTCCAATCATTTCCAAATTGAATAATGCCTTTAGCTCTTTCAACCCAAGTTGCCCGACTGACTCCAAATGACTAACTGTTGGATTGCAATGAACCAGATCTTGAATGATACAAGGACTGATATGGTAATAAAACTTTCACTCATTTTTTGTGTGTTCTTGGTGACTGTCTGGATTACTGTGAAGGTGCTTGATCTTGTTCTGTTCAGAAATGGTATGTGCCTAATGGAAAGGTCAACTACAGCTTAGGATAGTGCTGTCTAGTACTAACTCTTTTAGAAATATTTCCCTTGCATGATTGCCAACCTTATTGGAACAGTTGGAGCAGGTGGAGGCTCTGGAAAAAAAAGCCCCTAAACCGTCTGTCACACACACTGCTACATACACACTATACACATATACACACACAGGAACACAAACACATTTCCTTGTGTCTGTGTCTGCACCACACAGCACAATGACATGCCATTTATTGAATGGGATTGCTGGTGGGTATATAAAAAAGGCCATTACAAACGAGAATGTGATTTATGAAATCAATCGGCAGGCGGGGGAAGCAAGCAACTCCCTCATTGTGTGTGTGTGTGTGTGTGGGGGGGGGGGTTGAGTGTGTCGATGTTTCTCCCTCATTGTGAATGCGTATCGCCTCTCTGCTTCACAGACAAACGACCCGCCTCTGTGGAAGAGAAACGGCTGATGCTAAACCCGCGCTAATCAACTTGTGAAATTAAACATCAAAAATGCAAAAATGATTGTGTGTGGCAAAGCGATTTGTCTGCAATTAGGTAGAAGGGCATTACTCACAGTGGAGGCTATGAGTTGGCAGAGGGTGGGGGAGTGGAGGGGAGGAGGGCACACAGGGCCTATTAAGATGTTTAAAATACAGCACCAGCAAGAGCACTACAACAGAAGGCTAATAAACAGCCTGATGCTAACAAGACCTGCCGACGCACACTATCTCTTATACACACACATTCACTCTCTCTCTCTCTCTCCCTCTCTATCTCTCTCTCTCTTATATACACACATTTTATCTTTCTCTCTCTCTCTCTTATACACACACATTCTCTCTCTCTCTCTCTCTCTTATACACACACATTCTCTCTCTCTCTCTCTCTTATACACACATTCTCTTTCTCTCTCTCTCTCTCTCTCTTATACACACACATTCACTCTCTCTCTCTCTCTCTCTCTTATACACACACATTCACTCTCTCTCTCATTTGGCATTGTCTTTCGTATTCATCATCAGCCATGTTCAAATACTGGGCATACTGTACACATAAGACAGGTCACACACAACCATACACACACACTTGGACTGCATACCACATACTGTACAGTAGGTACAGTATCAGAAGGGTACACACACAGATAAAGGTGCAGTACACTAACACTATGTAATACCACCTAGTGTTAATTTCGTCAGAAGAGACGAGAGGAAATATGTTCGTCAACAACCTTTTTTTTCATGACTAAGACGAGACGATGACGAGACGGCAGTAATGCCCTGAAACACTGACTAAGACTATCTTAAGATGAATTATTGTTGACGAAAAAAGATGAGACTAAAATGTTTTGCATGAAATAAGAACTAAGATAAAATCTCTCTTCATTTTTGTCTACAAAATGAGAAGACAGAATATCTAGCTGTTACGTTTTCAAAATATTCCGAATGAGTTCATACGCAACAGCTTTCCTGTAGGCTAGTCTACGTGCTGTTGCTGCAACCCTGTGGCTGCAACACGAAATTACATGGAACAAGAACACTGGAGATTTCTGCCAGAGTTAGCCAACTAACTACCTAAGCTTTATGCCACAATGCTACATACCCAGAAGTTGAAGCTTCTCTCATACAAATTAACATCCACCAGAATGTCCATTCAAAAATGTTCATCATGTAATGTCAACTATTTAACTAGTTAGACTGATGATGTAAAGTTTGCTAGCAAGTAAGCTAATATGGAAAGTTCGCTAGCAAGTTAGCTATGGCTAAGATGGAGAGTCTGTTTGGGGAATGTGTTGTGTTTGGTAGCATATCGCCATCTAGCGAGCCGGAGTAAAACATTAATACTTTGGTCTCGCGACAGTGTTTCTCAAACTTTTTTCAGTTTCAGGACCACTTAACTAACCCTAGCTAAAAAAAATGATTAGACCTACTTCAACAGTAGCCTATAATTAGTCTACACTATAGGCCTACTCACTGAACCACCTTGCTTATTGTCTTTGCACTTTGCTTATAGTGTGGATTCATACTGTATGATTTAAACTGGCATATCTTACATAGACAGTGTTGCAGAACTGTTTTTACATACAAGTTGGTTCAATATTGCAAACAACTCATCTATATTATATTTTACCACGTCTGCTTTCGCGGACCACTTGGGATAACTTATGGACCACCAGTGATTCCTGGACCACACTTTGAGAAACACTGGTCTACGAATATGACAGTGGTCCAGTCAAATCTTTTTTTACTGTCTATGGTCAATCCCAGCCGAGCTATAACTGTAGCTCGACTTACCTGTGCATGTAAACATACTGACTGACAAAAAAATCAGAATGAGTAATTATAACAGACGAAAAAGGTAGCCCTGTGGACACACAATATTGTTGGAAAATTGAGATGTGTGAAACACTATTTGACTCAAATGGTAATCAGAAATAATTTGTTATAAAAAAAGACTAAAATGTGTTGACTAAAACTGACTAAGACTAAGATACCTTTAGTTTTTCTTTTGACTAAAACTAGACTAAAATGACGAGACTTTTAATTCTACTAAAACTTGACTAACAAAATGATATTTGAATGACTAAATATGACAAAGACTAAAAAAAGGACATTTCATCACAAGACTAAGACTAAGACTAAATTAAAAATAGGTGACAAAATTAACACTAATACCACCTAAGATGACAATTCCAGACTGTAAGAATGAATATGTGTGAATGATATGTGTCACGGGGTGAGCAGATGGGAAAAGTGGGGGAGGCCAATAACGTTGAGGACGGGGGTCTGCACGGGGGTTAATTAGGTGAACACCATGGTGGATACCCCCATCTTTTGTTTACATAATTACACACAGGTGAATAACTTTAATGGTAAAAGCTGGTGATTGGTGCACGGGGGAAAAGCTTGAGCTTTTAGGGGACCCTGCTTGTAGTCACTTGACGCGTCTTGGTGGGGAAAACGGTTGCACGTTGCAGAGTGAGAGTGGACTATCGCGAGTGGAGCGAAGACGGAGTGGCTTTGCCAACCGGAGGAATAGCTGTTCCAAGACCGCCGCCTTGACTGTGGCCTGTGAAGTTGCCTGGGTGAACCCCGCTCCTACGCTGCGTGGTTGGATGTCTGAGGGGTGAAATCGTTCACCCCTCGCAGTTAAGTTATTGTTTACTTAGCTGTCGCTAACCCCTTGTGACTGTGAACCTTGGATTACGATTGTTATCAGCTTATTTACAACGAGCCCTTGCCGGTGGAATCGCTGTATTCTGCCTTCTCTCGGAGAACTGCCACTGCTTTGCATCTGCTTAACTGTGTGACTGTGTAGCTACTATATTGCTCACGCCATTGACTGTGAATGTGCGTGTTGCTTTACCAAGAACTGTTCAAATGCTTTGTACTTGTCCGACACCTTTACCACTGTGACTAGCTATATTGCACATGCTATTGATTTTGCACTGCTTTATCGGACTGTAGAAAAGACTATGGACTTTTAGTTTGATAAGTAGTTTTCCCTGGTTAGTTAATGCATTTCCTGAGTTTAGCCTAATGACTCTTATTTTGACATCGCTAGTTTCAGGATATGACATCACGCTTTCCTCCATCTTTGTGTAGGTCAGATGCCATGATTCAGTTATACCTGACTTCAGAAAGTATCCCCCTTTCATCTGAATTAATCCTTGTGTTTGTGTGCATAAATGACCAACGTAAGTGATTGAATATTACAGTTTAGATAAAGTTAAGTTAGTATTGATGCATATTTGGTATATTTGTGAGTAATCCTGTAGTTATTCGGTAGATTGTGTCGAACCTGCCTAGATCACATGCTGCCAATGTAAATCCAGTTAATCTACCTCAGTTATGTGTATTAATGATTGGAATAGTGCTTAGTGTGGTGTGAAGAGATTAGTAACGCCACAGACAGCATCTGATTTATTGTATTTATTTCTGCTGTGTTTAGGATCACGCGAGCACATAAACGCAGATCCAAACCCATGTATTGTAAATACTGCAGTTCAATAGAAGAAGTCAACTTTACTCAAACCGCCTTGCGTCATGCTTTCCAACCAAACCCCCCATTCAACATCTTCAGGCCTTAAGTGGTGCTCTGGCCGGCACTCCTTGATTGTGTTCCATGAAAACTGAACGGTGCAACCTAATAGTCTTAATATACAGTCCAACCACCTGCTATCTCCCCTACATTAATGGTCCTTCGAGCCGGATGTACATTGTACTCAATCAAGATGGATATGAAAGATGTTGAATTCCCCGGTTGCGCGCCCCCCGACGCCAGACACGCCCTCCTCTCCGTTATGAAGATGATGAAGTAGACTACAGGGGGCTTGGTGCTCATTGGCTTGAAGAGGAAAATGTACGTGGTCCCAGTGCTCCTCGTCATCATCTCCTGAGTCACTCACCTGTTAAGAGCACAGCCTATGACGCAGAGCTAGACATCCAGCATGAGAGGCGTGTGTTAGAGCACATGTTGGAGCAGTCACTGCAGTCCCAGCAGCGCATGTCAGCAGGCCTGGCAGAACTCTAAGCAGTCCGTGCAGACATGCTACAGCTGGTGAATACTGCACGCAGTCTACAACAACCGCACGAGGCACATGGCTATCACCCTACCACAGTGGATGATGATGGAGGATGGCCACCACCACCACTGTGGTTAAGCAACACCGAGATGTGCCACCTCGAAAGTGAGCAGCCCACGGTCGAATCGCTTCTCGTCCGAACTGCAGCTATTAAGAAATGAGACACTAGCAGCCAAGCCGGATGTGGCGCCAGTAGCCCAGCCGTTGTCAGCACCACCAACTAGCCAACCTTCGGGCCCACCTGCCCCAGTAATAGCCACGGCCCTACAGTTACCCAGCGACGCCTCCCCTGCATGGTCTGGTTTGCCCCCACCTCCACCGCGGCTCACCTCCACACCATGGTGTGCCTCCTGAACCCCACTGCACTCCGCCCTCCGCCAGTGCGGATCCACCCACCTTCTCAGGGTTCTGCCATATGCAACCAGGCAAGCCCAACCTACTCCAGGCCATCATGCCACACCTCCATGCGTTAGAATCAGCATATCGTGGCCCCCGTGCTACCATACCCAACTTCTCATAATCGAGACCCTGGTGAGTTTACTCACCTCAAGATTGCCCTAGAGAACCTGCTACCTGTTGATAGCACCGAAATGTTTAAGTATCAAGTCTTAGTTGATCACCTGAAGCTAGAGGAGGCCAAACTGATAGCTGATGCCTACATCCACTCCCAGACACCGTTTACTGACACAATGATGGCCCTGAATGAGAAGTTTGGACAGCCTCATCAGTTGACTATTAAGCGGATCGCTGAGGTGATGGACACACCTGACATTAGACGGGGCGATGCAGTGGCCTTCGACCAGTTCTCTCTTCAGATACAGTCACTGGTGGGAATGTTGAAGACACTTGGCCCTGATGGTGAGGTGGAGCTCCTATGCGGTACCCACGTTGCAAGGCTGCTCAGCAAGCTGCCACCAGAACAGCGAGCTGATTTCCGCAGATGCATGTTCAGCCAGTCTAAGAGGAGTTACACCCTCTACGACCTAGCTCAGTGGCTGAAGCATGAAGCCTGGTGTCAAGACTTCGATGGCCAACTGTCTTCCAGAGGGGTGAAAGCTAAGCCTAGCACCAACCCAAAGAAGCCCTCCGTCACTGTGCTGCATGGAACAGACAGTACACCTAGGGAGGTCAAACCTATAAGTGACAGTCAAACCAAGGTCAAGCCAGCACCCTACTGTGCATTCTGCGATAACCGAGAACACCACCTGAGTCAGTGCACGGCCATCAGTAAGCTAAGCAAAGAACAGCTAACTGAGTGGATTAAGACCAACAAGAGATGTTGGCGCTGTGCGCGCTCACACCAGGCGGTGCAGTGCACCTTAAAGAAGACCTGCAACCTGTGTCAAGGTCGCCACCTACAGGCCCTACACGAAGTCAATACAGCAACCCCGAGAGGCCCCAACCAAGCAACAGCGCCACCTCAAGACGGTGGCACAATCTCCACAGAGGTGTTGTACCTCGATCGGCCAGCTGCGGGCAGCAGGGTGCTGCTGAAAGTGGTTCCAGTGTTCCTGTACCATGGCGGCCGCACTCTGGACATCTATGCTGTATTGGACGACGGGTCAGAGAGAACAATGCTGGTGCCAGCTGCCGCGGAGGCATTGGGTCTCCATGGAACTCCTGAATCCTTTACCTTACGCACAATCAGACAGGATGTCCAAACCCTACATGGAGCCAGCGTATCCTTCACCATCGCCTCCAAGGCAAGACCCAAGACCAAGTACCAGATCACCAATGCCTTCACCTCTGCCGGCATCGATCTCGCCGACCATACTTACCCTCTGGAGAAGTTGCAGAGGAAGTATAAGCACCTCTCAGGACTGCCTCTTCAGCCCTTCAAGAAGGTCAAGCCACTCCTGCTCGTAGGCAGTGACCACCCCCACCTGGTGACTCCTACCCAGCCAGTACGACTGGGTCCCCCTGGTGGTCCAGCAGCAGTCCACACCCAGGTTGGGCTGGCCTTGCAGGGCCCCCTCCAGTGTTATAAGCCAGCCTCTCCAGCCCACAGCACTGCTTCTTCACTCCCAGTCCCCCAAGTGACTGAGTTAATGAAGAATGTTGAGAAGCTGTGGCAAGCTGACCTCATACCACTCAGGGACAGCAAAGTGGTGATCCGCTCCAAGCAAGACAACCTTGCCATCAGCCTGCTTGAAGGAAAGACGATCAGTTACGAAGTTGAGGGCATCTCTCGCCACACACCCCTGCTGGGGCATAAGGACATGCCACGCCCTTCCGCTTTCACCCCCGATGCAGTTCTGTCAAGCCTGAGGAGTCGGAGATCTACTCCAGAGATCCTGAGAAGGCCACTGTGTATCAAGGGCTGAGATCGACAAGTTGATACAGGCAGGGTCTGTTGTGAAGCTTGAGCCATCAGAAGTAACCAGAGGAGAGGAAGCATGGTACATTCCCCACCACCTAGTTAGCCGCAATGGCAAACACCGGCTTGTATTCAACTGCTCGTTCCGGTATCGAGGTCAGAGCCTCAACGAATACCTCCTACCTGGGCCTACTCTCGGAGCATCTCTGCTGGGAGTCCTCCCTCAGATTTCGGGAGCATGAAGTGGCTGTGAGTGGAGACATAAAGGGCATGTTCCACCAAGTTCTTGCCACCCGAGGACCCGCCTTCTTCTGGCGCTTTTGTGGCGTAACCTACAGCAACACGAACCCCCTGCAGTGTACGAGTGGCAAGTGCTGCCATTTGGCACAACTTGCAGCCCGTGCTGTGCTGTGTTCGCCCTGCAGCACCACACAAGAGAGAACACCCAGCCTGGAGATGAGGTGAGAACTTCAGTAGAGCGATGCTTCTATGTGGACAATTGTCTGCAGTCCCTCCCTACCACCGCCGCCGCCAGAGACCTCGTGGACAAGTTGGGAGCGCTCCTGTCCTCAGCTGGCTTTGTACTTCGTCAGTGGGCCAGCAACATGCCTAAAGTGATCAGCCACCTACCTGAGGACCTCCGATCCACCAACGCTGACCTCTGGTTGGCACACGAGAAGACGGACAGTCCCGAATCGACCTTAGGTCTCAGCTGGCAGTTCTCCACTGACGTCCTGGGATATAAATGTCGCCCTATCCAGTACGAGGAGCCCACAATGCGCAACATCTACAAGGTGCTCGCCAGTCAGTACGACCCCTTGGGCTTCATCCTGCCCTATACCACCAGAGCCAAGATGCTAGTGAGATGCCTTTGGGACAAGCAGAGAGGCTGGGATGACCCCCAGTTGCCCCCACATCTCCTCAAGCAGTGGAGAGACTGGGAAGGAGAGTTGCAGTTTCTCCCCCAAGTCCGCTTCAGTCGTCCATACCTACCCAAGGGCACTGATCTGCCCTTAGCCCGCCTACGCCTGTTTAAACCTGCCTTCCACTCGACAGGCGTAGACTGCTTCGGGCCGTTGGAAGTCAAGGTGGGAAGGCGTCTGGAGAAGAGGTGGGGGATCATATTCAAATGTCTAACCGTCAGAGCGGTTTCCCTTGACCTACTTAACTCCATCGATGCCGACTCCTTTCTCATGGCCCTAAGAAGGTTTATTGCCCGTAGAGGGACTCCTGCTGAGCTCTATTCAGACCAGGGGGACCAATCTTCAAAGCCGGGTGACAAAGAGCTACGAGAGGCATTCGCAGCCATGTCACCTGATCTCCAGTCCCTCCTGGCACCCTTCAGAATCAACTTCCACTTCAACCCTCCCACTGCTCCACACTTCGGAGGAGTGTGGGAGCGAGAGATTCGCTCAGTGAAGAGTGCCTTGTACACCACTGTAGGCGCTCAACCCCTTCAGGAGGAGGTCCTTCGCACTGTCCTCATTGAAGTGGAGGCGATCCTGAACTCCAAACCGTTGGGGTAATGCCCCTCCCGGCGCCAGTGACCTTGCAGACCCCGGTCACTCCCAACTGCCTGCTGATGGGCCGGCCCGACGGGTACCTCCCGCAAGTAGTCTACCCCAGAGATGAGCTCCTCAGCCAGCGGAGGTGGAAGCACGCTCAGGTGCTGACAGACCACTTCTGGGCTCGCTTCATCAGACTGTACTTACCTGGGCTGCAGCTCAGACAGAAGTGGCAGTCTTCCTCGGCCGACGTCACAGAAGGCTCTGTGGCAATGATCGTGGACCCCCAGCTCCCTAGGGCCATGTGGCCTATTGGGCGCATCGTCAAGATCCACTCCAGCCCTGATGGTCACATCCGGTCCGCGGATGTGAAGGTCAGAGACCGCACCTACACCCGACCTGTCGCCCGGCTGGTGATTCTGCCAGCCCTTTCAGTCGGGGAAGAGTCGTCCCACTTGAGGAGCCTTTTCTTTGTTGCAAATGTACCACGTACATTTGGGGGCGGCTGTAGAAAAGACTATGGACTTTTAGTTTGATAAGTAGTTTTCCCTGGTTAGTTAATGCATTTCCTGAGTTTAGCCTAATGACTCTTATTTTGACATCGCTAGTTTCAGGATATGACATCACGCTTTCCTCCATCTTTGTGTAGTTCAGATGCCATGATTCAGTTATACCTGACTTCAGAAAGTTTCCCCCTTTCATCTGAATTAATCCTTGTGTTTGTGTGCATAAAGGACCAACGTAAGTGACTGAATATTACAGTTTAGATAAAGTTAAGTTAGTATTGATGCATATTTGGTATATTTGTGAGTAATCCTGTAGTTATTCGGTAGATTGTGTCGAACCTGCCTAGATCACATGCTGCCAATGTAAATCCAGTTAATCTACCTCAGTTATGTGTATTAATGATTGGAATAGTGCTTAGTGTGGTGTGAAGAGATTAGTAACGCCACAGACAGCATCTGATTTATTGTATTTATTTCTGTTGTGTTTAGGATCACGCTAACACATAAACGGACTGTTTGAATGCTTTGGGCCTGCCTGATATGAACTCTGTGGCTGTGTCTTAATATACAGTATATGGCACACTGTTTGAATACTTTGTTGATTGTGGCAATTATGCGTGTTGCCTCCAGAACTGTCCGATGCTAAACGTGAACAAATGCCCACTGTGAACTCAATTTTATCTATGTGACTGTGCAAGCTACTATAAGACTCACGGCTATTATCCCCGTCGCCTCATAAGAACTGCCCATGCCCATAGCCTATTGCTATTGCTCCTGCTTTGAGTTGACTGTGTGAAAATATTATTACCCCTCTCTCTGGACTGTGCCTCTTAGCCACCTCCTCTGCCCTCCCCTCGCCAATCAGAGTAACGTGGGCCAGCGTAGTGTAACCCCCAGCAGCCTAGCCTTAATTGTAACAGCCTATGGTGACAATTGTGCAGGTACTAAGGATTGTGTGACCTCACTGAAGTGTTGATTGGAATCATCCCTTGTTCTGGTGTGCTGATGTGCTGTGCTATGTTGTGCTGTGCTATACCCCACGTGTGTTGAACTGTTACCCCAAGACCTACTAGACTGTTGGGCGCTCTGCTTAATCCTGTTTACCTGTCTGTGTAGGCAGCCGCTGCCGTCCAGGGTGAGACTGGATTACAATCTGGCCTGCTGCGACCATTGGCGACCACCGGGGTGGAGAGCCTGTGACACAACGACCAGAGTGGGTGCGGTAGCCTACACCACATCTTATATACCATTCCGGACCCTCGACTGACGGACTGGAGAAGGGGGCGACTGGTGGCGACTGGCGGCGACGGGAACGATCCTTCAGTATTCTCTATTGCGGAGGAATAACGACTATTTAAATAAAACATATAGCTCTGGTGTCCGAGTGTGTTTGAAGGGTACAGTGGTCTCCCAGGGGTAGATTGTGGTAGAAGGAGGTGGTGATAGCGCCCCTCGCCTGTGACATACACACTTAAACAGGTACACTAGCCTGACGAGCCAGACCCACATCAAGATGTAGGGTCTGAGAACTTACCATTGGCAATGCTCAGTTTCAATTTAATTGTACCTATAGAGCACCAAAACATTACACATGTCTCATGGCGCTTTACAGAGTGTTAGAAAAGAAAAGAAGGCCTATGGGTAACAGGGGCGAGGAAAAACTCCCTAGAATTGGAGATATAGATACATATAGGAAGAAACCTCGAGCAGATCCACGACTCAAGGGCCTGACCCATCTGCCTATGGTCAGATACAGGACAGTAAGGTCTGTATACATGACAAATGCATAAGTTAGTCAGGTGTTGAGAATAGGACATGGTGTTTTAAGTCACCTGAGGTGAATGTTACAAGAGGTGGGATGGTTACATATCCGGTATGAAAATGCATTAATGCTAATTTAGTGTCAGAAAGTTCAAATAGTCCAAAATGGAAATGTCCAGGGGATTAGGAGTTGTCATAGGGCAATTGGTGGGTCGGCAGTGCGGGTCGGAAATCCGGGCAGAGTTGTCATAGGCAAACACAAGGTGATGACTGGTAATGGTTTACAGTATGGGCCAGGAATCCAGGTAGGGGGACAGTAATAGGCGGTGATAGGGCAGTCATAGGGATGGGGCTTCAGGTGAGATGAGTGAGATGAGGGCCAAGCACACGGATGGCTGATGACTGGTGATGGTATACCTCACAAGTGAGGTAAGGGGGAAGAAAGAGAAGCCTATACCGTGAAGCTATGCCCAAAAATAATAAATCACAGGCGCATCCAAAACATTCAGATGGGCTATTCATCCCATAGCCTACAGACTTACTGTAGGCCTAACCTATGCCTATAAATAATTTCTTATCAAAAATATTTCTGATACGCATAAACTCCTTACCTGGTTGTAGCCTAAGTTTTATCCATGTGGAGATCTTCAAAGGCTTGCGCCTAACCCTGTTTATAAAACGAACCTGTCTGTTGCTGACAAGGCCTATCTCAAATTTCCCGCTTAACTCTTCTTACATAGAATAGGCTATAATTGGGCGCTAAACATTTCAAATCCGATTTTAAAATGACAAGGCGTGGACAGGCAAAATAGGCTAATACGCATAGGCTACAGTACAAACAATTTCAAATCAGTTTCAGTAGCCTACGCGCCACGAGCTGACCTAAGATCCGAGTGGCAGACGGATAGGTTATATTACAAACAGCAAGACAAAATATACACATTTGGACCAAAGGTCCATTTATTAGATTTTTTTTTTTTTCAATCAAATTATTAGGCTGTTCGCCTACAGTAGTTGGCTACATAGCGGCTTTGTTAGCTCACATTAACAGTGTAGATGCGGGCTTGTTTTTAGCACAAAAGCGGGGAAATAGTCTCCTGACATAGGATATGCTTTTTGTGAAATTTTATAAAATATATAGAGAACGAAAAAAAAAAAACGTTATTAACGGTTTTGTGGATTTCAGAATAACGTTTCTGTTCGGAACAGTTGAAGACCATTTGTTTAAGTTTCCGTTTCCGCTCCTCGTAAAATTCCGTAAAATTCCGTAAAATTCCGTTCGTTTTCGGTTTTCGTTTTCGTTCCTTGAACCGGTTCGGAGCCCTGGTTAGAAGTAATATTTTGAAGTCGATGCGACTTTTAACAGGTATCCAGTGTAAAGATGCTAGGATGGGGGAAATATGTTCATATATTAAATATTTTTTTGTCCTGGTGAGTGTGTGAGCAGCTGCATTTTGTGTCTTTTTTCGCAGCTCTTTGGACAGGTGTTATTGCAGCCAGCATATTGCCACAGCATTGCACTAGTCTATTCTTGAAGTGACAAAAGTGTAGATTCATTTTTCAGCGTCTGGTAAGGATAAGGACTTCCTTATCTTTGAAATGTTCCTTAAGTGGTAAAATGAAGTTTTGGTGATCTGTTTTATGTGATTATTTAGTGATATGTCCTGGTCAATTATAACTCCTAGATTTTCAGACAGCACGCTTCTACTAACTACATAATGGCTGTAACAGATTTGGCACAAAAGTGAATGATGCACTCTGTGTAACATTGTTGGGTCCTCTCCTCTATCCTCTACCCCTTTCCTCTTCTGAGAGAAAGAGAGAGAGAGAGAGAGAGAATTGAGAGAATTGAACCACACACACTCAACAGATTAACTTCAACAACAAAAAATCTTACTTTTGAGACCTATTTCAGTGTACAAAATCAGCCCTTTAAAGAGGAGGCTGGGTTTTGTCCCCCATCTAGCAGTTGTAGAAGCGCTCATGTGTATGTCACCCAGCATCTTTAATTAGAACCTCAATGTGTGTGTGTGTGTTGTGTGTGGGCGTGTGTGTGTGTGTGTGTGTGTGTGTGTGAAATAGAGGAGTGGTGGGCTTAAGTGGGAGTTGTTTCAAGGCCAATTAGGCACCTACGGAAATTAATCTCTCTACATGTGTAATAAATCAAACTGGGGCTGCGCTTGCCAAGGCCCTGGAATCAGGCCATGCTGGGATAAGCAGCAGCAGCAGCACACAGGCTGGGAGGCTGGGGTGGGGTGGCCGCCGCGTGGGTACAGGGGTGTGGAGCGGAGGGGGGTCAGTTAGCTGTGTGTCTGTGTTTAAGTATAAGTATAAGTATATATACTTTTTTAATCCCGTGAGGGAAATTTGGTCTCTGCATTTATCCCAATCGGTGAATTAGTGAAACACAAACAGCACACAGTGAACACACAGTGAGGTGAAGCACACACTAATCCCGGCGCAGTGAGCTGCCTGCTTCAACGGCGGCGCTCGGGGAGCAGTGAGGGGTTAGGTGCCTTGCTCAAGGGCACTTCAGCCGCAGCCCACTGGTCAATTTATGAGTGTGTGTGTGTGTGTGTGTGTGTGTATGTGAAAGAGAGAGATGTTCTGATGATCTATGTTCTGATGTTGTCTAAATGGCTGTCCTGTATTTCCTATGTAACTTCCTTTCTGAATGGTCATGCCCATAAAGCTTTTTGTTGAATTGAGAGAAAGCGCAAGAGTGTCACAGATAGAGCTGAAAGATCTAAACCCTTTAATTCAGTTCACATTACAGTGACAGAATCTCAATGCATGGTTGGTGAAAAGAGCTGTTCAGTTACAAAAGAACTGCTGGCTTGAAGGCTCAGTCTTCAGTCACTGCACTGATAAATATGTCCCATCCCCTCCACCTGTCTGTTCAACATAAATTATGATTTAGGATGTTATAATCCATATTTACGATAGCCAAATAATAATTGACACTCAGTAATGACAAATTTAGTTAACATGTTAGTGTGTGTGTGTGTGTGTGTGTGTGTGTGAGCATGCATGTGTTTGTGTGTGTGTGTGTGTGTGTGTGTGAGCATGCGTGTTTGTGTGTGTGTGAGCATGCATGTGTGTGTGTGTATGTGTGTGTGTGTGTGTGTGTAAGCATGCATGTGTGTGTGTGTGTGTGTGTGTGTGTGTGGGAAAGTAGTTTGAGCTCCTGAAAGACATAATGGCCCAGCAGGCTGCTGGAGCCCAGAGGAATAGCAGGAGGGCCCTGAGAGAAAGAGAGAGAGAGAGAGAAAGATGGAGAGAGAGAGATGGATAGAAAATCATGTGAGTGAGAGAGTGTGAATGGTCAGGATAATTACCGTGTGGAATTTGCTAGGTGTGTGTTTTTATGCGTTTGAGCCAAGATAGACATAGTAGATCTTAGTAGATCTAATTCATAAGAGAAATTAGATTCGGATATTCACATCCACATCTTCACATATGATAGTATGATCAGTAACTAATTCACATCTTCACATACATGCTAGTATGATTAGTAACTCATTCACATCTTCACATACATGCTAGTATGATCAGTAACTAATTCACATCTTCACATACATGCTAGTATGATCAGTAACTCATTCACATCTTCACATACATGCTAGTATGATTAGTAACTAATTCACATCTTCACATACAGGCTAGTATGATTAGTAACTAATCTATAAACCTTTTTAATTGTAGAGGAAGTCAAATCATGTACAACAGGCAAACACACACACATACAGAGAGAGAGAGAGAGAGAGAGAGGGAGATGGGCAGGGGAGTAAGGCACAATCTAAATTTGACTCATCACACTGTCAGTCTCTTTATTGCAATATGTTCTAAATCGACAATGCCATCATTACAACACGTCTGATCAAGGCAGTAGTGTATGTGTGTGTGTGTGTGTGTGTGTGTGTGTGTGCGTGCGTGCGTCGTGTGTGTGTGTGTGTGTGTGTGTGTGTGTGTGTGTGTGTGTGTGTGTGATTGGAGTATGGTCTGCCAGTAGTGATTAAGTCTGTGATCAGACATGTTGGTTTGTGCATGGCTACGTTGTTGTGGGTGTGGCAGCTCTGGCACGGTGGAGTGGGATTGGTTGGCCTCTCCCCCACCTCTTCTCACAACCCTTACCAAAGCACCTTTCCCAACAACACAGTCAAGTGCTCTTACAAAGGAGGCTGGCGGCATGTTGATTATGATGTCAGTGTAAACGTCCACACCCAGACGAGGTTGGCTGGCAGCTGCAGTGCTCTGTATTGTGTAGTGAAGTGCCACCAGCCAGGACTGGAGATAAAGGCATCCTGCTGTGCCTCATAAGGGCCATGGCACTGTTTCTGTTCTTTATGGCCTCATTGAGTTGTCATGTGCAGGACAGGGAGCTCACTGAAGGGTGCACATGAGATCCCTTCACTCCCAATCCACCACTAAAAATGAACCAATAAATAAAAAGCCGGTGAATTAATAAAAGAGTTTTATAGGTTTTTAGTCATTAAATTTATACAGTAAAATACCCAGAGGCATAGAGACAGCAAAAAGTGAGGAGGGCCGATGAGCTAAGCATCAGGCTGAGTCCACTGAGCTGTGGCGGGCAGCTCCGGGGCTACTCTCCTCTAGCCCACCTGCTCTGGTCTCATCTCCACCAGCAGTCGGAAACCCGGAGTCTCTCAGCCAGACGGCCAGCTAGATGAGCTCCAAGATTACTACTCCCAGCCCAACTCACAAGGGGAGCAGAGGAGAGAGGAGAGGAGAGGAGAGACAGAGGGTGGGAGAGGGAGAGAGAGGAGAGACAGAGGAAGAGAGAGGAAGAGAGAGGAGAGAGAGGGAGGGAGAGGAAGAGACAGAGGGTGGGAGAGGGAGAGAGAGGGAGGGAGAGGAAGAGAGAGGGAGAGAGGAGAGACAGAGGGTGGGAGAGGGAGGGAGAGACAGAGGAAGAGAGAGGAAGAGAGAGGGAGGGAGGGAGGAGGAAGAGAGATGGAGAGAGGAGAGACAGAGGAAGAGAGATGGAGGGAGAGGAAGAGAGAGGGAGAGAGAGGAGAGAGAGAGGAAGAGGGATGGAGGGAGAGGAGAGACAGAGGGTGGGAGAGGAAGAGAGGAGAGACAGAGGGTGGGAGAGGGAGGGAGAGGAGAGACAGAGGAAGAGAGAGGAAGAGAGAGGGAGGGAGAGGAGAGACAGAGGAAGAGAGGAGAGACAGAGGAAGAGAGATGGAGGGAGAGGAAGAGAGAGGGAGAGAGAGGAGAGACAGAGGAAGAGAGATGGAGGGAGAGGAGAGACAGAGGAAGAGAGAGGAAAGACAGAGGGAGAGAGGAACAGGGAGAGGAGAGGAACGGCGAGGACAGCAGAGGGTTCAGCTGACACATTGACATCAATGTTCATGGCATAGCAAAGGGCTACAGCTGACTGATCAGGCCTGTCATTTTGGAGAAGTTTAGGTGTTCAGAACTACCAAGCTTGGCGATTATCACTCAAGAGTTTAATTTAAATGCTGCAGGAAAAAATAGACTGGGACATACTGTGCTCAAAGCGGTGCCAACGAGAAGAACACAGAACGAGACATCATATTTATTCCGTTTTTGTAACCTCTGTCATGGAGGTATTGTTTACTGCACCATGGCACATTAAAGCTGAGACAACACAACAGTGGAGCATTCTCAACTCTGTCCTCTGCTTTTGAAATTGAGTGGCTTGGCACACACACACACACACACACACACACATAAACACACACCACTTAAGGTGCTTTCTTTCTTTTTCAACACAATTTCTGTTCTCTTATAAAATGTCACCGAGCAAAGTGTCTCTGAAGAAAACAAGCCCCCGCTCCCTTTCTTGCTGTTTTGACATTTTCACATTTTTTAAAAGCCAGTTGGATGACATGTGACCTGTGTCACATTTAGGAAATGTATGAATTTATTCCCAATGAAGAGGACACTACAGACTAGAGGAAAAGTTTGGACTGTTGTCCAGTTATGCACTATGACAGAGGCCAGGCCCAGTCACCCAGTCAGGTATTTCACCCATGTTGCGCTGCTCAGGGGCGTTTCCCAAAACCATAAATGCTAACTAAGTCAGCAACTTTGTTGGTTGCAAGGCAATTTCCCATTGCCAATGAGGAGGTGTAATAGCATTGTGTACTAAAACACTTAACTAACTGTGATGCTAGTGAACTCAAGCTATACAAAATAGAGCCAACATGCATGTACTCTCTATTTTATTGAAATAATAGATATTTGTAAAAGTAGATATTAGGTCGTACCATAGCATAATTGAAACCCTGCCATTTAATTCATGGTGGCAAATTATTTCTATTGTCTTGACCACTAATACACAAGTAATCTACAGTCTATATACAGCGTGATACTTTTGAAGTTACCATTAAAAGAAAGTACACTGAATCATTTCATCATGCCATTTATCATTATGTAAAGAATACCACTTTCATCATATAATTTCTCAGCAATCAGAAGCAACATGCAATTGTTTAATTATAGAGTGGAGCTCAAAACCGTCAAAATGCATAATTAAGATATAAGGCTTAATGAATACGCCTAATTTCTGTCAAAACCTTAGCTAGCGAAGCAGTCATATAGGGATCGTCAAAGTTTTTTTTTGTCATCTTCCTGAATTTTTGGTCACCGATATGTTCACCAATGTTCACTAATGAGATGGGTTGCTGATGGAAGATATAGGACACCTGTCTACGACACACCCTAAACACCAGGTTAGGGCATTTCTGCTTGCTAATTAGAGTTTTCTGCTCTTAGCTCGCTCGCAGTCCTTGGTGGCCCTCTCAGCTGCTTTGTAAAATGTTGCATTAAGACCACAAAAAGTCTAAATGAAATAAATGTGAGCAACCTAAACTTTCATTGCCAAACACTCACTAGACTACGTGCAGTGCCAAGTTTGACGTTGTTTGGATTAGTAGGCCTAATGCATGTATCGTTAAATATATCAGTAAAAGTAGCACACATTGGCTTTCTCCGCTCTACTACCCCTCTTACACAACACAGCAAGTGGGACCAGAGACTGAGGGGGTAGCGGAGTTTTGGCAGCACTGAAAAATGCTAGATGTTTGGATGATTATCATGTCCGACATCAACAATTAAGGCTTCCTGTATGCAGTTTGCTTGCATAAAATGATTCCGCGGATTTTCCAACAACACGCCAACAAACATGGGTAGGCCTATGCAGTTGTAACCTGCGTTGTGTTGAACCTGTGCGATTCAGCCTGCACACGCCCGGACTCGAACCCGCGAACAGCAGCACCTCGGATCGGGAGGCGAGCGTGCTAACAATTGAGCCAATAGCCCAGGCTACTGGCTCGCATGCCACGGCACTCTTGAGGCGTTGGGGAATGAGGTTTACCAACGTTCCACAAGCACAGCTAAGCTAGCTGGCATCTGTAACACTGTGTCTATTCAAAACGACTAAAAAAATGATGTGCAATTAACTGACAATTGGAATAGCCTCGGCCATTTTGGACTTGAGACTTTGAATAAACAAATTCCGACTGCAAGGTCCCAAATTAAAACGAGCGATATGCTAATGGTCCCGAATTTAAGGACGTTTCAGAATGCCATACAGCTACAGACAACGATTGGCAGACAGAGTGAGATGTCACTTATGCTGCCTACCGGAGACTATTTTTAAGTTACGCCGTTGCAAACTTCATGATGATGCATCATTCAACAAAATGGTTTGATTTCTGTATCATAAAGTTATTCAATAGGCTTAACAGTAAACATATAGCCTTAACTCAATTGCTGTTAGGCTTATCATTTTGATCTGTAAAAAATGTCACATGCAGCCATACCCAAATTCTGCTCACTGCACATTTATTAAAGGCTAATGTATTATAATATAATATTTAATGTTCATTATTGAATGCTTAGCTGGAATGATGCTTTTCCATATCATCTTATTTTTTAAGCATGCCTACCTACAGGCATACAATTGGGCTATGAGTTTTCTACAGGAATAGCATGTTTGAACGGGCACTGCAAGTATAAACTGCTCACAATGTTTATGGCAAAGTGGTTATCACAGAACAAAGACCTATTTTATTCTTATTCTTTCCATTTTATACACTCTTTTATTTCTTAAATAAATTACTGGATATGAAGAGTCTTTTATTAGGAATCTAGATAGTTAGGCCTATTCAAATACATAATGTCCCACCTTGATTAGAACCTTGTTATAGGAATACATTTTTACATGTAAAAATTTTTATTATGACTATCAGCTGATTTATCAGTTTTTTAATAACTCAAATATCGACATCGGTAGGTTATCAGCCTTCAAAATCCCATATTGGTCAGGCTCTATAGGAGATGGAGACAAATTGACATACACACACCAAATGCACACACTCACACATCCACACAATTAGACACACACACACGCACGCGCACAAGCACTCAGGCTCACACACACGCACACAGGCACACACACACACAGGCACACACACACACACACACAGGCACACACATCCAAGCATACACAAAAGTTGCAAGAGTAGGGCGTGGAGTAGGAGATGGAGACAAATTGACAAGCGTGACAAGTGGGAGAGGATGAACAGGACAGAGCGGCGGCCATATTGTGTACCGATATGCGGTACATCTAGTTTTTAATACATCTATTGGTATAAAACATCTCAAACTCAAGCGTCAAAAACACTTAAAAGTATACACATAGGTGAAACAGGTGACAACTCAAAATAGATCAATTGTTCCATTAATCCTAATGACCCACAAGAGCTTCGCAGATGACTCACCTCAACAATGATTAAAACACAAAAGTGATTGAGATCCAAGAGAACACATTACAAAACACACTGAAATACGTAAGAGACATTTGGAGAGATAACACATTTATTAGAGTGAGTATTCTTTACTGGTCCAGTCGGAGAAGTGAGTCTGTTCCATTCCATCTTCCCTTGCAACTGGTTCCATCTGACATGTTAGATGCTGTCAATTGCTAATAAGTCCCAAACCAAAAAATATTGGTGAAAAAGGAAAACAACATGGTTTGTATATCACTCTCTTTTATCTATTAGATCTCTTTTTAGGCTTGTTTTCTGAAAAAAAAACATTGATGACCCACTAGTTTGAGTGACAGTCATTCCTTGAATCTGACATTCATTAACACAAAGTTAAATTCACAGCCAGTATATGGAACAGTCATTTTATCTTTACCCGTCTCCATACTACGAAAGCTCCTGGACCAGACGGGCTGAAAGGACGGATATTGATGGAGTGGGCAACTCAGCTAGGTGGTGTGATGGCACAACTCTTCCAGCTATTTCTGGATGCCAGCTTTGTTCCTAGGGCATGGAAGGACTTCCATCCTGTTCCCAAAAGGCCTCATGCCAAAGCCCTGAACGATTTCAGACCTGTGGCACTCACCTCTATTCTCTGCAAATGCATGGAGAGAGTTGTTGCAGAAGACCTCACCACCATTGAAGAGAGTCTTGATCCGTTTACAAACCAAGACGGGGTGTGGAGGATGCCAAGTCAACCCAAACTACAAGTCAACCCAAACTCTGATGCTCTGGATTAAGGAGTTTTTAAAGGACAGCCCCCGCATGTGAGAGTGCATGGTTTAAAGGACAGCCTCTGCATGTGAGAGTGCATGGTTTTAAATCTACCAACACTATTTTAAATACTGGGGTCCCGCAAGGCTATGTTTTGTCACCCATTCTTTTTTCCATCTATACAAATGAGATCACCTGCAACAGCAATGGACTGAACCTTTTTAAATATGCTGACGACATGGCCTTGGTGGCCAACCTGACAGATGAGCACATCCTGTCCACTTACAGGAAGTATGTCATGAACACAATGGCCCCGTGGTTCAAGAAGAGCTCACTGGAATTAAACCCCACATCCACGCTCCACTCTTTTAAGACTGGAGGGGCAGGTAGTGGAACAGGTGGAGTACTTTAAATACCCTGGTACTCAGATTGACCACCACCATTCCTTCACTCGCATGGAGACGGAGTTCATAAAAAAGCACAACAACGCATATCTCCTGAGGAAGCTCAAAGGATTTTCAGACAGGACATTTTATCAACAGTATATCAGACACTGATAGAATCTGTCATCTCCTTCAACATTACATCTTGGTACAGCTTCATAAAACATATGCAAAGGAAAGCTGGCGAGGATAATCAAGCAGGCGGGCAAGATCATCAGTATCCCACAAAAACAGCTGTCAGATTTGTACATTCAGGCAGTGGAAAGGAAATCGGGAGCGTACCTATGTTCCCCGGGTCCTATGTTCCCCGGGTCCTATGTTCCCCGCTTTGTATGGGACCGGGAACATAGGACCCTTTTTTTAAAACCCGAACCATAACCCGAACAATAACCCTAACCCCGAGCGGGGAACATAGGACCCGGGGGAACATAGGGATGACCCCGTCAACAATATTGCAAAAGCTACCATTATCACAACTATCACAGAACTTGTTGGAAAGGTGTATCACAGGCTAAGGAAACCCCGTTAATTTTTGGAGCCGATCAGACTCAAAGGAAACTTTGAAGCATTTTCCAAACTGTAGCCTATTCTCTTGCAGTGATGGCGAAAGTGAAACGTTGTGCCCTTTTAGTTTAAATGATGAATCTGTGCCCGTGTGCCCGTGTGCCCGTGTGCCCGTGTCAGTCATTTCTTTCACATGTCTTACAGCATAAATAATGCATTCATATGCTAGTAGTAATGTCAGAAATTAATCTGTTTATAGGCCTCTTAGAAATGGGTGTTGCATCTTGCATTTTAGATTTAGGTGCGCACTCAATGGCGCATCCATGCAGGCAAAATGTAGGATTCAAATATGGCGACAGCACACAACTTGGGGGGAAAATGTTTACAATGTACTGGCGGTGATAGCCTATAGTTAATGGGAATCGCGAACAATAACCAAAGAAAGGAATTTGCACCTCCACTCACCAAATAAAGGCTGCAGTACTGTTTCTGCATGTTGGCACAAACATCATTTCTGTCAGAAACTAAGCTATAA
>NC_063189.1:7206423-7208923 GCF_017589495.1 Alosa alosa
GGTACTATGCCTTTTTTTCCCCACACGCCTCATGGCCAAAGAGGATGCTGAAACAGCCGTGGCCCACTGGTTAGCACTCTGGACTTGTAACCGGAGGGTTGCCGGTTTGAGCCCCGACCAGTGGGCCGCGGCTGAAGTGCCCTTGAGCAAGGCACCTAACCCCTCACTGCTCCCCGCGCCAAGTAGCAGGCAGCTCACTGCGCCGGGGATTAGTGTGTGCTTCACCTCACTGTGTGTTCACTGTGTGCTGTTTGTGTTTCACTAATTCACCGATTGGGTTAAATGCAGAGACCAAATTTCCCTCACGGGATCAAAAAAGTATATATACTATACTTATACTAACATAAGTGAGTGCCACTTCAGCCGTAAATCTCAGAGGAACCTGTTATTGTTTTGTGGTTTCTCATCTCAACCATTAGATCAGATAGTGTGCTCTCAAGTCGAGTTTGGTCATCCAGGTGTCCCCTTCGGGGTTTGCTGTCAGTAGCCCCTCCCTCACTGCCTGTCTCGGCCAATGGCGGGTCCCCCCTGGGCTCAGTAGCCCCTCCCTCACTGCCTGCCTCGGCCAATGGCGGGTCCCCCCTGGGCTTTCACAGACACAGCTGGCAGAGTGTTGATTGAAAAACACCCGGAAGGCTAGCAGATCTGTTTGTCCTTCCGCAGTGCACACACACACACACACACACACACACACACACACACACACTCACACACACACACACACACACACACACACACACACACACACACCCACACCCACACCACAACACGCACAAGCACACACACACACACACACACACACACACACACACACACACACACACACACACATACTCACAGATTGCATGTATAGGCACATGATCCTTATAAATATAATCAGATTCAAACACACTTATGTCTTCCTTACATAGACGAATGCACAATTACACACGCATGCACACAAACATTGGCACACTAAACACACACACACACACACACACACACACACACACACACACACACACACACACATACACACTCACTTTGCTTATGTTTTTTTACCATTTCATATTTGTCACATTGGCGCCCGCCTACTTAAAATAAGGAAACACGATATTTCAGGAATTCTTTTTGTGGAGAAGCACCCTCTAACCATGCTGACTATGTCTCGGTGTAAAATGTGAAAGTTCAGCTTTTGTTTGATGATCAGAATACAACATGAAATTGCTCTTGCTGTGATCTTTGTTTATTGTAGATATTAAGGCTGTTTATTTTCTTGTTTATGTGTGGTGTATGCCTGTGTGTGTTTGTGTGTGTGTGTGTGTGTGTGTGTGTGTGTGTGTGTGTGTGTGTGTGTGTGTGTGTGTGTTTGTGTTTACCCAGATAACCTAAAGGAGACGCAAGACTTGCTGCAGGAGCACCAGCTCTGCTTATTCACCAGAGTGATTCACTAGTTGCTGCTCTCACTAGCGGGAGAAGGTGGTTGTGCTCTGTGACTGCAACAGTGTACCACTCCAAACACTCTGACATGGTCACATGACTGGGCTCTACATTAGCAAGCCAATCGCCTGCCTCGGGCTGGGCCTGTGACCAATCAGAACCTTGAATCAGATTATTCAGTCACCTAGACACCTGCTCTCCGTAACACAAACACAGCCACACACAGCCACACACACACACACACACACACACACACACACACACACACACACACACACACACACACACACACACACAAACTCAAATGCACACATGCTCCTAACTCGCCATGAATCTGACAGTGAAGTTGAGGCGAAACTTGCGTCGGCTGGTGATCCTGCTGGCCTCCTTCTGTGTGGTCAGTGTTTTGGTGTCAGCCTACTACCTCTACACTGGGTCCACTCAGGAGCTCGAGCTCACAGACCGGGCCTCTGGACCCGACTGCTCAGACCCACACGCTCTCCCTTACCGACAGGCAGAGCCACGGACACCTAAGCCCATCGACACCAGCCGTAAGGACCCTGTGGTGCTGGTGTTTGTTGAGAGCCAGTACTCTCAGCTGGGGCAGGACATCATTGCGATTCTCGAGTCCAACCAGTTTCAGTACCGCTCTGAGATCGCGCCAGGCAAAGGGGACATTCCGCCACTCACACACAAGGGCCGTGGACGCTACGCCCTCATCATCTACGAGAACCTGCTCAAGTACGCCAACATGGACACGTGGAACCGAGACCTGCTGGACAAGTACTGCGCTGAGTATAGCGTGGGCGTCATTGGGTTCCATCGCGCCAGTGAGAACTCTCCGGCGGTTCTACGGCTGCGGGGGTTCCCCGCGCTCATGCACACCAACGTGGGGCTGCGGGACTGCTGCGTCAGCCCGCGCTCGCCCCTGCTCTACGTCACCAAAGCCGAGCTGGACCGCGGCCCGCTGCCAGGGGACGACTGGACCGTCTTCCTGTCCAACCACTCCACATACGAGCCGGTGCTGCTGGCCAGGCCGCGGCCATCGGAGGTTGGGGGCCCTCAGGAGCCGCCGGGATCG
>NC_063189.1:7216423-7223923 GCF_017589495.1 Alosa alosa
GTCCCCCCACGCGTCCCCACGCCGCTCGCTTTATTCTCTCCTCCTGCACCCCCACGCGTCCCCCACGCTCTCTTTATTCTCTCCTCCTGCACCCCCACGCGCCCCCCGCCCCTCTTCTCTTCGTCTCCTCCTGCACCCCCACGCCCCCCATCATTCTCCTCTTTGCATTCTCTCTCCTCCTGCACCCCCACGCCCCACGTCCCAGCCTCTCTTCATTCTCTCCTCCTGCACCCCCATCACGTCCCATGCCCTCTCATTCTCTCTCTCCTCCTGCTCGCTCAGCTTGACATCTAGTAACAGTTTCTCTCTCTCATGCAGCCACTGGCTGCCTGCCTGACGCCTACACAGAGGCAGCATGCAGCTCTATGGCATGTCAGGAGCAGATCAATACATGACAGTCATTCCTATGAGTGATAAGTATGGATATATATCTTTAATGAGGTCATCAAGGCGAAGCTCCTCCAGCTGACCCCATCTCTGGGTGGGGTGGTGTGGACAGGCCATCCCCTTCCTGCTCCTGTGGGCAGGTGTGCTCTGCTGCACATGACAGGCCAGCTCCACAGGCCTGCCTGATGAGGCCATGGTGTTGTAAGCACTGTGGAGGACCTCCCATTGGCTCAGCTGAGGGGGCATGGGCAGCAGCAGTGCTGGGGGGCATGGGCAGCAGCAGTGCTGGTGGTTCTTGTCCTCATGTTCGATGCTGGCTAGCAATGGCCTCCTCTCTTCTCCTCTCCTCCCTCTCTCCTCTCCTCGTCTCTACCCTCCTCTCCTCTCTTCCTCCCTCCTCCCCACCCTCCCTCTCTTCCCCCTTCTCACCCCTCCTCTCCTCCCTCCTCTCTTCTCTTCTCCTCTCCCCCTCCTCCTCTTTTTCTCCCTCTCCCCTCCTCTCCTCTCTTCTCCTCTCCTCCCCTCTTCTCTCCCCTCATCTCTCCTTTCCTCACCTCTTCTCCCCTCCTCTCCTCTCCTCACCTCTTCTCCCCTCCTCTCCTCTTTTCTCTTCTCCTCTCCTCTCCATCACTCCATTTGTCCCTCTCTCCCTTCTTTGGTTCACTCCCATCCTCCTCTCCTCCACTCTTCCCTTCATTTCTCTCTATGGGGAGTTGTTTCCCTGCCTCCTCTCTCTCTCTCTCTCTCTCTCTCTCTCTCTCTCTCTCTCTCTCTCTCTCTCTCTGCCTTACTGTCAGTGTTCCAACAGGTCCCTCCCTCTCTCTCTCTCCTCACTTCCTTCAGTCGTTCCTTCTCTCTCTGACTCTCTCCATCTTTTCCTCTCTCCCTCCCTCCTCCCCTCTCTCTCTCTCTCTCCCTCTCTCCATTCTCTGTCCCTGGTGGAGTATCGATCATCATGTAGAGGTTATTAACATGCTTCTCTGTCACCCTCAATCCTCCGGAGAGCACTGCAGAGGCAGAGAGAGAGAGAGAGAGAGATGGAGGGAGGAAGGGAGATGAAGTGAGAGATAGAGGGAGAGAGAATGACAGATGGAGAGAGCAGAACATGGGGAAAGGGGGAATAGGCTGAGATCTTGACACTAAGAGAGATGGACAGAAGATGGAGAGAAGGAGTGTGTGCTGGGGAAGAAGACCATCTTGTCCTTGCTCTTACTCCCTTTAAGCAATGGCGCTGACTCTAGTGTGTGTGTGTGTGTGTGTGTGTGTGTGTGTGTGTGTGTTTAAAGTTTTAGTGTGTGCATTGGGGTGTAAATATTCTCTCATGAAACATGATCAGTTGATTGCATGCGATTCATCATTTGCACGAACAGAACTCTATTGAGT
Organism: Alosa alosa; assembly: GCF_017589495.1. Taxonomy (NCBI): domain Eukaryota; kingdom Metazoa; phylum Chordata; class Actinopteri; order Clupeiformes; family Clupeidae; genus Alosa; species Alosa alosa. The sequence continues at coordinate 7,218,194 of NC_063189.1, forward strand.
GGTGTGTGTGTGTGTGTGTGTGTGTGTGTCTCATCCTGACATCTTCTGACAGGCATGAACCAACTGTCATGTTTCTCAATCGGTGCCCATGATGGAGCAGGAGGAGGGGGCATGAAAAAAGAACTCCAGTTCCTTTCATGAAAAAGAGATGTATGACCCAGTTTACAGCCAGTTAAACACACACACACACACACACACACACTAACTCACACGTGTGCACACACTCATTGTTAGGCCTCGGTTTTAACATTCATGTAACCTAAAAAATCTCATTCCCACTCTGTATTTCCATTTTAATGGTTATTCTCTCTCTCTCTCTCTCTGTCTGTCCATACACATATGTTTATGTGTTCGCTTTCATCTTGGAGGGTTCTGCTCTTTGTACTTGACCCAGAAATGGGAATTGTGTGTGTATGATTTAAATGAATAATTGACTAAGAAGCAGATGTGTGACCGAGTGAGCATCAAGGTATGGATTAATACTACTCTGATTACAGTGTGTGTGTGTGTGTGTGTGTGTGTGTGTGTGTGTGTGTGTGTGTGTGTGTGTGTTTTCAATGTACAGGCAATTGTGTGTTTTTAAGTGTGTGTGTGTGTGTGTGTGTGTGTGTGTGTGTGTGAGTGTGTGTCTGTCAAAGTGTGTGTGTGTGTGTGTGTGTGTGTGTGTGTGAGTGTGTGTGTGTGTGTGTGTGTGTGTGTAGCCCCTTGGGTTGGCCGTGAGGCCCCTTTGAAAATCAGAGGTTTACAGGCCACGGTGGGCTTGGTGCCCCCTTCTTTCAATATTCTGCTTTGAGTCCTACTAATAGCGATTTTTATTTAGCCTGTGGCCTGTCAAAATTATCTTAGCATTCACAGCGCAAATTAATTTAGTCTTTTTACGCAGTGGAGAAAGTGACAGCAAGAAAGAAAGTCGCCCAAATTCACCCATTCTCAGTTGAACTACTCATGAAGTAGCCTATTCATCACACAGACATCACAAGTATCACATGAAAGCTTTTTCAGCTTTTAACCGATGTTAGTTTAAAATTGCTGTGTTGAACGGTTCATGAAAAGTAAATAATATAATTCATGTATAATCATACATTCTACTGAAGGTTTTACGTCCCATGATCTCCTTACCCATTCATCTCGGTGGAATACTTTACGAACCCTTCTTTTTAACACATGACAAACCATATATCAGAATAAACAGGAGACCTTACCAACACACAAAGGTGTAAAGCAGTCCCCTGTACAGTTAGCCGTTCCAGAGTAATCCAGTTTGGAATTTGCAGTAAAGTTCGACATACATCGTCACACATACATCGTGGTGTTTTGCAAAATGTGTTTTAGTCAATTGAAAACTGAGTCAAACACTGAGAATTAGTGTATGGTTTTGCAGATTTGGTGTGGGGTTATGATGTTTGTAGGACATGATTAGAAAATTGTGTGGTAAGATTTAGTGTGTAAGCATTTGAAAAAAACTGTAATCTGAGCTCCCCTCCTCACTCCATCCTGCTAAACACACATTTCCCACACTGCATCACTCCCCATTTATTACCTATCAATCACACAACCACTTTATTGAGTTAGGATGCAAAACACACATACGCACACACACACACACACACACACACACACAGGGGCACACATCTCTCCCTCTTAAACACATTCTGATTAGATTGGTGGATAATGCACATCTGTTGGGTTGTGGAACATCGCATGAACGGGGTTTTGTTGCACCAAATGAGATTACATGATGAGTAAAAATATGATGACTGTGGCAGTCCTCTCTGTGTGCACTAACTCTCTTCATAAAGCTGATTTATCTGCCAATGGCCTCCACGCCAGCCATAAAGCACGCTGGAGATGATTGGTGCTGGGTGTGTGACTCCTCGAGTGTGTATGCATTTAGATTAGGAAACACCCGTGTGTGTGTGTGTGTGTGTGTGTGTGTGTGTGTGTGTGTGTGTGTGTGTGTGTGTGTGTGTGTGTGTGTGTGTGTGTGTGTCTGTGTGTGTGTGTGTCTGTGTGTGTCTGTGTGTGTATGCATGTTTGAGTGAGTGTGTTGATGTTTATTTTTTTTGTGTCATATCTATCGATTGTCAGGGTATTTTATTTTCTGCAGGCGTCAGGCATTTCTAAAATTTCTGAGAATTTCATGTTGAGAGAATGACCTTCTCTCAGGTGTGACAGGACAGGAAACTGCACACGCACTGCCTCCTCCGACTGAGCCATGCCCAGCTGATGACAGGTGCATTTTTCATAGAGTAGGTAGCCAGCTCTCACAGGTTTTAGGGAGCTACTACCCAGATCATTTACAGACAGCATAAATCAAAAGGTAAATATGTAAGGTAGACGTCCGTAAGCTTTCTGTGTCTTTCTGTGTGTCTGTGTGTGTGTGTGTGTGTGTGTGTGTGTGTGTGTGTGTGTGTGTGTGTGTGTGTGTGTGTGTGTGTGTGTTTTGCGTCTGTGTGTGTGTCTGTGTGTGTGTGTGTGTGTGTGTTTTATAAGCTGTGTGTGTGTGTGTGTGTCTGTGTGTGTGTGTGTGTGTGTGTGTGTGTGTGTGTGTGTGTGTGTGTGTGTGTGTGTGTGTGTGTGTGTGTGTGTGTGTGTGTGTGTGTTTGTATGTGGGCGCATCGGGGCCAAGTGTATAAGCTGAGTGATGTTGTTAGTGACACAGACTAACAGACTTCCCCACGGCCACTCAGGTCCACCACAGCAGAACAGTATATCCCACTGAGAATGCTGACGCTATGCACGCTAGCGCGCACGCGCACACACACACACACACATACACACACACACGCACACACATAGGCACACACACACACACACACACACACACACACACACACACACACACACACACACACAGGGCCAGCTTGACAGACAAGGAAATTGTATTGATTGCATTTGCATGGTTTGTGTGGCAGATTGTATATGAGGCTGTTTTTTGAGGCCAGCAGGAATCTGACACCTGCCTGGACAACCTCATATATCAGCAAGAGGATATCGATCATATTTCTCCACAGCAGACAAGCTCAGACACACACACACACACACACACACACACACACACACACACACACACACACACACTAACAAACAAACATGCACACACATTCACAAACACTAGCAGATTTGCATGCTTGGATTGTTTGTTAACCAGTCTTTATCTCCTCCATAGGCTCTGTTAGAAACTCAGCAACTCCTGCGAGCTCAGATATCAAACTTCACGTTCAATCTAGGATTCTCTGGAAAATTCTTCCACACAGGTGAGTTGAAGACCAATCCATCATTTTAGTCCCAGGCCTTCATATAGGACCCAGCTGGTTATAATTGTTGGTATGTGTGAGGGTGAGCAGCAGGGTTACCCATGTGGTCAAGATTCCCATGTAGTGTCCTTGTGCTGTCACATGATCCCCATGTAGTGCCCTTGTGCTGTCACATGATCACATGATCCCCATGATCCCCATGTAGTGTCCTTGTGCTGTCACTGCACTGCACACTCAACCATTCTCACTCTCACACTGGCTATATCCACACAGACAGAGCTGTAGCTAGTTATGATGCACATAGAACTCTGAAATGGCAACCTTGTGATATTTATCAGCTGCAAACTGTAATTCAAATTATTTGATTAAGATAAGGTAATATCACACATATTGTAGCAGATTACTGGGCTTACTCAGAAAAAGGCTTGATGTATACGCCTATGTTTGGGAAGACATTTTGTCAAAATAAACTGCCACCAAGTTTCCATGGCACCATTTGACATCTAGCTCTGGTAATAGATACCATTTTATCATTGCTTTATTGGCATGGCAACAACTTGTGTGCATAGGAACATGAAAGGTTTTTTTTAGGTTTGATATGAGTGTGGTATTAAAAAGTGAATGCATTTGTACTAATTGTTGAATCACTATTCTTTTATGCACATGATTATTTTTGTTCATTTATATAGCCTTGATATTAACATGGGTGTATAGTTGTCACATTGACATGTGTGTAAATGTGTTTGTGTGTGTGTGTGTGTGTGTGTGTGTGTGTGTGTGTGTGTGTGTGTGTGTGTGTGTGTGTGTGTGTGTGTGTGTGTGTGTGTGCATCCGTGTGTGTGTGTCCATCCGTGTGTGTGTGTGTGTGTGTGTGCCCCAGGCACAGGGGAGGAGGATGCTGGGGACGACCTGCTGCTGAGCTATGTGGAGGAGTTCTGGTGGTTCCCACACATGTGGAGCCACATGCAGCCGCATCTCTTCCACAACGAGTCGTCTCTCATGGAGCAGATGATCCTCAACAAGGACTTTGCACTGGTGGGTCACTCACACCGGCTCCTTTGGCCGCTTTGGTCCAGCCCACGCCATTACAGTGTGTCATATGCTTTCATCCATTGCTCAGTCAATCTGCGTGAGGAATATTGAGATTGCGGTGCTGACGTCTCTCGTCTCTCAGCATGTCTTTCAGCGTGTCTGGATTTCAGTGAGTGTGGCAGCCGATTTCTGACGTCTGTTTATTGTTGAGAAGATTTAGGAATGTTATTCCTGATGAGGGTGATTTGTAGAGCTTCAGGAGCTGTTGTTGTTATTACAGTTTATATTCTACTTGGATTCTGAGATGATGTGCAGGACATGCACTGCCACTTTCTCTCCTGCTCTTTTGGTTTTTTTTCTTCTTTTTTTTTCTTCTTTTTCGCATTTGTGACAGAATGGCTGTGTGTGTGCTTTTGTGTGTGTGTGTGTGTGTCTTTTTTATCTTGCCACTGTAATTCTCTGGTCATTCTCATTTCTCTGAGAGGAGAGCAAATGGAAGTCAAGTGGTGTGTCACCAGCAGAATACCAGAATACCAGTGCCTCTCCGACTGAGCCATGCCCAGCTGATGACAGGTGCATTTTTCATAGAGTAGGTAGCCAGCTCTCACAGGTTTTAGGGAGCTACTACCCAGATCATTTACAGACAGCATAAATCAAAAAGTAAATATGTAAGGTAGACGTCCGTAAGCTTTCTGTGTCTTTCTGTGTGTCTGTGTGTGTGTGTGTGTGTGTGTGTGTGTGTGTGTGTGTGTGTCTGTGTGTGTCTGTGTGTCTGTGTGTGTGTTGTGTGTGTGTGTGTGTGTGTTTGCATCTGTGTGTGTGTGTGTGTGTGTGTGTGTGTGTTTGCATCTGTGTGTGTGTGTGTGTGTCTGTGTGTGTGTGTGTGTTTTGCGTCTGTGTGTGTGTGTGTGTGAATACCAGATAACGCTTACCCATTCTCACACACACACAAACACACACACACACACACACACTGAGCATAGGTAGCCACCAACGTCAGAATCTCCTAAAATTGCACATGATTGGCCCTATTCTGCTGCTTAAAAGGCTTGGAGTGTATGGAGTGTGTGGAGTGTGTGGAGTGTATGGAGTGTATGGAGTGTGTGGAGTGTGTGGAGTGTATGGAGTGTGTGGAGTGTGTGGAGTGTATGGAGTGTGTGGAGTGTGTGGAGTGTGTGGAGTGTGTGGAGTGTGGAGTGTATGGAGTGTGTGGAGTGTATGGAGTGTATGGAGTGTATGGAGTGTGTGGAGTGTGTGGCCAGAGCCAGAGAGAGCATATGAGAGTGTGACATCAGTGGACAGACAGACATGCACCCAGTCCCACACCCCACATCCCACACCCACACCTCACACCCCACATCCCACACCCCAGTCCCACACCCCACATCCCACACCCACACCCCACACCCCACACCCCACATCCCACACCCCACACCCCAGT
>NC_063189.1:7231423-7236423 GCF_017589495.1 Alosa alosa
TGCGTGTGTGTGTCTATTTGTGTGTGTTTAGTGAAAGTTTCTGTAGAGGCACATGCTCTGAATGGTAACAAGGCCAAACAAAGGGATAGGAGAGGGAGGCTGAGTGACACCCAGTGGGAGAGAGAGACACAAGGAGGAGAGAATAAGAAAGAGAGACAGCTTGGGAGAGATATGAAGGGACTCAGAGCAACAGAGAGAGAGAGAGAGAGAGAGAAAGGGAGGGAGAGAGAGGGAGAGGGGGGGGCATGTGTACAGTACAGTCAAATTATGTTTATGGATAATACATTGAAGTGTTCCAAAGTAACCATTACAATATTTTGTGCGTGCGTGCATATGTGCTTGCGTGTGTGCAAGCATGTGTGTGATTATGTGTGTGTATGTGTGTATGTGTGTGTTTTGTTATGAGTATGTGTGTGTGTTGGACTGCAGGTCTGCAGTTTGCCATCAGATTAGACGAAATGAAGTTTGTCCTGCACCAGTTGGAGATGAAATCAGATTCAGCTGCTGGACAAATAGAACGTGTCTAATGTTTGGATTGCTGTTGTGTTGGCAGGTCCTCCCCCGCCAGACATGCGGCCTGTTCACACACACCATCTTCTACAAGGAGTACCCAGGAGGCCCCAAAGAGCTGGACAAGAGCATCAGAGGGGGGGAGCTGTTCCTCACTGTCCTGCTGAACCCAGTGAGTCAATACGCCACTCGCTCTGTCTGTCTGTCTGCTACCTACCTGTCTATCTGTCTGTCTGCTACCTATCTGTCTATCTGCCTGTCTGTCTGCTACCTACCTGTCTGCCTGTCTGTCTGCTCCCTATCTGTCTGTCTGCCTGTCTGCTACCTATCTATCTGCTTGTCTGTCTGTCTGTCTGCTACCTATCTGACTGTCTGTCTGTCAGTCTGCTACCTATCTGTCTGTCGGTCTGTGTGTCTGTGTGTCTGTCTGTCTGTCTGCTGCCTGTCTGTCTGTCTGTCTGTTGAGTCTTTCTAAATGTGTCTAAATGCCTCTCACTCTGTCTCTCCTCCCTTCCTGGTGGCGCTGTGATCTTGGGGCTTTTACAAATGAGGTTCCCAGCATGCATCTCTGAGGGGTGCACTCACGCTGTCTCCCACACCGCTCCCTGAGCCTGTGTGTTATTTCTCTGAATCAGCTGTGAAATTAAACAAACACGCACACTCTCTCTCTCTCTCTCTCTCTCTCTCTCTCTCACACACACACACACACACACACACACACACAGACCATTCTCAGTCTTACTCATGATACCCACACACATGTGAATACACATTTCACAATTGCTTCCCATCCTTCACCAAAAAAACAGATGACTTGTGTAAATGTGTTATTTCTACATACTACATAGTACTACATAGCTAAATAGTATGCCAGTAAAGCTGGGATAAAATATTTTTTTTATAGATTCATGTGTAATCAAACTGTGATTAGTGTATGTGTGTGTGTGTGTGTGTGTGTGTGTGTGTGTGTGTGTGTGTGTGTGTGTGTGTGTGTGTGTGTGTGTGAGAGAGAGAAAGAGAGAGAGAGAGAGAGAGAGAGCGAGAGAGATATAGTGTGTGTGCATCGGTGTGTGTGTGTGTGTGTGTGTGTGTGTGTGTGTGTCTGTTTAAAGAGCTGCCTGTCTGGACATAATCCATGGCTTTTTCAGTCTTCCCTGAGCTCCCATAACACTGCAGAAAACATCCTGTTACTGAACTTCTGGGTTGTGTGTGTGTGTGTGTGTGTGTGTGTGTGTGTGTGTGTGTGTGTGTGTGTGTGTGTTGTGTGTGTGTGTGTGTGCGTTTCAGGTTGTACTAACATAATCATCCAAGCCATACCACTACTCAGTGATCTCAACATGCTCATCACGCACTAAGAACACAACAGAGAGACGAACAGGTGTGAAATAATAAAAAAAAACGTAGGATGGGGTGGGGAGAGGAATGGCTGAAGAAAGGATGAAGGGTGAAAGGATGAAGGATGAAAGGATGAAGAGTGGAGAGGTGTTTAGGAGCTGCTGAGGATGAACTGAGCTCTTAAGAAAGAGAGAGGAGGATGAGTTGCAGGCTCCATCTGACCTTACTCTGTCCTTAGCACCATCTGGTTAAACTAGCTTCACAAACACTCTCACACACACACACACACACACACACACACTGGAGTTTCTTCTTATCATATTTCAGTTCTGTTTTTCCGAGTACATGTTAGTTGCATGTGAATGGAGTGTGTGTTATTACTGTGGGAAGTGCGTGTTAGTTGCATGTGGATGGAGTGTGTGTTATTACTGTGGGAAGTGCGTGTTAGTTGCATGTGGATGGAGTGTGTGTTATTACTGTGGGAAGTGCGTGTTAGTTGCATGTGGATGGAGTGTGTGTTATTACTGTGGGAAGTGCGTGTTAGTTGCATGTGGATGGAGTGTGTGTTATTACTGTGGGAAGTGCATGTTAGTTGCATGTGGATGGAGTGTGTGTTATTACTGTGGGAAGTGCATGTTATTACTGTGGGAAGTGCATGTTAGTTGCATGTGGATGGAGTGTGTGTTATTACTGTGGGAAGGGGCGCAGCACAGTCATGTGAGTTGTGTCACAGGGCCAGGCTGCTGCGCTCCCTTCCCCTTATGCACTCACAGGGATGACACTGAGCATCTAGAGCAGTTATCCGGCCCTCTCTCTGGACATAAACAATCTCTTAACTTTTCTTTCAAGAAATCAAAAGATAAGGCAGAAGATTTGTTGAAAGAGGGATTTTTAAAATCATTTAAAAATATTTCAAAAGATTTTGTTTTTTTTAAAGTCTAGCTTTATTTTTAGTGGTTGAAACATTACTGTACATATTGGAGTTATTGGGTTTCTTTATGGAATAATGTAAATGAATAACTGTTTATAACTTTTAAATAAAAATAATGAAATAGATTTTTTTTCATTTATGATATCATTGGTGGAATGCACATTTCAAGAGCGTTGAAACTGACATGCTTGCATTGGCCATTGGAAATGACATAGTGAGAAAGCCATATTTGTTGTGACTGGAGCTGTGCAAACTGCAAAATGTGTTTTGGGGGGTGTGGGGGGTTGAACCCTAAGGGCTTCTACATACCGACGCGACCCTCCGACCGTAGCGCTGACAATCGACGCCAAAATGACGATCTTGCTGGCGGCTTGTGGATTTTAGCCAGGTAGCGCGAGGTAGCGCACCACTCATTTTTTTTCAGACGAGCCGACAAAGCCGAAACAGGAAGATGGACTAGTTCGAGGGCAAACGAGAGTTGCAGTGTTTTGATACAGTCGTGAATTTTTTTATAGTTTGCTGGATAAGTTAACAAAGTTACCAGCGAGAGTTGCAACACATGGAATTAAGAGGAAAGAATATAAACGATTTATTTTCAAACAAAGGATATCTATTAAGGCCTGAACAAAATCTCTTACCACTTCGGGAAATTACACAAACTCAGCCAGCTGCTAGCTAGCTAGCCAGCTAACTAAACTGTTTAAATTATTAAAATTTCCCTCGGGATGACTAAAGTATCTATCTATATATCCATCTATCTATCTACCTGTGCTATTAACGCTGGAAACTAGATGATAATGATGGTGGTAGAAGTGAATAGTAGCAACCAAAGTCTGAAGTACCATCACAGAGGCTAGCTAATAGCAGAGCCCGCGACACATTCTCTGCTACTAGTGTTTCTTAATGCAGCTTCTTCTGCTGTGTAACGAAGTTAGCGTTAATCTTTTCATAACAGCCACACCTCTGTTCAGGAGAATATTGCAACTAGTGTCTTGACCACTCACGCCACGGCATAAAATGGTTACGGCGCTTCTGTGACGCCACATTGTCGCGCTTACCGGGTCGGGTGCGGCCGAGAATGTGGGAACGCTTAATACCTGTGTCTTGAGCTCCCCCTTTTGGGGGGAGATTGTCCCGGGGGCAGAAAAGGTCAAACTCCGCCCACACAATATTAACAACCTTTTAACGATTGGCTGCTACATTAACCAGCCACCTGAATCAATACCTCTCTCCGCTTCCACTGTGCAGAATGCCAATACTGCCATTAGCCTGCAGACGCTTGAATAAAGTGAACACTGGAGGGAGAGAGAGGGAGGGAGGGAGGGAGGGAGGGGCAGGAAAAGGGGAGGGGAGACCACCATCCTACATGTCATTGTAATCATAGGTGAGGTAGCCAGTGGTGACAGTACAACACACACACACACACACACACACACACACACACACACACACACACACACATGTATGCCTACACCACAAATAGGTGTGAAGGAATCATTAGTGGTTTTGTGTGAAAAAAAAAAACAGTATTGTGTAATCATTATTACCCATCATGATTTGTGGTAGTTAACAGAATAAATGGATTATCATGGCACTTTTTATATTTCCACTATGTTATATGTATTTCCCTCTCTCTCTGTTCCCCCCTGCCTGCCTGCCTGCCTGCCTGCCTCTGCTATAGAAATGGATCAGAGCTGACATTTAGTGAGCGGCTCAGGCTGGTCACTCATTAGTGCACGTCCAGCCTCAGCACATTCTGTGTCCACCTCCCACCCCCTCCGCCAGCCCTGCCATCAGTGTGGCTCTCTACGGACACGCGCAACACACCGCCCTCATCTGAGCACGTCCACACAGCACACCACCCCATCACCTGAGACACACCTGATGGCACACTCACACACATCGCACACATTCCTGAGTAATTGTAATGTAAACTTCAATAATAATGAGAAGCTTTTTATATTTTTTCATATTTCTTTCATTATTCTTTTGTGTGTGTGTGTCTGTGAGAGAGAGAGAGAGTGTGTGTGTGTGTGTGTGTGTGTGTGTGTGTGTGAGTGTGTGAGTGTGTGTGCGTGTGTGACAGTGTATGTGTGTGTGTGTGTGTGAGTGTGTGTGAGAGAGAAAGTCTGAGAGAGGGAAAGACAGAGAGAGTTAGAGAGTCTGTGTGTGTTAGTATATGCGTGCAAAGGATGGATGCTATTTGGAAGGGGCAGAACAAATT
>NC_063189.1:7246423-7271423 GCF_017589495.1 Alosa alosa
GTTGCCTTTGTGTGTGTGTGTGTGTGTGGTGTGTCATCCCATATGGTAAGGTAAGCAGTGCGTAGATAGGTGTAAGACCTGAATGATGGTGTGTAAAGACAGCAGGTGTGTGGTGGCAGGATGTAGTGTGTGTGCAGAAAGATCCAGGGAGGTAAGTGTGTGTGCGCTATCCACTGATGAGGTGGTGTAAGACGCAGTGTGTGTAAGTAGTGGTAGAAGCAGATAGTGGTGTGTGTGTGTGCACCTGTTCATGGTGTGTGTGTTTGCTGCAGCACCAGCGGGCTCATGAGGACCGCACGGCTCTGCGCTACAGCTTCTATGAGGTCATCTCAGCCGGACACCTGGCCGCTCCAGAGCTGCGCTCGCTGCAGAGCCGCTGCCCCTCCTGCTCCGGCTCTAATGGCCCACCTGGAGCGCTGGTCTTCAATAATTAATTACCCGCCAACCAGGTGAGGAGAGACAATACCATCATCGGTCATCATCATCAATACTGTCATCATCAATACATGGCCACACACACAATAACAATAACACAATAATAATAACAACACACACACACACACATGTACCACACACCACACATTATTAATATTACACATTATTACTATTAATATATATATATACATTACTATTACACATTAAACATTACATACATTAGTTAATATTACTATTATTACATAAATAGTTATACATACACATTATTAATAATATACCATATTACCTACATTATTATTAATACATATATAAGCATATTAATATTATTACACATATTATTATTAATATTAATATTATTAATATTATTACATACACATATACTTCATATTACTCATATTAATATTACTATTATATATATATATTATTATACACATATTATTAATATTATTAATATTATTATTAATATTATTAATATTATTATGGGGTTTACACACATTATCATTACACACAACACACAATAATAATATAAGCACACACATTACACACACACACATATTAATAATAATATTAATATTAATACATTAATATTATATACTCATTAATAATTCGTACACACACACATGCCACACATTACGCTTTCATTAATACATACATATATACATTATTAATATTGTTAATACAAACATTAATAGTTAATAATATTAATATTATTAATATTAAATACATATACACATTATTATATTATTACTATTATACCGCATACAATTCATTAATACACACACACACACATATATGTTAATAATACTACACACACACATATTACACACATATTATTAATACTAATATACTAATAATAATCTTCATTAATAATAATAATATTACTAGCGGCTACACACACACACACACACACACACACACACATTAATAATATTATACTAATAATACATATATTAATACACACATTAATACACACAGCTTAATAATATTATTGCCATTAATATTGGCCACATTACATTACGCCATTAATAATACACACACATATTTCACAATAATTATGTATAATATTACACACACACACTAATAATAATAATACTAATATCATTACGGCTTCACACACACACACACACACACACATACACACACACATTGTTAATACACACACATTAATAATATTATACTACTATTAATTCATACATTAATACACAATAATACTATTATACTAATACACACAAACACACACACACACATTACATTATTAAGTTATACACACACACATTAATAATCACACACACACACACATACTACACACTCATACAATAATAAGCACACACACACAATACACACACACACACACATATTACTAATATTATACTACTACACACACAATACACATATACATGGGTTTCACAATAATATAGATATATATACACACACACACACACACACACACACACACACACATATACTATTAATAATTATACACATTAATACACATATAATATACATAAGCACACACACACATTACACACACACACACACACACACACACACACACACACATACTAATAATAATTACACACACACACACACACACACAATAATAATATTATTACATATACATACACATTACTAATAATAATAAACACATTGTTAATAATAATAATACCACACACAAATGAAGATACATTACGTTACTACTAATATTACATACCGGGGTGACACTACATTACACACACACACACATATTACACACACACACACATTACGACACACACACATTAGCCACACACATACATTGCTACACCATTAATAATAATATTGTCATTAATATACATACACACTTTCACACACCCACATTAATACACAATATTACACACACACACAATACACGTAATACACATACTCACATACACCATATACACACACACACACACATTAATATACTATTAATTATACATTATTACTAATAAATACATACATAAGCACACACACACACAATACACGCATACACGCATTACACACATAAGCTAATAACAGCCACACACACACATACACACACAATTGCTTAATAATAATAATATTAATACACACTTCACACACCACACACACACACACACACACACACACACACACACACACGCATTACTTTCACAATATACTACACACTATACACACATTAATAATAATACACTCACACAATTACACAATTACGTTGCTGTTACTATTGCTATACATTACTACCCACAATAATAATAATAATAATATCATTACTAATAATATTACACACACACACAATAATACCCACATATTACTACTATAATTCACACACACACACACACACACATTATGCTATGCCATTGGCCACACACACACACATACACACATTACCTACACAATTACAATAATAATACACACACACACATTAATATACATTAATATTATTATTACACATATGGCCATTACACACACACACATATTATTTATTACCACATAATTACACATACATTATTAATATACACACAATATTTATTAATAATAGACACACACATTATTGTCATTAATATACTTCATTAATACATTAATAATAATACATTATTAAATATCATTATTATTACTCATTAATAATTACACACATATTACACACACACTATTATAGTAAACACACACACACACATTAGCTACTCCAAATGGACACACACATCTACACTGTTTCAATGCACACTTGAAGTTTAATATGATACACACACATACACATAAAAAACCAGATGAAAGACCTTAGCATACTTTTAAATCTGTGCTGTATATTAGTTGAAGCTACTACATCTGATCCCATATATTGAGTGTGTTCATACTCTTACATCTGATCCCATAGATTGAGTAAAATTCATACCAGCATCTGATCCCATATATTGAGTGTGTTCGTGGTACTGAACGGTGTGGCTCTCCTCCTCCTCTCTCAGCTGATGATAATTGATGGGCAGCAGCTGAGGAATGACCCCGCAGCAGTCATGGACGAGGTGCAGTTCCTTGGGAGTGTCGCTTCTACCAACTACAATCAGGGGTCCCTGATCTAAGTCCCTGACCAGAACCATCAGTGACAGCCGCCACAAAGGCAATGCAGGGTTGAGTGTACAACTGCCAGCAGTGGGGTCGGATAAACCTGGGGCAGCAGTGGGCTGAGTGGGCACCAAAGCAGCAAAGTGGCTGATGGCACCGTCAGCAGTGGGCTGATGGGCAACCAAGCAGCAGTGGGCTGGGAGGGGTACAAGCAGCAGTGGGGCTGGAGGGGGCACCAGCACTGGCTGGAGGGCACCAAGGCAGTGGGTTGGGAGGACACCGGCCAGTAGTGGGGCTGGGATGGGCGACTGGGCAAAGTGGGGTGGGAGGAGTGGGCAACAGGCCAGGGCTGGGGTGGGCACTGGCCAAGCAGTGGGGTTGGAGTGGGCACTGGGCAGTAGTGGGGTTGGAGTGGGCACTGGCCAGTAGTGGGGTTGGAGTGGGCACTGGGCAGTAGTGGGGTTGGAGTGGGTACTGGGCAGTAGTGGGGTTGGAGTGGGCACTGGGCAGTAGTGGACAGAGGGTGGAGCACATTAGCTCTGCATGTCTGGCCTGAGAGCATTATTACAGCTTGAGCCACATCTCCGAGTTTGTGCTCCATTTATTAGAGGGAATCCATAGATGACAAATCCTTAACCAATGAGCACGGCTAAGCTATCATTAGCTTTAGCATTTCCATCCCTCATTAGAACAGACATTACCCTTGGCCAGTTGGGGTATTAGCCATGCTTAGCTGCAAATTAACACAGTTCATTAACTAGCGGCATCTCTCCACTCCTGACTTATTTAATCCAGAGGCACTGGTATGCTACGGCAGCTCTCGGCAGTCCCTCACTTAAAACTCATTCTGAGAGGGAGAGAGAGAAAAAATACTATAATTTCACCTTCATCTGCATTGCATCATATCATAACCCAAGGGACCCCAGTTAGGCATAAATGTAAACATTTCATATTTCTGCATAATTTACAAGTACTGTTTTTTCTGCAGTATTCATTCTATGTACAAGTATGTCTGCACTTAGACATTTCTTGTTCTTTCTATTCTGACTGTAAGGGGTATCAGGGTGATATCAGGGTCATAGTGTGACTGTAAGGGGTATCAGGGTCATAGTGTGGCTGTAAGGGGTATCAGGGTGGTATCAGGGTCATAGTGTGGTTGTAAGGGGTATCGGGGTCATAGTGTGGCTGTAAGGGGTATTAGTGTCATAGTGTGGTTGTAAGGGGTATCAGGGTGATATCATGGTCATAGTGTGGCTGTAAGGGGTATCAGGGGGTATCAGGGTGATATCAGGGTCGTAGTGTGGTTGGGTGCTGCAGTAGTTCCAGGGATGCCAGATTTTAGCTAGCTTAGCAACCTTGCATGGTGTGCCTATAGATGTGTGTGTGTGTGTGTGTGTGTGTTTCAGTGTGACTGTGTCTGTGTCTGACATTGTCGACAGCTCCATCAATCATGTCGGCTTTATTAATCTCGCCTCAAATTCTTGGCAGCTCCCTTGCCCTCTCTCACTTGCTGTCTCTTTATCTCAGAATGAAATGCAACACACACACACACACACACACACACACACACACACTGCTATACACAACGAAGCAACCATGAATTTCCTGCTTGCCTATAAATGTGGAGAGCAGATAAACAAGACAGACATTATATAAGACATCTGCCATGACTTTGACAACTGTGTGTGTGTTTGTGTGTGTGTGTGTGTGTGGTCTGCCAAGGGGCATCATCTGAGTGGGTCGAATTTGCGGGGAGAATACTTACTCAAACTTTACTTGACAGAAATGTAGAATGTTCTGTTTCTCTCTTTAAAATTTCCCTCGGGATGAATAAGGTATCTATCTATCTATCTATCTATCTATCTATCTATCTATCTATCTATCTATCTATCTATCTATCTATCTATCTATCTATCTATCTCTATCTCTTTCTCTCTCTGTGTGTTCTTGTATTCAACAACTATGTCCCCCCCCCCCCTAATGTGTGGTCCAGGTTTGACCGGCAGAAGGGGTTCTGGTGCCAGCTGTTGGAGGGAGGGAAGACCAAGTGTCTTGGGAAGAGCAAAGGCAGGAAATATCCCCCCATGGACCCCGAGGTGAGCAGGGCTTGACCCACACACACCTCTGTCCCACCCACAGGCCTGCACCACCACCTGACCCTTTGAAAGGCATCTCCTAGTAGTCCTGTAGACATGGACACAACTGGAGGCTTTGGGGCAATAGACAATTTAAAGCATTTTGAGTTGCATTTTTAGTTTTGCATCACACAGTCCAGCAGCACCCCCTATAGGCAGAAGTCTGGAGTGCATGTATTTACTTACTGTACACTTTTGGAGTGCATGTGTTTACTTACTGTACACTTTTGGAGTGCATGTGTTTACTTACTTTATACTCTTTGGACTGCATGTGTTTACTTACTTTACACAGTTTGGAGTGCATGATGTGTTTACTTACTTTATACTCTTTGGAGTGCATGTGTTTACTTACTGTACACTGTTTGGTCATTATGTCCTCTGTCTGATAGAAGATAGAGCTTGAAACAGATAAGGCCCTTTCTCTGCCCTCTCCATTCTGACTTCCTGTTCCATATTGTGACACCCCCCCCCCCCCCCCTCTGTCGTCCGGCACAGTCCCGTGCGCTGCTGTCCCACTACTACCGGGACCATAATGTGGAGCTGTCCAAGCTGCTGCACAGACTGGGCCAGCCGCTGCCCTCATGGCTCAGGGAAGAGCTGCAGAAAGTCAGATAACCCCGCCTGACCCGCATACCTGACCTGCACACCTGGCCCGCACACCTGACCCGCACACAGCCAAGCAGAGCGAGAGAGAGAGAGAGAGAGAGAGAGAGAGAGAGAGCAGGAGGGTTCCAGAGAGATGCGCGAGCGTCCAGTGCCTGTGTCCACCCAGCAGCCCCTGACAGGACAAGCAGGCTCCTGGGCCAGCAGGCCACAGAGACAGACGCCAGGGGACGGAGGAGAGAACAGCAGGGAAGGACTGATTACCAGCATGATGGAGTGAGCGAGCGAGCGAGCGTGTGTGTATGTGTGTGTGAGGGTGTGTATGTGTGTGAGAGGGTGTGTGTGAGTGTGTGTGTTTGTGAGTGTGCGTGTGTGTATGTGTGAGGGTGTGTATGTGTGTGTGAGTGTGTGTGTGTGTGTGTGCATGCGTGAGTGTGCGTGAGTGTGTGTGTGTGTGTGTGTGTATGTGTGTGTGTGTGTGTGTGTGTGTGTGCACAGTGTGTGTGTGTGTGTGTGTGTGTGGAGCCCAGCCATGGGAATATGGGCTGCTGAGTCCAATGCTGGGGAACGCTCGAGTCTCCATGGTGACCAATTTGCACTTGCAATTTGCACCCTTTTGTTTCAGTACTTGCCAGTGTGTATGGGTCCATGGATGTACATATAGACACACACGTACACGTGGACAAAATGCAGGCACACAAACACACACACCTCCATTCGAAACGAGGACTCAGGGGGATATAGATGGGCTTTAGATTTTTTATTTAGTTTGACGTTTTTTTTAATGTGATTTTTTTCTTATCTTATGTTTACCTTTGCAAAAGAATGATGTGGTCAAACTGTGGGTCAGACAGTGTCCACAAACTGAAACCATTCCTTGTGTTTACATAGTTTTCTCTTGTTGACACACTTACATTCATGCACACAGCACCTGCACACAGGCTGCACACAGTGGGAAGTTTGTTTGGTGTCAAGTTTAGTGTGTGTGAGTGTGTTGGTTGTGGGGGGAGGAGCTGAGAGGCGTCAGGTTTGTCTTCAGGACCAAACTGAGCTCACAGGAGGAAGTGATGCGATGTGTGAGCTCACAGGAGGAAGTGATGTGATGTGGGAGGAAGTGATGCGTTGCTAAGGGAGGCCTGTGCCAGGGGGAGAGGGACAGCATCAGGAAGCTCTGGGCCAGCTCCGCTATGAACACCTGGCCGCCACCATCTGCTGCTCCGTCCAGCTCTGCTCCCACGGGCCTCAGTCCAGACTGCCCACTGACCCGTGAGCTCGCTCCCAGGCACCACTTCCAGCTCTATGCATCCAAACATGTAACAGAAGCGCTGGCAGACCGCTCATGACCTTGGAGCCAGAACGGAGTGGAGAAGTGTGTTTCAGTGTGGGGGCCACGGATACGCCGCATACACCCTCCTCCTGTGTCACTGAGAACCTGGGCAACACTCGACTCTCCATTTACTTACTGTGTGTGTGTGTGTGTGTGCGTGTGTGTGCGTGTGTGCGTGTGTGTGTGTGTGTGTGTGTGTGTGTGTGCGTGCGTGCGTGCGTGTGTGTGTGTGTGTTAGTTGCCAGGTTAGCCTTAGCTTCACTCACTAGGACTGTTGCTGTCAGACTTGCTGAGTTACGTACGTGTCTCCTTCCGTTTGAAAGATGGCCTCAGTGACACTGAGTGAGCTGTTCCGAACGACTGTAAATAAATCTATAAATATAAGTAAATATTCAATAAACACAGATGAACCATGTTTTATTAAACTGCACTCTGTGCTGTCTATCTGTCTCTGGTGTTCTCAGATCATGTGTGCATGTGTGAGTGTATTTGTACTGTGTCAGTGTATTGGTATGTGCCATGTGTGTTCATGGGATGCATTTTGGATGCACGTTCAGTGTTTATTTTGGCCGTGTTCAAATCCTCATCAGCTTCATGAAGAGACTGATGTGAGCGCTCTAATGCAGCTGCCTTTTCATCAGACCCCTTTAAGAGAGTGTGGAGGCAACAAGAGAGCACGCCTGAGCACCCTGTAACATGAGCACAGATATTTCATCTCCCTCATTGTGTGTGTGTCGGTCTGTGTGTGCGTGTGTGTGTGTGTGTGTGTGTGTGTGTGTTAGGGTAATAGATTGGCAAAATATTTCATTGTAATGTGATAATACTTTGAGAGTATTTTGGGCGATGGATGATTTTTTGTCTGAAAGTGCCCTCTGGTGGTGGGAAATGAGATTGCTTGTATCACCTCCACATTAGCTACAAGTCGATTAGAGTTCAGGGGCCTCATTTATAAAGCGTTCTTACGCACAGATTTGATCTTAGACCGTGCGTACGCTCAAATCCATGCCAACGCTCAGATTTATAAAACCGTCTTTGACGTGGAAAAGTGCTTATCTCCACGTCAGGTTCAAACTTGACGTACGACCATTTCCTTGTGGTAATGCCGGGGTACTGCAAGTAATCTGAGGTCTAAGTGCGATGCATTTTCAAAATTCTAAGACCAACGATCTCATGTCTTTCTTTTCCATATGCATGATCAATATCAGAAGATTTTTAAAGACGTTTTTGGACGCAGCTTAATGTTTCATGGTTTGGCATAAAACTGCTAATGAGAACTATAGCCCACTTAAGAAAGTGAAAAAACGTATAGCTTACTTATTTCATAATATCTAAAAAACACCAAGACCTACGATGGAATGATTGAAACATTTTTACAGGTGATCTAGTTTATTTGGTGTTCTCACCAATCTAATATTGACCATAAAATGTCCAACTGCCCTCATTTAGGAGAGGAAAAGTACATTTGTGCCAGGGATGTAGTGGTAAAATAAGAGGTGGGTGAACTATGAATTCTGCGATCTCGGTGAGGTGGACTGCGCCATGCGGTATCGGATTTTTAAAAAAGACATTCGAACATGTTTGATAATGGTGGAGGTTATTATGCAGTATTGGGAATAGGCCTATAGGATAGTATTGGATAATACAGTTTTGAATGTTAAAAGTGAATAAACTCTTTTGAGAGGTGGATAAACTCTAATACGAGGTGGGTAAGCCTAAACTCTGAAATTTCTGAAATGTCAGAGGTAGATAAACTGCGTTTACTCGCGTTTAGCCTCCACCACATCCTAATTTGCGCTCATAGGCCTTCCCAGCTTCGTAACAGAAAGGTAATATTTGAATGTAAGCTATACAATGTAGGCTATATATGATATAAAATATCTATAGCCTACATTGTATAGCACAACAAAGAAACAGAAGTTATCCTCTGAAAGCAGGGCATCTTCATATTTAGTGTTGCGTCGGAGTTGCGTAAAGAGGTGCAGAGCGCGCACCTGTTTGTTTTTTTGACTGGCAGTGCCCAAGATCAGATAACAATACGTGAGTTGAATAATGTAGGCTAAAATATAAATGAATTCTGCAATCTCGGTGAGGTGGACTGCGCCATGCGGTTTCGGATTTTTTAAAAAGGCATTCAGAACATGTTTGATAATGGTGGAGGTTAATGTACAGTATTGGGAATATATATAGTATTGGATTATACAGTTTTGAATGTTAAAAGTAAATAAACTCTTTTGAGAGGTGGATAAAGAGGTGGGTAGGCCTAAACTCTATTTCTGAAATTGCAGAGGTGGATAAACTGCGTTTACTCGCGTTTAGCCTCCACCACATCCTAATTTGCGCTCATAGCATACGCCTATTCCCAGCTCCGTAACAGAAAGGTAATATTTGAATGTAAGCTATACAATGTAGGCTATAGATATTTTATATCATATACAGTATAGCCTACACAACCAAGGGACGGAAGTTATCCTCTGGCATCTTCATATTTAGTGTTGCATCGGAGTTGCGTAAAGAGGTGCAGAGCGCGCACCTGTTTGCTTTTTTTGACTGGAAGTGCCCAAGATCAGATGACAATACGTGAGTTGGATAATGTAGGCTAAAATATAAAGGTAGGCTGAAAGCAAACAATAAAGGACAATGTTTAAGCCATTGGACATTATTGAAAGAAAACGATAGCAAAGATATGCAGAATGAATGAATAATGACCGGCGAACTAGGCTACTTTTTCACGCAAGCAGCCTATCCTAAAAGAAACGTTAAGCCTACATGACATATCACGCTTAATTTAGTCCTCTGTTTTGTAGACTAAATCAGCATATTACCCTGGGTCATATTGGAAACGTACAGTAGCCTACTGTACCATAACGTACATATTATGCTGTAGGCCTAGGTCTTTCCTTCATAAGGTAGGCCTACCCAATTTTTTTTTACAACAAAGTAGGCCTAAACATAGGCTACTAAATGTTGATTATTCACATTACTGCAAGCAAAAGGAATGAAAGCGAGCAGAGGACAATGGACATGGATGCATACGATCTCTTTCCAGAAAGCTTTGCTGGAAAAAACATAATGAGTTAAGCTATTCGAACTGACGCATATAGGCTAGTTAACATCAGATGGCATAGGCTAGGCCTATACAATGTTTTCAATATATAATTTTACATAGGCTACAGCTTTCTAGGCCATTGATTTCATTAAAACATATGCTAATGATATTGATGAGGGGGTGTTTACAAGGCGGAGACCTAAAACCATCCGGCTGCGCACAAGTTGACGTTCATTTGTGATTTATAATGGGCACATCTGGAAGGGTGGCGTATGCACGTTTTTTTTGTGCGTACGTTCGTGTTCTCGGAATCACACGTACGATCATTTCAGAAATGATCTAAGATCAAATGAAGGATGGTTTCTACGCAACACTTTTATAAATGAGGCCCCAGGATTCAAATAGGATACATTTAGTACAAAAACTGGAGCAGCAAAGAACTAATAGATAAGATTCTGCAGAGTTCAGCTGGAGTATGGGGAGTTCCTGGGGTTTCTTATAAATCACAGTACATGTCTCTTCCCATGAGGTGAAAAGGGAAGCCAGGCTATGTATGGGTGGAAGATGTTTACATCCACGATATGGAGCGTTCCCTTTGATATTGGCACAGTTCTAATCACAACCATGGCGGCACCCTTAGTGACCGACTCGGGACTACACCAGTGTCCAGTCATGTATGAGCTTAAAATGAGGTGTGGTGTAGCAGGAGAGTGATGGACTTTGAGCTTGTGGTCATATTCAATCCCACCACAGGGGGGTGCTGCAGTCACATTAATAACTAAGTGTGAGTCATTCAGATGGAACAGTGTAATCAAATATTAGGTCCCCTCTGGCTATGATTAATCAGATAACAATTGACTCAGACATATGAAGACATCACAGTTCCCTCCAAAACCAGATTACAATGTGTTACCAGACATGTACAAGTATCTATGGGTAATGTAGTCTACTTTGCATAAAAACTAATGGCTTATGGGTCATGTAGTCTACTTTGCATAAAAACTACATACTTTGCATAAAAACTGGCTTAACATGCTTTGATGGATTTGATGGAGACAAATGAAGTATATCTTTCATCTTTCACTTGCACTTGTTCTCTCTCTCTCCTTTCACAGGACAATGAAAGTGAGAGCTGCCATGCTTTTTGACATGACAAACTGTATGCTGTGTGTGTGTGTGCATGCGTGCGTGTGTGTTAAACAGCACACAGGCTAGAGTTTAAACCAGTCAAATTCTCTCACCAGAATAACTACCCCTTACATTCTGAATCCCTCTCCAAGGTAACACTTCTATCCACCCCATCCCCCCAACACACACACACACACACAGAGACACAATGTGTGTGTGTCCTCTGTTTGTCTTTGAAGTAGGTGGTGTGTAAACAGGAGTCAGCTGTAGAGTAAACACCCAGGACAAGAGGATGGCTCTGATGCTGCAGCGCTAGGAGTCGTGAGAGCCAGAAGGGTCACGGCATGGGAAAGAGCACAGCTCTGGGACAAGCCATCACACACAGATACAGCACACACAAACAAATAAGGAAACACATCTTCAATCATGGGGCGGTTCAATATTAGATTGATTAGGGGTAATTAGGCTTGATTTCTATATAGTAGATGTACTGAAACTGTTATTCCTTAGTTCAAACATGTTTGTAGCAGCTTAATAAATAAATAATTGTTAGTATTACATTTGTCAAGCATTCATAAAGGATCTCTACTGTATGAGCCACATCTGTTGATCTTATAGAGTGTACTGTAGTTATTCTGTTTATGGACTTCAGCAGCATGTTGTAGTAACAGCACTGAAAGCTGCAAAGCAAAATGGGTTGGGCTGATGCTGTCAGTCAGGCCACACACCCACATACTGCTCCATACCAAACATTCACACAGCACTACAAAGGGATAAAATATCTGTCAAAGTGTCGACCCCCCATGTGAATGAAACTGCAAAGACAGAGATGTCATGTAAAACTTTACAGTCAGTCAGGAAAACAGATCCAGGATAACATATCACCAGATACAAAAACAGGTCATGGTGGTGGAGGTGAACTCTTCTTCACTCCCTTCCATGCTCAGACAAATAGCTTACAACAGAGATGTGTTATAATTATAGTCAACTTAAACCATTTCAATTGCATCTCAGTGGGAAAAGATGTCCACTTGTATAAGACAGACTTATAGATTTATAAAGGAAATTACCTTTATTACTTAGACAGGGGGAGGTGAAGCTCAGTGGGACGCACTGCTCCACTTGTAAATGAAAAAGCCACTGGTTTGGCGACAGTTTATGGAAACGCAGGAGGTGAACATATTTGACATGTCTAAGAATAAACATCCTACTGTATGTCTAGGACAGGCTAGATGGAAAAACTCAATTCATTACAAAATAATACAGGTAGTTCTACACATTACACATGATAACAAACACATTTTAATTCCGGGTTAATGAAGCTTCATAAGAGAGGTATCCAGTTATTACAATGTTCTAAGGTCAATGTCCCACTAGCTGGAGACGTTACTGGTCAGACACTGAGGCTTTTAGTGCAATTGTTTGACTTTGTAAGCATTAAGACTGTCTTTGTTTGTGTACTTAGTGGCTTTTAGTGCTGTGGAGAGAACTCTCCAGTTTAGTCTGACTGAAGACATCTAGAACATGTACATAAGGCTAAGCTTCAGGACCGCCGCTACCCTGTCAAGTGTGTGCTGCACCTCTGAGACCTCGTCCTCGTCCGAGAGATAGATAGATAGATAGATAGATACTTTATTGATCCCCAGGGGAAATTCAAGAGGTCAGGCGTGCTGGCCGAGGTACAATAAGGGAGGGAGTGGGTCATCTGCCATGAAGCCCTTGTGGTCCCTTACAACCAGGAAGTGCTAAAAGACACATATCAGTGACGGGCATCACTGCAATACACACACACACACACACACACACACACACACACACACACACACACACCATACACATACACACATTTCTACTCAAATAGGTCACTGTATCAGACAAACATATCACTGAGACATCAGGGCATCTGAACGATGGACAGAAAAGTGTCTCATTGGCCTGGTGTGGCCTGTGGTCTCCGGACCGTCCTACTGGCCAGTGACCTTCTTGATCCAGGGCAGGAAGGCGGAGACTTTGGTGTAGACACCGGGCGAGTCGTGGAGACGGCATGCGTGACCCCACGATGTCACGCCGTAGATGACCCATCCTCCCCCTGCTGGCCGCTCGCACACCAGTGGCCCTCCGCTATCTCCACGGCAACTGTCCACGCGGCGATGTTCATCGGGCGAGGCCCCGGCACACAGCATTCGTTTGTTGAAGGTTCCAGCGAAGTGGAGCTCACACTCATGCTTACCGAGCACCGAGATGGCTGCCTGCTGCAGGGTCTTGGAGTACGCCCGACCTGACCAATCACAACAGACAACAAGAGTCACATGTCACAGTATATGACCTACACAGCGTCACTAAAAATACTCATCAATACTTCATCAGACAGCGTAACCATGGCAGCGTGCTCTCACAGCAGATGCCCTTTTCTGTCACAGGTTGTCATAACCAGTCAGTGTTCAGTGACACAACAGTATCACATGAACATTATCAGAGACTGCCAATGCAACTTCCAATCTGTCTGGCAGCTTCTAAACACATGAAGACACCATATGGCATCTGTCATATAGTCCATTTACATACCATCCTTGCACTCTTAAAACAAATGTGTTGAGAACAACATAGCATTGTTGTTAACACATCTCTGTGTCCAGATAGGGATAACACAGTTTGTGTTGTTTCCTTTTTTATTTATTACACAATATGTGTTGAATATAACACAACTTGTGTTGAAAACAACACAACTTGCGTTGTTTTTTAACACATCTCTGTGTCCAGATAGGGACTACACATTCGTTTTAAGAGTGTGGCTCCCACATTGTTACCAGTGGCAACAATCATGCACTTTTAAGCACTTTTAAAAGTTACCGTTGAGCCCTGCAACACACTAGCAGTATACATCAGTAGTTTGTACACCACACACAAATGCACACAAATTGTTCCCAGTGTTTCACATGAACAATCTTGTGGGAATAGGTTAACATTTGAAAATATATCCACCTATGTAGACACAAAGATATGTCCCTTTAGGTATCCTGGGAGAGCTTGTTATCCCACTCCCATATCCTAACGAAACCAAACTCAAAAGTGGACCACATGACTTCAAACATGACTTCATATCTCCGAGCATGAGGGAGCTGACCTGAGCTCCATCTCAGCGGCGGCCGTGATGTGTGTGTGCATGCATGAGTGTGTGTGCGACGGCCGTGATGTGTGTGCATGCATGAGTGACCCTTCCTCAGGCTGACCTCATCCTGCTCTTCATGTGACCTGGCTTATTGTCGTTATCTGCCTCTCTCTGCCCACTCACCAGGGAAAACAAAGCCCGTGTCCACGACTAGACCAATGTCATCACATATGTAACCAACGCAGCATGTGTAATCCATGTAATCAGTGTTGTGCAGATATGAGCACGAGCCCTGCTGAACCCCCAGAGCTCCTGGTGTGACCCTTCACACATCACATGGGAGGTGAGCAGGAAAGAAAATAACAATCATTTGTGGGGGGAAATGTGAAAAGATAACTAACAAAAACATTACTCCATTGGCAAAATAAAACGATACATTATTTAATACAATGACAAACACAAGAGTGTGTGAGGAAGTCATATGTATGTGTGAGTGCACTTTAGATGCTCTACGTCAGGGATTCCCAAACTGTGGTATGTGTAGGGCAGGGGTCTCAAACACCCGGCCCGCGGGCCAAATCCGGCCCGCGTCCTGCCCAATTCCGGCCCCTGATGTAGAGCTGTGGTATGTGTAGGGGGTACGTGAGATGAAAAGGGCAATGTTGGAAAGGTGTTAAAAATTAACTTTTTAAATCTTCTGTAATTAATTCATAAATAAATAAATCATTTAGAATCGTGTTATAATGATATGGAAACATGAAATTAAAGGAAATAATAAACTCTACAGTAGGCTATGTTTTCATTAAAAAAGGGCGGCTTATTAAACATGATGCCTGGAATGCGTCAGTAGAATGTGTTACTTTTTAATGTGTTGGATGGTGGGGGTCCGCGAGCCGAGTCAGGATGTAGAAGGTGGTCTGTGGGGAAACGTTGCTCTAAGTCACTGACTCTGTGAAGAGCCTCACAGTAAGGGCAGCTGTAGGTAGACCCTCACAGTAAGGGCAGCAGCAGATAGACCCTCACAGTAAGGGCAGCTGTAGGTAGACCCTCACAGTAAGGGCAGCTGCAGATAGACCCTCACAGTAAGGGCAGCTGCAGATAGACCCTCACAGTAAGGGCAGCTGTAGGTAGACCCTCACTGTAAGGGCAGCTGTAGGTAGACCCTCACAGTAAGGGCAGCTGCAGATAGACCCTCACAGTAAGGGCAGCTGCAGATAGACCCTCACAGTAAGGGCAGCTGCAGATAGACCCTCACAGTAAGGGCAGATAGACCCTCACAGTAAGGGCAGCTGTAGATAGACCCTCACTGTAAGGGCAGCTGTACTGTAGATAGACCCTCACAGTAAGGGCAGCTGCAGATAGACCCTCACAGTAAGGGCAGATAGACCCTCACAGTAAGGGCAGCTGTAGATAGACCCTCACAGTAAGGGCAGCTGTACTGTAGATAGACCCTCACAGTAAGGGCAGCTGTACTGCAGATAGACCCTCACAGTAAGGGCAGTAAGGGCAGTAGGGGCAGTAAGGGCAGTAAGGGCAGTAGGGGCAGTAAGGGCAGTAAGGGCAGTAAGGGCAGTAGGGGCAGTAAGGGCAGTAAGGGCAGCTGTACTGTAGATAGACCCTCACAGTAAGGGCAGTAAGGGCAGTAGGGGCAGTAAGGGCAGTAGGGGCAGTAAGGGCAGTAAGGGCAGTAAGGGCAGTAGGGGCAGTAAGGGCAGTAAGGGCAGTAAGGGCAGCTGTACTGTAGATAGACCCTCACAGTAAGGGCAGTAAGGGCAGTAAGGGCAGTAGGGGCAGTAAGGGCAGTAAGGGCAGCTGTAGGAACGGCTGCAGTTGGTGTCCTAATGACCCTGATCCAATAAACGTGTCGTGATTTTTCATCTTGAGACAAACATTGTTGAAACAGTATAAATAATATCTATCAAACATATTTTGATCACTATCCCTTTTCCCCACACAGGGCAGCTGGCCACATGTGTTCCTGATTTCCCAAATCGGTGCTGTAGTCAGGCACCCCACCCACATGTGTCTGCGTCACGCATACGGATCCCCACATGTGTCTGCATCACGCATACGGATCCCCACATGTCTGCATCACGCATACGGATCCCCACATGTGTCTGTACTGCGTGTGTGAGCAAGCTCACATGTGTCTGCACTGCGTGCGTGAGCAAGCTCACATGTGTCTGCACTGCGTGCGTGAGCAAGCTCACATGTGTCTGCACTGCGTGCGTGAGCAAGCTCACATGTGTCTGTACTGCGTGCGTGAGCAAGCTCACATGTGTCTGTACTGCGTGCGTGAGCAAGCCCACATGTTCACAGTAGAAGCAGCAGCATCGCTCTTCCACAGCTATCGGCGTCTTCAGACCTGACTTGAGTGTGTCAAAAGGATAGAGGAGCCCCCTATATGGATGGGTTAGTGTGTGTGTCGTGTGTGTGTGTGTGTGTGTGTGTGTGTGTGTGTGTGTGTGTGTGTGTGTGTGTGTGCGTACCAAACACAGATGTGTGTATGTTCTGACTGCTGTGTAAGTCCCAAGGGGGAACTAAACTCAACTGTGGATGAAATACTATGACTAGTGTTGACAGAGAGAGGGAGAGAGAGGGACAGAAAGACAGAGAGACTCAGATGCCTCATTTCACTCTAAACCCATCAACTGAAGACTATGAGATGAAAGGGCCTGGAAGCATACAGGTTAACACATACAGCATGGTGCATGCATGTGTGTGTGTGTGTGTGTGTGTGTGCATGCACGCGTGCGTGCCTGTGTGTGCGTGCGTGCCTGTGTGTGCGTGTGTGTGTGCGTGCGTGCGTGTGTGTCTGGGCTCTTGCGTGTCTCAGCTCTGTTCACCTGTGTCTCCCCAGCCGGTGATGTAACACGTGCTGGACCCCCTGGGCGCCTTCTCTCTCCGCGCGGGCAGGCACACGGGCAGCACACGGTGGCTGAGTGACACGCAGGCTCCGCCCCCCCGGCCAGACATCCGCACCAGCGCCAGGTCATAGTCGTTGCCGTGGGAGCGGTAGCGGCCATGCAGGACGATCTTGTCCACGGCGTACTCTTCTTCAAACTCTTCAGGCACCAGCGTGTGATAGTCCCCAACACGCACCTTATACAGCCTGCTGCTGTTTCCATACCTGGGGTGGGGTGTGTGTGTGGGGGGTGGAGAGAGAGACAAAGGGGAAAATTAAGATAGAAGGAGAGAGTCGTTTGATTGAAGGAAACAAATAAGGAAATATGGACTGATTAAATATCAAGAGATAATTGTGTGTGCGTGTGTGTTATGTGTGGTGTGTGTGTGTGTGTGTGTGGTGTGTGTGTGTTTGTGTGTGTGTTGTGTGTGTGTGTGTGGTGTGTGTGTGTGTGTGTGAGACAGATAGAGAGAGAGAGGGTGTATTTATGTATTTATGTAATTTTCCTGACATCTCTTTGATCACCATCCGCATTGGTTTGCCATGCAAATTGAGAAGGCGCTTCCTCAACAACTTCCTCTTGTCCTACCACACACACACACAGACACACAAGACACACACACACACACACACACACACACACACCAACAGACATACACACACACACACACACACACACACACACACACACACACACACACACACACACACACACACAAACTCGGGAGCTATAAACACCTCTGACTCCTCTGACAGCAAGTAAAGGTTACTGCTTCAAGTTATTCCCTTCCTGAAAGAGAAGCCTGAGCCATGACGGCACCCACCTGCACACACACACACACACACACACACACACACACATACACACACACACATACACACACACACCCACACACATACACATACACACACACACACACACACACACACACACACACACACACACATACAGGCAAATCAGAACTCTTTCAAGCTAATGGCATTGCTAAATTAAATGACTGCTTCAAGACATTCCTTTCTGAGCTGCCCATTCAACTGAACCAACACTTTACTTTAGTGATTGTGTTTGTAGGTGTATCAGCTCTCTTCCACTCTATCTTTGGAGTGTGTGTGTGTGTGTGTGCAGCGGAAACAGAGGCGTGTGCCAAAAGGCTCCTCTTACACATCCACGGACTCTTCCGGAAACAGATCCCATCCGAAGAACACAATACCTTCCAGCACAGCATGGCCAAATATCAGACCAGCATTCCTGAAGGAGCATGTCGCCTGTGTGTGTGTGTGTGTGTGTGTGTGTGTGTTTTGTGTGAGTGTGTGTGTGTGTGTGTGTATGTGTGTGTGTGTATGTGTGTGTGTGTGTGTGTGTATGAACTTTGCCATAAAACCACCTCCCGTGTCTTAGGTTAAAAGTTCTCCTTCACACACACACACACACACACACACACACACACACACACACTGGTCCTATATTTAGAAGGAGAGGGATTAATTATGCTTGGCAAGAGCAAGAGATGATGTGGTGAGCATGAGGAGTGTTGGGGGTGTTTGCTCAGCTGCTAATCGGGGTTCAGTGTCTGTTCCAGAGGTGCTTATTGTGTGTGTGTGTGTGTGTGTGGAATGGAGGCTTTATGTGTCTTCAGAAACAGCAGGTCTGTCATCAAGCTATTTGTATTTAAGAAATTGGACAAATATCAACAAATACTGCATGCAGCAGGAAACTCTCTCTCTCTCTTTCTCTCTCTCTCTCTCTCTGTATGTGTGTGTGTGTGTGTGTGTGTGTGTGTGTGTGTGTGTGTGTGTGTGTGTGTGTGTGTGTGTGTGTGTGTGTGTGTGTGTGTGTGTGTGTGTGTGTGTGTGTGTGTGTGTGATATAGAGTGCATGTGTGATAATGTGTGATAGAGTATAGAGTGCATGTGTAATATAGTATAGAGTGCATGTGTGATATAGTATAGAGTGCATGTGTAATATAGTATAGAGTGCATGTGTAATATAGTATAGAGTGCATGTGTGATAGAGTATAGAGTGCATGTGTGATAATGTGTGATAGAGTATAGAGTGCATGTGTGATATGGTATAGAGTGCATGTGTGATATAGTATAGAGTGCATGTGTAATATAGTATAGAGTGCATGTGTAATATAGTATAGAGTGCATGTGTAATATAGTATAGAGTGCATGTGTAATATAGTATAGAGTGCATGTGTGATAATGTGTGATAGAGTATACAGTAGAGTGCATGTGTGATAGAGTACACACACACCGCACACACACACACACAATATTTCCTTGACTCTTCCCATGTATGTGTTGTGTGTTGTGTGTGTGTGTGTGTGTGTGTGTGTGTGTGTGTGTGTGTGTGTGTGTGTGTGTGTGTGTGTGTGTGTGTGTGTGTGTGTGTGTGTGTGTGCGTGTGTGTGTGTGTGTAAGCAGATTTGAAACTCAATCTCAAAACTTGCTCTGGTCCATTGGCAGGAGATGTTGTTTTAAGGTGGGTAATATGTAAAGAGAAAAGAGCACATGGACCATCAGACATCATGCTGGACAGAGACTCAACCAGCGAGGAGCCTCTACAGCTCATTTAGTTCCAGACCCATTCTCTCATACCAGCACAACTACACGGCCAAATGAAATATATTTGCAAAGATAGGAAAACACATCCTCCATTATGCACACACACACACACACACACACACACACACACACACACACACACACACACACACACACACACACACACAGCCTTATTAGCTTATTGGGTGTATTTTGTTGCTGTGAGGCACATCATCAGGTGATCAGGGGTCTAAAAGATATGACATACTGTACTGTACATGGAAAATAATGTGCATTTGCATTTGTGAACATGTGTGTGTGTGTGTGTGTGTGTGTGTGTGTGAGAGAGAGAGAGAGATAGAGAGAGAGTCCTGAGTATGTGTAGACAGCATTTACCTCTTAAAACAGTGTGCAGCGGTCAGCGCCCAGCAGCTGTTGATGAGAGTAGCTCCACAGACGAGGCGTCCATCTGACTGAGAGCCACGCAAACGGATAGCAGCCTGCCACGGCCAGCCCCCCCTACCACACACAAACACATACACACATACCTCAACACACACATATACATACACACATACCTCAACACACACATATACATACACACATACCTCAACACACACATATACATACGTACACACATACCTCAACACACACATATACGTACATACATACCTCAACACACACATATACATACGTACACACATACCTCAACACACACATATACGAACAGAAATACAAATATACGGCCCCAGCTGTGGCGCAACTGGCTGGGGCACCTGCACCGTACGCTGGTGACAAGGTTTCGATTCCCGCCCCGTGGTCCTTTCCGGATCCCACCCCTGCTCTCTCTCCCACTCACTTCCTGTCATTCTCCACTGTCCTGTCACATTAAAG
The DNA here is from genome assembly GCF_017589495.1 of Alosa alosa. Lineage (NCBI taxonomy): Eukaryota > Metazoa > Chordata > Actinopteri > Clupeiformes > Clupeidae > Alosa > Alosa alosa. The sequence goes on from NC_063189.1 coordinate 7,267,609, forward strand.
GCATAAAAGCCCAAAAATATACTTATATACAAATATAAACAACACACACACACACACACACATACGTGCATAACTGTATTAAAACATACACCTCAATGAACACGCGTACATAAAAACATTACACACACACACACAGATTCTCTGTTGGTGGGGGTGTTGGGGAAAAAGAGATAGGGGAGTGTAAGTGTAGGCAGAGTAAACTGTTGATAGAGGGTGCTGAGGGATTTTCCCATATTCTGAGACACAAGCCCACACTTTCATTAGAAACACATTTCTTACACACACCACTCTGGATCCCCTGCTGCACCCCACCCCCCACACCACACACACAGCCACACACACACACACACCACACCACCAACACCAAACACAACACACACACACACACACACACACACACACACACACACACACACACACACACACACACACACACACACACACACACATATATATTCGCTTTCGGTCTGTATATGTGCTCTGTTTCTGCCTTGAGCAAACTCACTCCAGTTCTTAGGTCTTAGTTCAGGCAGACAGTCAGTTTAACAACTCTTTAAACTACCGTCAACTCCCGTGCCAACCAATTGTCAGGCATCCAATATACATCTGAACATGCCTATTCATTCTTATAAATAAGCTGGCCAGCTAGTAGTACCTACAGCTAAAATCCAAATACGGATAAAGGAGTTGCAGCATTTAGCTTTTAAATTTTTTACATCACATTATATTTGGCTGATTTTAGCCAAAGCGACTTACAATATGGTAAACAGTTTAAAGCTTTTTAAAACAATTCTTCCAACAATTCTAGAGCAATTTAAAAGGTAGAGTACAATAAGAAAAGTGCATCAGAAAGTGCAGTTTTTATACAGTTAAGTGTCTAGTCAGGTGATAAGTGCTAGAATTAGAAGGCTAGAAGGCTAGTTTTACGTAGTGCTATGAGAGGAGATGTTCTCTGAAGAGCTGGGTCTTCAGGAGCTTTTTGAAGATGAAGAGGGATGTCTAGTAGCAACTGGCAGTGCATTCCACCAGCGAGGAACAACGGATGAGAAAAGTTTGGATTGGCCTGAGCGTACCGGTGGCAGGGCTAGACGTCGCTCATCTGAGGAGCGCAGCGGTCTGGAGGTAGCGGATGTCTGTATGAGGGCATTTAAGTAGGTGGGAGCAGAACTGGAGACTACTTTGTAAACAAGCATTAGAGACTTGAATTTGATGCGAGCGGCCATAAGTAGCCAGTGTAGCTGGATGAGCAGCGGGGTGATGTGAACTTATGAGGTCTTTATCATTCTTATCAATACACTTTTTATTTTCTTATTTTCTATTCCTGTATTTGCTTTACCTAGTACAAAGATGGCCTCCACTGATTGAATGTATTGAATTGACCCTACAGGTGTGCCAGGCACAGCATGTGAAGGGTGAGGGTGAGATTTCAGTTCCTCCATTGGCTCAGCTGCCCAGCCTTTCCTCCGGTTTCCCATTAAGGTGCTTGTCCTAATGAATCTGCACACAGGCTAACTTCAGTCGGGATAACTTATGTGAAGAGGCTGACCCCACTGGGGCCTTCCCACTGCTGTTTACATAACACTGTCAGATACTGTCAGGCCAGGCGTGTGTGTGTGTGTGTGTGTGAGAGGCCATGCATGTGTGTGTGTGTGTGTGTGTGTGAGAGGCCATGCATGTGTGTGTGAGAGAGGTCATGAATGTGTGTTTGTGTGTGTGTGAGAGGCCATGCATGTGTGTGTGAGAGAGGCCATGCATGTGTGTGTGGGTGTGAGAGGCCATGCATGTGTGTGTGGGTGTGAGAGGCCATGCATGTGTGTATGTGTGTGTGAGAGGCTGTCGTGGTGAGTGTAGCGTGTTCCATCTGGTCCACGGTGGGAGATAGAGCACCTTAAGGAGTTCTGGCCTCCAATGATCCTCTTCTGGCGTGTATGGGCTGGCCGGAGGCCACACACTGCAGCCGCAGACTCTACGAGAGGAGGACACAAACTTCACATAAGACATACAGCAAGCTGTGTGTGTGTGTGTGTCTATGTGTTTTGGCCTTTTAAAATGGACAGGGTTCATAATGGATTTAGCAGGCTGCTGTGATGTGTTTTATTGAGTTATTAAATAAATTGAAAAAAAATAAATCCTGTTCTCTAGCCCAGAGCAATGAACTGATACCTGCAGTTACCACAGCCTGTCTACAAAAAGAACCAGACTCAACAGTTGTCTCGCCTGTGTGTGTGTGTGTGTGTGTGAGTGTGTGTGTGTGTGTGTGTGTGTGTGTGTGTGTGTGTGTGTGTGTGTGTGTGTGTGTGTGTGTGTGTGAAAGAGAGACAGAGTGCCAGTGTATATAACAGAGGCTATGGTGTGTGTGTGTGCATATGTGGCTGAATAAATGCAAAGGCATATGGTGTAAGTGTTTTCACACACTGTACTGCTATCACATCTAGGCCTGTACACTCACACACACATGCACAGCACACTTCTTCACTTCAATCAGATAGTATTGTTTCTCTTTCCTTTCCCTACACAAAGGTCCTTTCTTCCTCATCTGTAGTTCTAACCCAACGTTAGAGTTTAACAGAGCATGGGATTTGTTTGTTTATGTTGTTTTCCATGCCCCAGGACTATAAACAGCAGTTTGATCTGAACACAAACATCAGGGATGAGATATTTACGCTGAGATCTTCTCTGGTTTACAGAAGGGGATTCCTATCAACACATGTCTGTTCTGAAGCATTAGCATCTGGCCATCTGCAAAGCCTGCTGTGGGATCCACAATCTGTATTAGGCTCATTGTTATTCCAACACCATATACACGGCAAAAAATAAAATCTTACCAAGTGTTATTAATATTATATTGAGATCAAAAAATCTATTTTGGTATGGTTTTTAGCATAAATAGATTTACCTAGCGCTATCTCGTAAGATAATTACGACTAAATGTAATAAGAGTTATTTTTTAATCAAATTTAAGTCAAATTTGCACACTGGCAGCCACATTTGCTTGATTTCATGATGGCACGTAATAATCCAATAATAAAATAAGCCAAACTCTTATTAAATTAAGTGAAATGATTTTATGAGAAAGTGCTCCTTTTTTCAAGTAAACAAGCTCATCTATCAAGTGTGCCTCCTCAGCTCAGCAGTTCCTGTGTGTGACCTCACCCTTCACCTCCGACAGGACTCCCTCATGCGGTTGCCCATAGTTACAGATAACTCCAGCATCTTCGCTGTGGCGACAGTTGTGCATGCCAAAGGGCTGCTTGATGCAGTCAGCCAGAGATCTCTCCACCCCCGTACATTTGATGTTGTCCACATGGATGGGGCCTTCGCCTTCACCAAAGTATGCCATGGTGCGAGCCTTAGCCAGACCACTGCAAATGGACACACACACACACACACACAAACACACATACACACACACACACACACACACACACACACACACACACACACACACACACACACACACACATTTGAATGCTTTTATTTGGATCTTAACACAGGGGAATAATTTACAGATCCAAACATTGATAGAAGTATGTTAGTATATGAAGTATATGCAGGTTGTCTGATCAAACACAGAATGCATTGTGCTATTGTAATTCTTTCAGAAATAGTTATATGTGAAAATATGGCATCACACACACACACACACACACACACACACACACACCTTAATGACCTGTCCGAAAATGCTGTGCATGTGTCTGTGCACACAGAGCCACAGGAGCAAAGCCAATGTCCGGTGATTGGAGTGACAGATAGGAGCAAAAACAACCAAGAAACCTCTGAGGAGGCCTCCCTCTCTCAGTCTATCAGCTACA
>NC_063189.1:7276423-7288923 GCF_017589495.1 Alosa alosa
TAAGGAGTTAGAGAATATGCATGTGTGTTTAGTTTCTGTAAGGGTATACTGCCTGCCTCTGTGTGAGTGACAGATTGTCTTCATATCTATGTGCAGGCATGTTGTTTTTGTAAGTGTGCGCACTGAGAAAGGGCATGCACTGTGTGAAGGAGTGACACATTGTGAAAGTGGTATGGGCATGCACTGTGTGAAGGAGTGACACATTGTGAAAGTGGTATGGGCATGCACTGTGTGAAGGAGTGACACATTGTGAAAGTGGCTATGGGCATGCGTTGCTTCTAAGCCAGGTCATAGCATACATGGGGCTCATCCTGCATTTATGAGCTTTCTGGAGCTGGACTTAAGTGAAGGGTTGGCTGTGACATGGAAACTCTGGCATTAGTGTGAGTTCCAGTGCATATACGGTACAATATGCGATATGAGTATGTGAGTGAATGAAGTGAGGGTGCAAGTGGACGCATATGGAATTGTCATTCTCATCCGGAAACGTGTCTGGTCTGCAGGTCCGATTAAATCAAACGTTTCAGCGGTCACTCTTAAAATCCATTCAAATGGCATCCAAAGCCGATAAATGGGCAGGCAGCTGTGATCCTTATGGTGACGTGTTGTGACTCACTGTAACCTGCTGCGCACTAATGTGGCTATCGGCTCCATGCCCTGCCGGGCCACTCCTCACGACTCCCTATCGGCTCCATGCCCTGCCGGGCCACTCCTCACGACTCCCTTTCAAGACACTCCGCTGCTCCTACAAATCCTGAGGAGCTGTAACCCTGCCGGCCAGCGGAAAAACCCCCAGCCTGACGGAGCGAGGGGGGCAAAAGCCCCCAGCCTGATGGAGCGAGGGGGGCAAAAGCCCCCAGCCTGACGGAGCGAGGGGGGCAGAACCCCCAGCCTGATGGAGCGAGGGGGGCAAAAGCCCCCAGCCTGATGGAGCGAGGGGGGCAGAGCCCCCAGCCTGACGGAGCGAGGGGGGCAGAAGTGTGTCTTTATGAGACGTGTGTCAGGAGAGACCTGGGCCTTAGCAGTGGCTCCCACTCCCACTTCCCTACAGGCCTGAGATCAGTGAGTAATGGGATAACAATGCTGACATGTGTGAGCTGCTGGGGTAGGACCACCGATCCCAAAGCAGGACAGTGTTATTTAGTTTATGCCCCAGAGACAAGAAACACTCTTTTCTGTTTGGCTGTAGGGGGGCTATTAATTCTGTATATCGGGACACCTATTAAGTAAATCTGGTAAAAAGTTTAGTCCACCTTTCATTTTAATGCTCTTTTGAATGGTAACTATAACAACCAAATAAACAATGGTTGAACTAGGAAGCAGGCTTTGCAACAATAGAATCAACTTTCTAAAACTGATAGTTCCGGTTCTTGATTGTGATTGGCTGAATCGCGTTTGTTGCCGTTGTAAAATGCAGCATAAACATACACCTTGACCGCATTTTGTTCTACATTACTGTGCTACCATAACTTCACACAAAAGTTAAAGTAGCTGCGTCTCGACGTTGCTTGGCAACCATTCAGATAGAGGAAATATATTCTTGGTGGAAGAATGATTATCTATGTTTAAATTGTTACATTTCTCGTTGCTGTGCCTTTACTTTATGAAACTTTGCTAGGTATTCATAGCAACAGTTTTACAAAAGCAATAAGCCACTCGACCTAACAACGCCCCTTAGCAGTTGTAAAATCTGTGTAACCTAGGGCTTCTCAGGGCTTATTGCATAAAGGAAAATTCCAGTATTTAGCACTATGAGTCCCTTTTCTGGTTTGTTTTGTATGAACTAGAGTGGTGGACACCGACATTTTGACGATTGGTCCTGTCTCGACTTTTCTGACCCTTTTTGAATCGCCTTTGACTAGTCAGAGTGGCTGCCTACAGGCATGCTCAAACATGTCCTAAAACAACGTTTTAACGTTCGTTTTCAAAACTGTGCAACTCACCGAGTGGTTAGTGCTAAATACCAGAATTTTCCTTTAAATAACCAAGCTAACTACCACTGCTATCACTGTCAGTAACCAAAGAAACAAACAAAAGTATTTTAAAACTTTTTCTTTTAAACTTCTAAAGCTATGAATGGATGACTATCTATAAACATAATGCATACATGGAGGGGCAGCTGGGGGATAAGCAGGAATAAGCCCTTGAGGTGTCCTGATATGGAATTAGTGGACTTGGTGAGGAAACTCTACTCTGCTTTGCGTTCATTTCCTATATCAGGGCACATCAGGCCGTTGTCCCTTACTTGCTTCAAGGTATTGTGTACTACACAGGTTTTACAGTAAGTACAGTGATGGTCTGTTTCATTTGTCTCATGAAATGTGTAAAAATGCATTTTTCACAAGTGATTCCAAAAGAGACAGCAAGAGAGAGAGAGAGAGAGAGAGAGAGAGACAGAAAGAAAGAAAGCTCTCTACAAACATAACAGATTAGGTTTGCAAGGCTTGGTCATAGCATATGTGTCATGTAGTTCTTACAGCAGCATTAGTCATCTTTGGATTCCTGCCACAGGAGTGCTCAGGATCATATCAGCACTGCTGGTGTGCAGGCCATTAGGATTACAGTTTTCATCTACACACGTGTGCTATTCACCCCAGGTGCATACTGCACACACAACAGGTGTGTGTGTGTGTGTGTGTGTGTGTGTGTGTGTGTGTGTGTGTGTGTGTGTGTGTGTGTGTGTGTGTGTGTGTGTGTAGATAGTAGACTAGTCTTAAAGACTAAAACATTCAACACAGGTGCACCAACATTGCCATAGCAACACACACACACCTTACAGAATCAAAAACACAAAGCAGACAGGCACTTTATGGATGTTACAGTAATAGAGCTAGACATACAGTACACACAAACACAGGCATGTGCACAGACAACACTTGGATGGGTCTCAGGAATATGCCCATGTAGCGTGTGTGTGTGTGTATGCCCATGTAGCGTGTGTGTGTGTGTGTGCAGAGGCGTGTGTGTGTGTGTGAGTGAGCTTACTGGTGGGCACCCCAGGTCCCGTGCGCTCTGGGTTACAGCTGATGGCCACGTCCTCTGTGTACGTGCAGTCGTGTCTGAGCCACTCCCTCTTGGTGCAGTGACCCAGGGCCGACTCCTTCCCTGAGCAGCTCACGTCGTCCAGCAGAATCACTCCTGCAGACGCACCGAACCTCGCCGACGACACGCTCTCTCCAGACCTGTCCAATGCATCAGCAATATCAAAACACTCAAATAATCAACAGCAAATAGTTCAAATAATCAATAACATGCTCTCATTTGAGATGAGTGATCAGTTCCTGATCAATACCACATGCTCAAATTAACTGGGGCAATTCAAATATATCCAAATGTTGCATGAAATTCGCTGTTAAAACACTGACAACCAATTCGACACCAGAACAAATTATTCATTAGTGTGTATGTGTATGTACTGTGTGTGTGTGTGTGTGTTTGTGTGTGTGTGTTTGTGTGTGTGTGTTTGTGTGTGTGTGTGTGTGTTTGTGTGTGTGTGTGTGTGTGTGTGTATGTGTGTGTATCTGTGTGGAAGAGAGTGTGTGTGTGTGTGTGTGTGTGTGTGTGTGTGTGTGTGTGTGTGTGTGTGTGTGTGGAAGAGAGAGAGTGAGTGTGTGTGTGTGTGTGTGTGTGTGTGTGTGTGTGTGTATCTGTGTGGAAGAGAGAGAGTGTGTGTGTGTGTGTGTGTGTGTGTGTGTGTGTGTGTGTGTGTGTGTGTGTGTGTGTGTGTCTGTGTGTGTGTGTGTGTGTATCTGAGAGAGAGAGAGTGTGTGTGTGTGTGTGTGTGTGTGTGTGTGTGTGTGTGTGTGTGTGTGTGCGTGTGTGTACCTGTAGCCTAGTTGCCTGCAGACCACCTGTGAGTTTGTGTCAGTCCAGCCGTCGTCACAAACCGTGCCCCACTTGCCCCCATAATGCACCTCCAGCCGGCCCTCGAAGCCTCCCACACCTCCCACCAGACGCACTGAGCCATCTGCGGGGAAAGACAGGGAGAGAGACGAGAGAAAGAGAGAGGGAGAGAGAGAGAGAGAGAGAGGGAGAGGTACTCTAAGTTATCATCTTAAAATCAAAACATGGCACTGAGTCTGAGTATTCATGTTCCTTAGTGATCCTTAGTGGAAGAAATGGAAAAGCCCTCCTCTCAGGGGGACATTCAGACATGAAACAAGCCAGTGATTTGCTTTAACTGCTGTAGGAGCACTGAGAGGAGGCCCTGAGCTCCTGTAACCATCCATCAACCAGCCATACATACCCCCACCCCCACACCCACCCCACCACAACCTCCACCTCATCAGGCAGGCAGACTGTGGGAACCTCACCAATCTCCACCAGCTCCTCACACCAGGCTAACCCCAGTACTGAGGGAGCCTACATCACCACCACTCAGCCCAGTACTGAGGGAGCCTACATCACCACCACTCATACATCACCACCACTCAGCCCAGTACTGAGGGAGCCTACATCACCACCACTCAGCCCAGTACTGAGGGAGCCTACATCACCACCACTCAGCCCAGTACTGAGGGAGCCTACAGGGCCAGTCTGGGACCCACTGGGACTATTGTGTGTATTCGTTCACAACATGGCACTATGCAGTGCATTCCTATTAGCTTTAGAGTGGACTTGTCGTTTGTGCCAAGACTAGTACCATGAGGCAAAGCATCTTCAGAAAGATGGATAGATGGGAGGGAGATGTGATGATGGTGGTGGCTGGTGTTGTTCTGTGTGTGTGTGTGTGTGTGTGGAGTGTGAGAGAGTGTGTGTGTTGGTCCCCTACCTGTGGGTGGGGTGCAGGACACCCCGGCGTCTTCACTGTGGGCGCAGTTGTGCTCCCCCCAGGCGTTTTTGGGACACTGCTCGATGGAGAGCTCGTTCCCCGTACAGCGCACCTCATCCAGCACCACGGACCCAGAGCCTGGCCCAAAGTGCGCCCCCACCCACGCCCGAGCCATACCTCTACATAACACACACACACACACACACACACACACACACACACACACCACACACACACCAGCAGATAAGCAGGTTGTGATGACAATTATGACTGCAAGAGTTCCACTGCCAAATGCAACCTAGTATCTATTCAAGCTTTAATGAACTGCTTAATGAATGAGAAAAATCTTTCATTAAAAGTAATCAAATGAGAGAATCTGGCACTGTTTTGTGCATGTGTGTGTGTTTGTGTGTGTGTGGTTGTGTGTGTGAGAGAGAGAGAGAGAGAGAGAGAGACAGTGAGTGTGTGTTCCTCTGTCCTTCTTGACCTCACACCTGCTGTAGACAGAGGTCATTTTCTGGTGTTTGTGGGTGGCCGTTTCACATATTCATCTTTAGTGATTGAAACAGCGCACGTCTTTTCCCCATCTGTCCTGTCAGATGTTTTTGAGGCGGAGGAGAACAATACTCTTGATTCACACAAAGCACACTCTCCATCCATCCATCACTCCTCCCAGTGTCCCTCTCTCTCTCTCTCTCTCTCTCTCTCTTCTACAGCGCAAAACACTGCACTCATGTCACCAGCGCTTCACAGGGAAAATGCCTCACATTTTTCAGTCTGCGTTTTATGACAATAACGCCCACATAGTCATCTCCTTCCTGCGTCGGCTCTCCATACGCATGTTCCTCTACCTCCCTCTCTCTCTCTCTCCTCTGCCTCCCTCTCTCTCTCTATCTATCTCTCTTCTGCCTCCCTCTCTCTCTCCTCTCCTCTACCTCCCTCTCTCTCTATCTCTTCTCTACCTCCCTCTCTCTCTCTATCTATCTCTCTTCTGCCTCCCTCTCTCTCTCCTCTCCTCTACCTCCCTCTCTCTCTATCTCTCCTCTCCTCTGTGTGGTGTGCGTGCGTGCGTGCGTGCGTGCGTGCGTGCGTGCGTGTCTGTGTCTGTGTCTGTCTGTGTGTGTGTGTGTGTGTGTGTGTGTGTGTGTGTGTGTGTGTGTGTGTGTGTGTGTCTCACCCAAGGCCCAGTTGTCTGCACACCACTTCTGCATCGCTATCGTCCCACTGGTCATCACATACTGTCCCCCACTGCCCGGCGTGGTACACTTCCACTCGACCCTCATACGGGGAGCTGTCGCCAGACAAACGCACGGGCACAAACCCGGAATCCTCTTCACACACACACACACACACACACACAAGAAATGAAACATGACAATAGACTGCTATCCAACAATGTTAATGATACTTGTAGCAACAAAGAAGGGCCTAGTAAAAGCTTTCTGTTATTCCTGTTCCTACTGTGCTCTAGTCCTAGCCCAATGCAGTTAAATAAATAACAATTATGTCTTTGCTGTACTTTCTACAGTAATCAATCAATGCATTCTACTGATAAATCTCATTACATGGCCTCATGCAGTATTGGGTTACTTTTAAGAAAGATATTTTTGAAGAAGATATATTTAATTCAACTTCATTGTGAGCTTCATTGTGAGCTTGTGCTATCTGTTACTGTGAAGCTGCAGTGTGTGTGTGTGCATGTGTGTATGTGCATGTGTGCACGAGCAGTGTGTTGTCCGCCTACCCTCCTGTGGTCTGCAGGTGACCGCTGCAGCCTGTTTCTGACCGCACTGGCCGCCGTTCCACGCGGTCTTTGGGCACTCCAGAAGATCCCCTTCCTCTCCGGAACATTCCACCACCTGCCAGTGCACCGCGGAGAAGCCCAGCCGTGAGAGAGCACTCGCTCGAGCCATCCCCTTCAAGCTGCACAAAGGAGGGATTAACAGAAATGGAAAAAAACAGGAAGACTCTGAAAAGAGGAAGAACATCTCTCTTTCTCTCTTTTACTTTGATAGAGCAGTAGAGTCTTTTGAGCCCAGGACGCGTCCCAACTGCATCTTCTTCCCTGAACTCTAAATAACCCAAAAGCACCTACAGCACAGCCCAGAAGTTCTCAGTAGCCTCTACTGCCCCACACAATACTCAGCCATGTGTGTTCTTTATTGTCTATGCAAGCCATTTCTCCTTAATGGACCCACGGGATTATTGGACCTAAAAATGTTTCCATCCAAACAATGTTTTTTTCATATCACTCTAAATGCAGACTCTCCCTCTCTCTTTCTCTCTGTTTGTGTGTGTGTGTTCTGCGTGTGTGTGTGTGTGTATATGTGTGTATGTGTGTGTGTGTGTGAGAGAGAGAGAGAGAGAGAGAGAGAGAGAGAGAGAGAGTGTGCTTAAGCACATGTGAGCTCCAATGTGTGTGTGCACTGTGGAACATTTGATTTGCTGTGAGAGCGCAGGTCTCTGATCTTTGACACGCACACACATCTATCTCCTGATGACAGTCCTCGGGCCCAGAGGTCATTACTGAGCATGCTCCAACTGAGGTCTCGGAAAGGTCTGATGGATCATGTGACAGCCTGACAGTTATCACTTTTGGACAGCCTGCAATTATGCCATAGAAACTCACACACCCACAGAAACACCCCCCACCCCCACCCCCACAGGCACAGACAGACATGCACACACACACACACACACACACACACACACACACACACACACACACACACACACACACACACACACACACAGACATAAACACATACACAGACATCACTGTAGGTGATTCAACACAGAAACACATATGCGTCATACACTCAGGGCAGCTTTTGCTCCCCACAGACACACAAACACTACTCTCACTTCTCAGTTCTACACACACTTGTCAGTCTAACATGTGTTCTACCGCAGAGGGGTTGGAAATTAACCTTTGACCCCAGAGTCAAATACCTTCAAGTAAATGACATCTCTTCCTCTCTTTTACAGACACACATACACACGCACGTCCATACGCACACACAGCTGTCACATTCTCACACACACACAGGGGCATGAGATTATTGGACTCACAATGGTTGTTTTGTGAAGTGGGCTGAAATGTATGGGCAACATGTGGCCTCAGGAATTCATCTCTTTACTTCCCAACTCTTCAGCAATATCCAAAGGCACACCCACACACATTGGGTTGGTGAGCCTGAGTGTTTTCAGTCATCTCTAAGTGATGTGAACGGCGTAAACTGATGAGAGAAAGCTGTTAGGTCTGACTCAGTCATGCCTATAAGACCCAATCACATGATGCGCGAACACTGGAAAAAACACTTTCTTTCTCACCCTTTCTCAATTCCTGTCTCTGTGACTTTTTTCCCTCGCATGCATGTGTGTATGTGTCGGTCCGAGTGTGTGTGTGTGTGTGTGTGTGTGTGTGTGTGTGTGTGTATGTGTTGAATATCCTACCCCTGGCCCAGCTGTTTGCAGACCACGGATGCATCCCGGTCATCCCAGCTGTTGCTGCAGATGGAACCCCACACTCCATTCAGATACACCTCCACTGCACCCTCCAGACGAGACCTGCCTCCCTGCAGACGCACTGAGCCTGTAGCACACACACACACACACACACACACACACACACACACACACACACACACACACACACACACACACACACACACAGCATCATGTGCATTTCATAGTCTTTTTGACCGACTTTTTGAAGATGGTCTATTTGACCAAGTCTATTTCAATCTGAATGAGAGAGTGAAGCAGAGAAAGAGATATTATTAATGAACATAGTGCTCTGCTGGTGAGAAATGCCCCTGTTTTCAAACTGTCACAGTGGACTTATAGACACTTCATGTCTGTACTGGAACGAGTGACAATAGTGAAAAGCAAATATAGAGAGGGTTTCGTCAAGGAGGTTACCTGATAACTCATTTTTCAGAGTACTTTGCTTTAGTAATCAACTATAATGTATGTACTATACTGTACTCTCTAACTCTCTCCCCACTCTCTCTCTCTATGTGTGTGTGTGTGTGTGTGTGTGTGTGTGTGTGAGAGAGAGAGACAGGTTTCAAGGGAGAATTTTAGGCGTCCTGGGTCAATGCCTACACTTACACACATTCTTTCTTTCTTTCTTTGTCTCGTTCTTTCTTTCTTTATTTCTTACTTTCTTTATTTCTTACTTTCTCTGTCAATTATGTTACCCATGTCTCTTTCCAGTCACCAGGTCATCTTAATGCATGCAATCTTAACATCCTAATAAGAATATTCAGTATACATTAATTTCAGAATACACAAATCATGAATAACAGAGAGAAAAAGAAAGATACATGTAGGCTATAATAGTTACTGCAGAACAAATGAAAGATATAATATTGCCACCTAAACGACCAAAAATCAATAGTCACACAACAATATAATATGTGTGTTTTAATAATATAATATAATATAGTATAATACAATACAATACAATACAATATAATATAATATAATATAATATAATATAATATAATATAATATAAAATAAACGTGCAATTTGTGAGTTTTGAGCTTATGTTGACTTTGCATTTGAGGAGACGGAAACACAGCCTGCACTATAAAGACAGCCATTGCTGTGATCTTGTTGAGCAGGCAATAACTATGTATCCTCCTTACACTACCAGTTGATCGCGCTAAAAATACCCGGTCCCGTCCGCAAGCGTCTGCTTATCTCAGTATGTATGCCATTTGGTTGGAGGGATTCAAACTGAAACTGGGTTCACAATCCCCCTTCCTCTCCTGCTATTTGGATCACCGACCACCTGATTCCTTCAGTGAAACCATTCTGGCAGATTTAGTCTGTGTGATCAGACAAGATTATCATTTCTTTAAAAGCATGTCTTCAGGCACGGACAATTCATTCAGTGGAATTCTGTAGGCTATTCGGGCCTAAACCATTTGTGCTTCGACATCAACGTGCTTCTGACTGACTTTAGTGTAGCATATGTGCTTGTAACCTATGTTTGTCTGCTGGTTTGAAAGGAAACTTCCTCACTTGGGCCGCTGGTTAATTATTATGCATTCCTTCACCTCAGACTTACCTCAGTAAGCTAAGGTCAGATGTGTCTGAACTTGTCATGTGCGTTCTATCTGTCGGACACAGGATGCAGGGCATGATGCAGGACTTCTAGTTTCGTTTATAGTGGGGTTTAGTTTAACTATCAGGTCAATTATATGACTACCTTTTCTTACCTTGTTTACAATCGCAGTAGCCCCAGTCTATTCTTCCTCTGTCGTTTCTGAAGAAGCACCATGGTCGGATTCTGCCGTCTGGGTTCCGGCAGAAAGTGTGGTCCCCAAGACCTTTGCCCGGATACCGACTGATAACTCCGGGTACCTCGCTCCAGTTCATGCATTTTCCTCCAGACTCGGTAACATCCACGGAGCCCTGGTAGAATCCGGTCTTCCCTCTGCTGTGAATGCAGTCATTGAACGGCTGGATAAACGAGGAAGCGTCGCTGCACAGAGATCCCATTATGGAGAAAGTAAACAGCGAATAGACAGCGGCGACAAACCGGGGATTCATGTTAGCCCACTTCATCATCCGGTGGCCATCCCATGCAGATGCCAGTTGGAGCACACACAGTGGCGGAATCCCGCGACTTCCCTTATGTCTGTATATTAAACCAAATGGAGCGTGAACAGTATTGTTGTCCGCTTGGCGGCGTAGAAGATCAATGGAGAAAGCCCACGGGTAGCCCGGGGCGATACGTCTCATGCAAGCTGATCATGTCCCGTGAGACCAAAGTTTCTCTGAAGCGCGCGCACCCTACCAAAATGCAAATACGTGTGTGGTTTGGCTGTGTGTTCCCTGTGTTTTTGGCTGATTGTGAACAACAGGATCTTTTTTTTTTTGACGACCAAAAGTCAGGTTATTCTGAAAGCAAATTCCAAACCCATCATCATGTGCGTTCATATAGCCTAATTTTGTAAACGAAATATTAAGGAAAGAAACAACATGTCTCAAGGAGGTTTTCTTCTCTAAATATAGCCTTCACGATACTGTAATGATAAACATTGTATGTCCAACCCAACCATCACTAGATGCAGCTTTTCTTTTTTCATTCTTTCTTTTTTTATTATTATTCAGCCTACAAGCTGAAATATTGTGAAACACATGCATTCATTTCAGATTACTTCATTGTAGTGGTAGACCATGTTTTAAAATTACCACATGTATGAAGTTTGTGCAAACCTGATTGACAATTTATATAATCACATCACTGATATCATTATCATGTCCCCATGAGTCATGACCAGATAGATAGATACTTTATTGATCCCCAAGGGGAAATTCAAGACCATATCACCTGAATCCCAGTTTTTGTTACATTATGCCAGTTCTTTGTCATGTTCTACAAGACATTAAAATGTATTTATCCAACTCACCATAATTTAATGTTAGAATGTAGATCAGTGGTTCTTACACTTTTTGTCTGGCGACCAGGGCCGGAGTGGGGCCACTTTTCAGCCCGGGAGTTTCAGGCCCAAGACCGGACCACTTTTTTAGTGGTGGTGGAAATTGGATAAATAAGGCAACATTTCAGCTCTTACTATCCTGTAGTTTTTATTATAGGCTAATATTCCACAAGGATAGGTTGATAAGTTAACAAAAACAGGAAGGAAGAAATAAAGCATTTGAAATGTATCCCACAATTCCACTAAGAGGCATATTGAACTACTGTATTGTTTACATGTTTTTTTCTGCATGGGTCAGCTATCATGTTGTTGTTTGGAGATTTGCTCCTTTACTACACCCACTTCTGAGCAAACAAGCCATATAGGTTGATCATGTAGCCTACTGCTGGCATAGCCTACTGTTCTTTCTTCCATAAAATAACTCATATGGTTAACTCTATTATCCTTTCTACTTGTCCCTATAGTCATAGTTAATTTCGGGCTCATCGTTTTCAGC
Organism: Alosa alosa; assembly: GCF_017589495.1. Taxonomy (NCBI): domain Eukaryota; kingdom Metazoa; phylum Chordata; class Actinopteri; order Clupeiformes; family Clupeidae; genus Alosa; species Alosa alosa. The sequence goes on from NC_063189.1 coordinate 7,288,150, forward strand.
GGGGGACTGGCTGATCTGCTGCTCAGGCTACTTTTGTTTTTAGGCCTATAGGCTACTGCATACACAGATCAAGCTTGAGTTTTGTTATCAATATTTGCATAATATTGGATGATACCAAAATGCTAATATTTTAATTCATTTAATATGTTACTTGCGAATAGGTTGACAACGCTACAACGTCCAGTAGGTTATTAGCCCAATTACGCCATTATAATCATGGCTATCTCTCTTTCCCAGTTGCCACTTATGTCTGTCCTCTTAAAAAAAAATTGGAAGCATGGCACATTTGGCAGCAATTCCCTCCAATACTTTCCGTCTTTTTTACCAGGCCTTTTCAGTCCTTCATGGCATCTTTCTACCATCCATCGTCCCTGACGCTTATCACTACGGTAGGGCCGGCCCGGCTGGTATCTGAGAAACCATTTAGGAAAGACGGGCTATATGGACCCAACCAATTAACTCTTCTTGGGAGTGGAGAACAACCCATGCAGAGGCTGTGGTGTTAGGCAGAGAATGCGAACGTGTGTAGCCAACTTTAAGAGAAGATAGATTAACGTGACAAATGCCAATATTTTTCCCTCGACCGGCCCAAAAGTGAAGCGGCCCACCGGGAATTCTCCCGATTCTCCCGATTACCCACTGCTGGCGACCCCCCAAAAAACATGGGCCAAGTCTCACGCCCCCCTTCTCTCTAATTGTTGGAATTTGGTTTCGAAATGTTGCGATATGGGCATTGTAAGCAAAGGCAGAAAATGTCTTCTCTCATAGGTAGGC
>NC_063189.1:7293923-7353923 GCF_017589495.1 Alosa alosa
CCAGGTCTGGGTGGACAGTGCGCTTAGCCATGTCCAGTGCGTTGACAAACGCTTGTTTTTCAGCACTGCTCATCTGCATCACATTACGACGCACTAAAGGCAAGAACAATTAACACTTACAAATGCTTTATGGGTGATCAGACTAAGGTTTTGTGTGAGTTATATGCAGCCAAATTTAGAGATGGAAATGGTTTTCTAAAAGGAATGTATTGTGATATGCCAGTGATAAAACACATTTCCATGTAGCATCTATTCTGTATTCTGTATTGTGTAATCTGAGAGGAATCATTCTGCTTGTTTCTGCTCTCCAGGCTCCTGAGGAGGTCAGTGGGAATGAGATTAAGTGCTGCTGGAGGATGAGAGAGAGGGGAATTATGACAGGAATGTGAGGTGGACATTTTTGGCACACAATACACACTACTTGTGCTCGGGCAAGAACAAATGGGATTTGCTTAATGATTGGATGATGCCAGCTTATATTTTGTAAAACCTAAAAAAAATATTTGAGCTATCTGGGCTCAATTGCATACTTTACGGTTTGCAGTTGAGAAAAGACAGATCTGGTCTTTGAAAATATTATTTTTTTTAAACATTATCTTATTTGTTCAATATTCACCTTTGCTAGAATATGTATTGTTGAGTGTAAATGACTGCATAAACCCACATTAGGATACTGTAATCTGAGACCAAACCCCCCTCTCAGGCATCAGGCATATGATCACACATTTCTGCAGTGATGAAGTCTGCAGTGGTAAAGATCAGTTGATCTGGGCTCGTGTGCGGATGCCACAGAGTTGTCTCGGTCACTTTCTCTTACCCACTGTCACGCGCTGGTTACAGTTGGGTCCACTCAAACCGTGTCGGCAGCGTCCACAGTGGTGGCCAGAGTAGTTTCCGGCACACTGACAGGTTTGGTTGAAGAAACGTAGTGGCCAGCGTTCCCGGTCATCGCGCCCATCGTGGGGGTACTGCGGACCATGAGGGCGTCTGTCGGCCACGATAGGCACACATGCACCCCTGCCCTGGCTGGCACCGCACGGATCGTTAGTGCTTCCTGGCGGAGAAGGACAGCACTGGCCGCTCCGCAAACCTTCCGGAGTCACACACTCCCTGGGAAACTGGCAGTACACCAGCGTGGTACTCAGACACACCAGCAACACAGTCCGCCACATGCTGCAACACACACACACACACACACACACAAAGAGGATTTTACAGAGTCCCTGAGGTAAGACCACACTTCTGAAAACACACATACACCTCTCTCTCTCTCACACACACACACACACTCACACACACACGCACGAGTTCACACAGAGTAGCTGAAACAGTGGCTGAAATTTTCCATTGTAACAGGATATTCTCAATACATGTTATTAAATACCAAGATAATATCATGATACACAATCAAAAATGCATGCACAAACACATTTTGCCCTAAAATATCTTCAAATATTTAGTCCTAAAATTCATAATTGCTCACGACTCCTCTCTCTTCTCTGGCTATACATATATACATTGCTAACAGCAAAGATGCACTGAACCCCTAACAGAACCCATTAACAGACACATACTGTCATGATGTGTGATTAATCTAACACCTATCATAACAGAAACAGGCTGATCTCATCTACTGTGCAGTTTGGACCGCATTAAACAACAAAAGTTTCAAAGACTATTCCGGCTGCAAAAGACTCTTCTTTGGTGTTATTCCTTCGCACTGGGTGCAGTCTTCCGTCTAAGTGGAATCTTAGGTTCCTAGTCAGCTCACCTCGGCTCACTCGTACACAACACCAATACAGAGATACAGCAGCTTCTTCTCAGAGAGCCTCCGGTCCACTCCCAGTCATTCAACAAGGCAAAGCCACACACTTGAGAATGTACCACGGCAGTTCAGTTGCTCATCTCATGTGAAGTCCTTTTTGTTTCTTCTCTATCCTGCTCCCCCTCTCTTCTCTTCTCTCTCTCTCTTTCTCCCTTTCCCCCTCTCTTTACTCTGTTGTACTGTAGTTCCCTGTGAGCGGCCCCTGATCTTTGAGTCTTAAATACCACCGGAGCGCATGATCGCCACGGCTTCTGTGATCCCCTCGTGATTCCAGCTCACCCACCACAAATCTGACCCTTCATGCCAAAAGACAAATACAAATCACATAAATACTGTATTCTATCTCAGCAGGAAATGCCAGACAGTCAGAGCTCTTCCACGAAACAATGGGGATCATTTGTGGAGGAGTCTGCTGTTATGTAAAATGCCAGATTTTACTGTCTATCGTAAGTGATGCTGCTGTGTTTTTGAGATACCAACATTTTGTTATAAGAAAGACAGGACACCTGGTTTTACAGTGTTTAATTCCATGTTAAACATTAAGAACATGACCATAGTTTGACATCAGTAATTACAAATGCAAAGTCCAACAGTGTGTTTAACATTTAATATTGTATGTAATACTATAATGCATGTTGTCTTCTGGCAGATGTGAATAGACATTGTAAGGAGTGATTCTGTAGTAGCAACAGTGTCCAAGAGCCTGTGGCCCTCATCACCAGATACACAGGAGACACAAGTGCACACCTGAACCAGTGAATTGACCCTCAAGTGCACACCTGAACCAGTGAATTGACCCTCAGGAAAGCATGGAGCAGAGTTCTAAAAACACTGAGCAATATCTCACTCATTCATAAACATAACCAGAAATAGTGTGTCTGTCTCTCTCATTCTCTTCCATTCATACACTTGCAGTCAGTTTTCATGCACACATATTTATGATACACTTATTGTCTAGCACAACAAATTACTGTACTAAATAGCCTAAAAACAATCAAAGGGCCTCATAGATCACAGTTCTAAAGACAAACTAAGTGAAACAGAAGGAGGAATAGGAGTGTGTCACTTGCATGGATATTTTTGTGTGTGCATGTATGTGTGTATGTATGTACAGTATATGTACAGTATACAGGAGGTGTACATGTGGGTATGTCTGTGTTTATGGATGCAAGTGTGTGTAAGATGCTGTGTGTGTGTGTAATATGCTGTGTGTGTGTGTGTGTGTGTGTGTGTGTGTGTGTGTGTGTGTGTGTGTGTGTGTGTGTGTGTGTGTGTGTGTGTTGTGTGTGTGTGAGTGATTCCTTAGAGAACTGAAGTTCTAACATCATGTGAAGACTCTTCACTGCTGCGGCTCTCTTCTGTGGAGTTCAGCTTAATGTCTGTCATGGTGACCTCCTGCTGGGCCTGTTTTAGATCTGACGCATCACTCACAGTGTTTCTGCACACACACACACACACACAGAGAGAGAGAGAGAGAGAGAGAGAAAGAAAGAGATTTCCCAGTCAGCACTCTATGAATGTTCTCATCTCATGCCGAGGCAGATGGGGAGAGGGTTCTCTTGAGCAGCTAGTGTCTGCTGTGCCTAAACAGCATTTTACAGGCTGTCAAGATGACAAACGGAGAAAGATGCAGTGTACAGTAAAGGTGTTGCTAACATTTTCATCGGGTTTGTTCATCATTGAAAACAGATCAATAGCTCTGCAACTGGGTTGAACCAATACAGTGGATAAAATCATGTTCACAAAATGAAAATCCAAGTGTATTATCAGGGTGAGGCTGTGGTCTTTAAGCATTTACTTTTATTCTGTATCATACTTGTTATGTAGAATTGTTTTGTCTAATAGCAACTGTGACTATAATGAGAACAATAAAAACACGGTAACACTACAGTTGTCATGACTATTCGAGGAGGAAATGTTTACAATAATTAGAGTAATTATTCTGTCTATACTGTAATTGGGGGAGTTAAACTAAGTTGGACTAAGCCTGCATTGAGGTCACAGCATTTGTAGTGGGATACTTGGCCTTCTTTGCCTCAACCTAATCAGCATTGGGGAGTTTAAACTTTCTTAGCATTTGCCATATTAGAGGGATTTTTCATGAACTCCCTGCTGAAAAGTCAAAGGGGTGTTCAAGATGGATAGTACCAGTCCTTTATTATGATTGGCTGAATCGTGTTTGAAACCATTCTAAAATACTCACTACTATGAAACCCATTACTTTCAATGGCTTGCGTGCGCAAAAACTGGTCTGCCACTGCACCAAGCACTTTGCCGCTCTTGCGCGTACCGTGGTGTTCAATCATGTTGAACTTTGACCGCGGCACGCTGTAAATCACAGGTATTTTGCGCTGAGCCCGGTGGCAAGCACAACACTTTGGGACATTACATTAACCAAGAAGCCTAGAAATCTAGACACACCCTAGCGGCAGCAAATGTAATTTGCAGCCAGGGTAGTCTAGCAACTCTCCGTTGGCTTGCGAGCTGGAAAAATGAAACTTCTATCAGGCCAATCACATCTTGTATAGAGTCGGCGACGGTTCCGCGTGAATTTCCTGCTACTGGAAAACAAAGAAGATGGATGCTGCTGCTGGCGAACAGCGGTCTTTGAATCGTGACTCGAGTTAAGCTTTTTTCAAATAGCCAACTTGCTCCACTGGTGGGAAAATGCATGGGACTCATGAGTTGAAGCGCTTTCCTATTGCGTGCAAAGGAAATTTGAAAGACAACCGTTTATCCCGCCCCTTGGATTTAGCAGTGCCTATGGTAAGTTCCCAGACCCTACATCTTGAAGTGGGTGTGGCTCGTCAGGCTACCAAGAGCGACCTAGCAACCTAGCAACCTAGCGGTGACCAAGAGCAACCTAGCGGTGAAGGCAGCACATGGCGCGCGCAATGTGATCCCCCCTTTACACGTTGACCACATCACATTAATACTGGATCACTAATTGATACAAAAGTTGGAGTTGCTTGGCAACCATTCCACTATCATATTTCTTAAATTATTATTTATGAATAAATCGTTGTATTTCTCGTTGCTGTGTCTTTATTTTATAAAAACCTTGCCAGGTACATGTAGTAACCATTTAAGAAAAGCATGTTGTGTCGTGCCTAACAATGCCCCTTAGCTATTCTAAAATCACTGGTACTTACTGTACACTCTTTACTGTGCTGAACCTTGTAAAATAGCTTGACATTTCTGCCAGAATATAGGGCAGTAAAAAAACTCAGGAGCTGTGTGCATGTGAGCTGTGCTGTTGCAGTGAGTGTGTGTGCTGGATGAACTCACTGCTGAAGGCCATCTTCAGATGGTAAGGTGGTGTCTGTGTTTTCTGCAGGGCCTGATTCAGCTGACGCACCACCCTCCTCACATGCTCTCTCGGGAGCTGGAGAACTGTAACACACATACACACACACACACACACACACACACACACACACACACACACACACACACACACACACACACACACACACACACACACACACACACACACACACACACATTACACACACACACACACACACACACACACACACAGACGCACACACACACACAGACACAGACACACAAACACACAGACACACACACACACACACACACACACACACACACACACACACACTGTAATTTGACTGTCTACTGCGATTCATTTCCATATCACATAATGTCTTATAGTATTACAAAGCATACTTACCCACTGAAACACACTTACTGACTAAAACAAATACACAAATGCTTCAGCATACATTAGACATCACAATCACGTGGCATACACATTGGCTCACATGCTGATAGACAGTTGACACATTTAACACACATGTAGGATTCTTGGCTGCCCTGTTTGTCTAGAGGCTGTGCTAGGAGCGTTCACATCAGTGCGTTGGACTGGTCGCACACACACCCAGCTGCTAACCCACCTGCTTGTTCGTTTTTTGCATTTGAGGATGTACACGATCGTTACAACAGTTTGAAGAACAAGGAAGAAAGCTGCAGCAATCGCTCCGATCTTCCAAGCCTCATAGCCCAGAGAGGTGTCCTCTACAGAAGGAAACACAGAGACATTTTAAACACACATTTTGCACAATTTCAAGGAGACGTAGGTCCTCTCTGAACTGGTTATGTTACAAGACATTATTTGTCAAACCTTATGTTCATCCAAAGGTTGATGTTTCAGGATTCTATTTTCAGTGACGGGTCAAAGCATGAAGACAACACCTCGTTATGTAGGGTTTTTGTAGGGTGACAGTTTGTAAGGGATGTTTTTGTAGATGAGTAGTTTTATGACATCGTGAAATGTACAGAAATCTGGGGAACTCTCTTGGGTGCCTTTAAATTTCTGGAACATTGCTCAACTAATCGGATCCCCAAACTGAAGGGCAGCAGATGAACACCTTTCTACAGCCTAGCAGCACACTCTGTAAACCACTGACTCAATCCTGACATTTCATTAGTCGATATAAGGCCATCTGTTGATGTACACAGACACCTGTCTACAACTCACTAGTCATCCATCCATTCAATAGGCAGTTTTGTGGTTTCAGTTGAACACCCACACAAATATCATAACTGATTTTATTACCAGTCCATAAATAATACCAAAGGCAGGACAGGACCAGACAGGTAGCCAAACTGACCATGCACCATTAGGGATTGCTTCCAGTCATTGCATAGTTAGACCTCAGGTTCATTTTGTTACCATTGGACCAGCCTTTAATCATGCATGGATCAGTATGGGAGAGATTACAGAAACAGTATCTTTGGACTTGGTCAATTTACCCATTCTGGCTCCTGCATCAATTGCTAGCATTGCTATGACTATTTGTATTTATTGCTTCAGGTTGCTGTAGCACACAGCCATTGTTTTATCTACATTTCAAACAAATGCTTCGTTTCAATGTCATTGACCTGAACTACCCCACCTGGTCGCTGATGGATCCACTCCTCAGAATAGATCTGTGATTCTTTTTGCAAAGAAAGTTTCCGGACTAAAAAAGCTAAGCTGAGTGCAATAGGTGGCGGTAGCTAGGCTGGGAGAGGACTGACAAACTCGTTTGACACTTATTTACCAAAAATATTTATAGCATTATTATTTATTACCTTTTAATTTTTGAAGCATATTATTATTATTATTATTATTATTATTATTATACTGCTTAAAGAGACTAATTTTCCTTGCATTTGTTTTATGGAAACAGAGCTGTAACATAGTGTTGGCACGGGTCTGGCACGGGTCTGTTTTTCTTACTCCCTGCCTCTGGGTGACTTCTCCCCGTCAGTGCCAGCTGTTTTTCTTTTTATTGTTACCTGGTTATCTGAATATAAAGTCAGAAACCTGTTAGGCCCTCAGAGGACTTCTGTTTGTGTTTTGGGGGGTGTTGGTTGGTGATCTATATTGTGATTGTACCTTTAGGTTCAGCTGACTCTAACAGCACATTCACGTCCCCCTCCACTGCGTCATCTTCACCCTCCTCTTCCTCCTCCTCCTCCTCCTCCTCATCTCCTCCCAGGGGTGTTGCAGGCAGCTCCTCCAGGCTCTCCACCAGAGTGGGCGCCGCCTCAACCACCTCTGGGCCTACCAGCAGGTGCTCCTCGGACGTAATCAGCCTGTCCACAACGTTGGTCTCCTCTGCGACCTCCCGGGCCAGTGTGTTGTCTTCAGGGGCCGCCACTGGGCCCACTGGCTCAGCGCTCTCCGTGGTGACCACCCCTGATGGAGTGAGAGTAAGTGGGGGGAAAGTATTTAGCAGGTGGGTGAATATTATACCGCAAAGCTGAGAGAAAATCTTGGAGGGAACATATGGAATGTAAAAGAAACCCCCTCCCATGTCCACGCTGAACTCACTGGGGTGTGACTCTCAAGCCTGCTAAGCTAATGTCAGCCACAGGTCCCTGTGGTAGCACCACGGCTTGACCTGAGTTTGAGTAGGTGTGTGTGTGTGTGTGTGTGTGTGTGTGGGGTCCACCCCCACCCTCAGCGCAGACCGCAGCAGCAGATGCAGCACTACCGTGGAGGTCTGACTGCGTAAGCTAGCCGAGTACATTCAGTATGTGAACAGCATGTTCAAACCAGTTGGTTTTAAAAAGAACAAAGGGAACTAGAATCCTCTCACAGAACTCTCTTCAAGATGAAACACTGTTAGATATAATGTATTCACTTGTCAGGTGTTGCAGACAAGATGAATCTACTCTATCTGAAACCCTATCACAAAAACTAAGCCTATCACAAAAAAGAGAGTTGTCAGTGTATGATCTTGTGATGTCTGATGCGTGTGTATGTATTAACATGTATATGTGTGTGCTTGTACGTGTGTGCGTGTGTGTGTGTGTGTGTGTGTACGTGTGTGTGTGTGTGCGTGTGTGTGTGTGCGTGTGTGTGTGTGTGTGTGTGTGTGTGTGTGCATGTACATCATCATGTGAGGAGCCCTGTGTGCCTGCTTTTCTGTGGTTTATGGCGACTTTGCAGGAGCTGCAGTGGGCTAAGCCCTGAGGGAGCTACTCTTCAGTGGAAGTGGGTCAGGCGTACAAGACAGAGAGCCCTGTGCTTTATCACAGGGGTGAATGACAGGGCTGGGGCCGTATATTCAGCTGGGTGGATGAAGAAGACACTCACTGTCTTCACTGGATTAACCAGAAACTCTATAAAAGGGACATACATCTTGAGTGAATCCTGCAGAGGTGAATGGAGAATTGTCCTCAACTTTCCAGTTATCAACTATCTGTACAAAATGCAATACAAACTTGCGTTGTGTGTGTTAATGAGAGAGTGTCAAGCGATAAGGAGGAGGTGTGCAGTGATGGTGGGAATATAATGTCTGCATCACTGCACTGCACCATCACTGCAGTTGCAAATAAACAGTTATAATGTCTGCATCACAGCCCGTGGTGGTGTGTGGTGTCATGTCAGGCACATTTACCTTCATCATCTGATTCACTGGTGTCTGTGGTCTCCTGTGCCACCTCCTCCTCCTCCTCCTCTTCCTCAGATGGCACAGCAACCACCACTGCACCTCCCTCCTCCTCCTCCTCCTCCTCAGATGGCACAGCAACCACCATTGCACCTCCCTCCATCTCCTCCTCCGTCCCCTCCACTATGCCTCCCTCTCCTTCTTCCTCCACTGTCTTTTCTTTCGGCTCCTCTCCTCCCTCCACTCCTCCTATCTCACCCAGGACTGACACCACTTCAGCTGCTTCCTCCTCCACCTCCTCCTCCACCTCCTCCTCCACCTCCCCTCCTGCCTCTCCTCCCTCCACTGGAGCTGCCTCCTCCACTGCAGAGTCCTCCTCACCCACAGCAGCCACCTGGGTCTCCTCCAGGCCTGCGGCCTCTGGCTCTGCTCCTGCCTCCGCCTCTCCCTCTGTAGCCTCCCCTTCTCCGCCCTCCTCACCTGCAGCAGCTACAGCTGCAGCCTCCACTGCTGCGGCCTCCATCACCTCTGACACAGCCTCCTGCTCTGATGCTGCCCCCACCTCCACTCCATCTTCCTCCTGTAGTACTCCCTGAGTGACCTCCTCTCCCTCAGTGGTGGCTGCCACCTCCTCCTCCCTGCCTGCTTGCTCCTCCTTCTCCACCCCAGTGGCTGGCTCTGCTTCCTCCTGCTCCGGAGTGGCCTCTACAGCAGAGGCAGGCAGCGTCTCCTCAGCAGCCTCGGGTGCAGCCTCGGCAGCCTCAGAGGCAGCCTCTTCCAGCACCTCCTCCTGCTGTGGCGGCACCTCCTCTGTCTCAGCCTCACTCGCTGGCTCCTCCGCCGTCACCTGGGGCTCTGGCTGGTCCTCGTCCGTGGCGGCCTCCACCACTGAGTCCTCCAGCACGGCCTCGGCCTCGGGCTCTGCAGGCAACTCTGTGTCTGTGGGGACGTGCTCGGCCTGCTCAAAAGCAACCTTCACGGCCTCCTCCACGGCCACCAGGCTGGGCGCTTCAGCCAGCGTCTCTTGCAGGACGGGGGAGTCTGTAGACGGTGCTGCCATGCCCATGCCACGTGGTGAGAAGAGAGAAAGCTCTTTAAGAGTAATTTGTTACAGTAGATCAACCACAGCACATTTGCCTGTGCATTCCTAGCCAGCACAAACACATCGTTCACCAGGTAACTTCATCAGGGCATTCAGTGACCACTCAGCTGGACTCAACACACCCGCTACCCACAGCTGGGCCATGCCACCTGCCCTAAACCACTAAACTCACTCATGCCTCACTCATGCCTTGCTGTGTGCACTCACAGTTATGTTTATACTATAGTAATGTTTCAGCAAAACACAATGGAATAACAATCAGTCATACAGATCAGCAGCCTGCAGCCAGCACACTGGTTTGTAATAGTATTTACAACCAAAATATATAAAAAATATATATGATTTCAATGTTTTTAATTAGTGTAGTCTGAAGATTCCACATAAATCAACAGTTGCCAACTACAAATAAACTCCTATGCAAATAAAATCAGACAGTGATAGCAACAAAATAGATGCACCTTACCTTGAGCCCAGCAGAGCTGAGCAAGAGTGAGAAGCACAATCCATCCTTTAAGCAAGCATGAGTCCATGGTATTAGAGACCACTCCAGAACAATCCTTGCACTTGCTCAAGCCTGTGCACGCAGTAGCGGTGTTGGAGTGTTTGTTTGTGTGCGTGTGTCTCTGTTAGTGTCTGTAGGTATCTCTCCAAGTCCTGGACAGAGTGAGGCTTGGTGCCGCGCGACTCTCCGTCTTACAAGTAAAGAATCTCCTTCCTTGAGTGGTGATATTAACCTCGCCATCTTGCCTTCCGTAGCGTGATGACCGGCAAAAGGCAGGCCTGGAAAAGTGTCAGAGCGGTGCGAAATGTTTGGTGGATTCCTCTCGGCAGCCCTGGAAAACTCTGGCGACATGTCACACACACACAGCGAACCTTAATATAGCCGTTATGAGGGAGCTGTCACTTCTGCGGCCGTGGCGGGAGGATTGAGCAGGCGTAGCGCCACACCTGCGGGCCTTGGAGCAGCGTGGGCAGGACCACTGGACACTGGGACCATCTCACACAGACAGAGACACATCTTACGGCCTCACACTGGGACACATCTCACACAGGCAGAGACACATCTTACGGCCTCACACTGGGACCATCTCACACAGACAGAGACACATCTTACGGCCTCACACTGGGACACATCTCACACAGGCAGAGACACATCTTACGGCCTCACACTGGGACACATCTCACACAGGCAGAGACACATCTTACGGCCTCACACTGGGACCATCTCACACAGACAGAGACACATCTTACGGCCTCACACTGGGACACATCTCACACAGGCAGAGACACATCTTACGGCCTCACACTGGGACCATCTCACACAGACAGAGACACATCTTACGGCTGCAACACTGGCCACTGGGACACATCTCACACAGACAGAGACACATCTTACGGCCGCAGCATTGGCCACTGGGACACATCTCACACAGACAGAGACACATCTTACGGCCTCACACTGGGACACATCTCACACAGGCAAAGACACATCTTACGGCCTCACACTGGGACCATCTCACACAGACAGAGACAGATCTTACGGCCGCAACATTGGCCACTGGGACACATCTCACACAGACAGAGACACATCTTACGGCCGCAACACTGGGCCGCAGACTGGACATCTCAGTGTCATCAGGAGAGAAGCACAGCCAGACGCCCAGCCACTGCTCTCCATCGCACATGAGGTTCTGAGGCCCGTACAGTACGCAGACACAGCAGAGAGCACTGGCGTGTGCTGGCCCTCAGCTAGTCTGGCCCTCAGCTGGTCTGGCCCTCAGCTGGTCTGGCTCTCTGCTGGTCTGGCTCTCTGCTCCGCGAGGCCCAGCGTTGCAGCCATCAAAGAGTCCTGTACAGTCCTGGACTTCAGTCATTGTCCAGAAGACTCCCCTGCTGTGACCTGTGCTCATCAGACACTGCTCCCTGGACAATCTGTCATTGCCTTGTGAATGATAGAAGATAGAAAGAGAGAGAGGGAGAGACTATGTGGGTGTCTGTGTTTGTGTGTATTTGGAACAAATGGCGATGCTTTCATGGCATCATGTTGGAAAAGTTGATATTGCAGTAGATTTGCTCCATCAGTAAGTGCTCTGTGTGAATGTTCATTGCAAATAAACAAAACAGGCTACAGCGGTTATGACAAAGCAAAACATACTGTAGACATACACACACTAGAAGAAGCAGACTGAACTCATGAAGCAGTGACTGTGTGTGTGTGTGTGTGTGTGTGTGTGTGTGTGTGTGTGTGTGTGTGTGTATGCGCATATGCATATTGGTGCCTGTGTTTGTGTGTGTGTGTAGATAGATAGATAGATAGATAGATACTTTATTGATCCTCAAGGGGAAATTCAAGTTGTGTGAAATTGTGTGTGTGTGTGTGTCTGTGTGTGCGTGTGTGTGTTTGTATGTGCATATGCATATTGGTGCCTGTGTGTGTGTGTTTGTATGCGTGCGTGCGTGCGTGTGCGTGCGTGTGTGTGTGTGTGTGTGTGTGTGTGTGTGTGTATGCGTGTGTGTGCATGTGAGTGTGTGTGTGTTTGTATGTGCATATGCATATTGGTGCCTGTGTGTGTGTGTTTGTATGCGTGCGTGTGTGTGTGTGTGTGTGTGTGTGTGTGAGTGTGTGTGTGTATGCGTGTGTGTGTTTGTATGTGCATATGCATATTGGTGCCTGTGTGTGTGTGTATGTGTCTGTATGCATATGTGTTCATGGATGTGTGCATTTTGTCAACATTGCCTCAGCCCTCCTCTCTTTTCAGATGAGAATGTGCAGAAACACCCACCATGCCCAGGATTTTTCATCTGTTCTCAGAGGAGGACAGATCCCAGCCTAGGTGTTAAAAACACAAACATATACACACACACAGTGAGAATGGTATGTGTGTGTATGTTTTGGCAATGCATAGGGCTCTGTGCTTTACATGATACACCTCTGTTCATGTGTTGCGCTTTGTAAATACTTTACTGCATTACGATCACACTAATGAAGCTCCTTTGTGTTTGACAGAAGTGCGGGACAAAGAGTCTAACACTTTTGTCCTGCCTCCTTGCCATGGATGTTAGGTTGCTCTGTGGCTCTTTGCTGTTTCTGAAACAGAGGGAGAGAATGCCTCTCACACGCTGCGCTCCGTGACTGCAGCAGATTAGGAGGGTGCCGGCCTGACTCTAAGCTATGGCAGCCTGGTCACATGCCTTTCACATTGTGTTTTGCACCACCAGGCACTGTGCCTAACATGGGCAGCGGCGGCGTGTGACCCCTGAGGATTACGCTCCCTCCTGTTCTGCTCCCCCACTCAAGGGCCCTCCTATGGAGCCGCTGCGCGAGGGGCGGGAGGCACACCTATAGATCTCTAATGAGCGCAGACACTGACCTGGGGTCGGGGCCATGCTTTTCCTGGAATGTTACTCAACGTAATTACAAATGGAAAGATGCCACGTGAGATAGCTTTTGTTTCATGGTGTTTTTGAACATGACTGTAAGAGGGAGTCCTGCAGGTCATATGGATTGAGGCATTGTGGACAACTACCGTCAGGACAGCTCAGTTCAAATACACCACATATTGCTATCTCCATTGCTATTGCAGGTCTCCTCTCAGTTAACATTTTCATCAAATCAATCCGACATTTTTCTGCATAGTGATATTTAAAGATCAAACCTCCAAGAGATCATATTGTCAAGGGTTTGTTGACATCTATTCACTGTTTGAGTATGGAGTGCGCTCAGTGGAATGAGAAGTCGGCTCTCTTCCTTCCCTGCTCCCTCTGCTCACTCGCTCCAGTGTGTGTGCTAGAGCTGCTGTATTTGGCGGGCTCCTGCCAGAATGTGAAATGTGCAGCATGCATGCAGACCTCTGTGACTCCAGGCAGCCATGTTCCTCAGCCTCAGAGCAGACCCAGGGCCAGAGCTCATTACCACCCAACTAACACCTGCACACCAATCTGCACACACAGACAACTCCAACTAACTCTTTCTCTCTCACACACACACACACACACACACACCACACACACACACACACACACACAAATTAAATAATAATAATTTATGTATACCGTAAGAAAAAGTGTTGCAACGCCATAACTCGTTGTTTTGTTCAATGTGTACACAACCGCTTGGAGCTCCAGTGGAATTTTAATTTCCATTCAGTAAATGCTCCCATTAAGAACCAAACCAGATTTTATGGCTACTGAAAAATGTAAGGATCATCAGCAAATGTTATTTTGAAGTGTTAAATGTATCATTAGTTTGCTTTGTGTTAAATGTATCATTAGTTTGCTTTGTGTTACTGTCAGTACACTTGTACATTGGTACAGGTTGTGGGTTTGGTGTGTGTATCACTAATCCAGGCTGGTCTAGTCTACTGGCAGTGTTGGGTAAAGAAAACAAACATTTTGTGGGCATTCACATAGCCGAGTTAGCCTGAATATTTTCATTACTACATAAAGATTATGATTAAAGATCATTACAGAACTATGGATAAGATACTCAGCGTTACGTAAACATTGTTCTAAAAACTTGCATAGCACATGTAACATCTACCCAAAGCCCCTTTCTCCTGTGTTGCGTCCTTACTCCAGAATCACTGAGAAAAGATTTCACAAGCATCACTGGGTGGCACAGTCGGGCAGAAAGACCTCTGAAACTAGATCCATTATAATGCTTAGTATCCTACAGAATGTAGGCTATGATGCTAGGATATGAATGATGGGGGTAATGGAGCACGGCTCCTCTGTTTATCATGCCGCTGTTTCTGTTTTCCTGGGAAGTCTACAGAACTGGGCCTGCTATATGGAGCATCTTTTTGGGTCACTGATTGCTAACTGCACTCCAAACTCGACAAAGCAAACTCACTTTGCAACTATCTACCTATTTATGAATATTCATCCTAGTGTGCCACAGCCACAACAACAGAGCCTGTGGAGAAGATGTGGATGGAGTAATGTATGCATCATTGCTATTTGCATTTTCAGTTTGTTTATGCCTGCTCTGCTTTAGTTTGCTGGAAGTGTCTGCTTCAAAGGCTGTTGATATGGTTATTTCTTGTTAGAGAGAGAGAGAGAGAGAGAGAAAGAGAGAGAGAGGAGAGAGAGAGAGAGGGAGGGAGAGAGAGAGAGAGATGTTAATGCATGTTTCTCTCTGCATTCTTCATCAACACTGAAAATCATCACATCAAAGCAATGTGAACTGCCCCCATGAGCTGCAAGAGGGACTGTGTTTTTATGATGGGGGCACACGCCTTCTACCACGTGTTTTTATGATGGGGGCACACCTTCTGCAGAGTGTGGCGATCTCTGCATGTTTATGATGGGGGCACACGCCTTCTGCAGAGTGTGGCGATCTCTGTTGTGACCTGTGGACCCACCACTTCATTTTTAGGTGATATTCAACTCTGTTAAGCCACATGTTGAGCAGGTTCACAAAATATTATGGTAGCTGGATTATTGTTTGAGACTCCAGACTTTAGGCTAGTTTGTGTGTGTGTGTGTGTGTGTGTGCAGGGACGTGCACAGGGGGGTTGCTCAGGTTGTCCCGGGCAACTGCCCATATGCCCTTCTTGACTCATGTTGCCCTTCTGGGGAAAATAAAAAATAAATCGTACAATGGATGCAGAATTTCACGTAGGCCTAGATAAAAAAAAATCGCAAAGCCTCATTCACTTCCATTCGAGCACCGAAAGTGAAAGTCAGTAGGGGAAGGGCAAACTCTGTTTACGTGGCTGCAGCGCTGCACGCGACCGGCAACTGAGCTGAGCCTGCATAAGCGGCCCTAGAAGCAGATTTGCGCGGTTGTCGTACAGTATGAGACGACTCAACGTTGTCGGAAAAGGTGTGTTTGTGATGTATAACAAACGAACGATCATCGTCATCAAGTTTTATGAAATTAATGAAAATCTTCATAAATCCAGGCGGAGTTTGCCACGTTTAGCCTAAATAATCAGACAGATAGCTTGCAGAGAAGCAGCCCGTTATCACATAGCCTATAGGCTACCCTTTTTTCAGGTCAGAGCAACCATAGACATAGTATACATAGACACCGCATTGGCTGCTGGAAACAAGAAATGCGGCCGCCATCTTGGACCGGTCATACTCCTCGTTGCGTTGCAGCAGAAGACACAAGATGACAGCACTGTGCAGCATGTTCCTTCTCAAATCGGCGGACCATACTCGGGGGATTTACTTTTCACAAGTAAGATTTAACATAACCGTACTATTAGTTGTATTTTGTGAACAGAATATTACCAGAGCTGAGAAGGAGCAATCTTTGATATGTATGAAAATCGTAGCCATCTAGCTAGGCTATGTTTACTCGGTGTTCACCCGGCTATGAACTGAGACTTGATAAGTCATATTCCATAACACTGACTTAGATTACAACTGACACAAGAAGGCTATTGTAGAAATAAATCATACTAGATTTGGCCGGCGAATTTTACACAAGTGGCACAGACTAGCCTATTGGGCAATCGCTAGCTGCTACTTGTAGCCTAAGTGTGTTGGTGGTAGCCTCACTATTTCCTAAATAAAGGAACTTTTCAATAGCTCAAGTTCTTTATTTATCAAGTAGCTTAGCCAGACAAGCTACACTTTTCTTGTCATGTGAAATTAGCACAATTTAAAGTAGCTTCCTATGTAGTGAACTAGCCTACTGCTGTGTGTGTGTTAGGCTACTAATACATTTGACTGGGTGGTAGTTTTGTGTAGTGTTTTATTCATGGCAGAGTAACTGATAGTTTAGCTCACTAAAATTTCGAAGTAGCTTGCCCAACACTGTATTATTCACATGTCATTTACCCTAACAAGAATAAGATGCCTCTCAAATTCCTTTTCATTCATTTATTTATTATTTTGTATCTCTCCAGAACAACTGCCTTGTTCAAGAAGACTGTGAATGAACTGAACGGTCTCCTCACACCCCTGGAACTGAGGAAGGTGCAGCTCTTCATTGCAGTACTGCAGGGCATCTGCTACACTGTGACTGAATGTTTGATTTATGAGCTCCACCTTCATCACCTGCATTCGCCACTCTGTGTCCCATTTTCCCATCGTCTGGTTGACTCAGTCCTCTTTTATGGAATTTACCCAGTTTACTATGCCATCTTATTTGCCCACCTGCTGTCTGAAGCACTTTTGTTCTCAGCCAAAGCAGCCAAGCAATTTTAGCAAGGTGGGAACATACAAAATGACATGCACCAGTTGTCAAAATCATAGAACCAACTGCATGACGGTAACTCTGTCTCACTGAGCCTGTGAAGACACTCCCTGATTCTTTACTGATTGCAATGAACGGGTTGATCTTAGCAGTTTCTAAAATGTTTCTTAATTCCTTTTTATTTAATCTCTTCATTGGGGCAGGAACCTTTCTGTGAACTGTAAATAACAGATGCTGTTGATGAACCCATTGACACTGTACAAGTGACAAGTCACCTTTTTGTCTTGAATTGATGAACTGTTACACTTACTATGCCAAACCAATGTCTGTTTTTTAAGGATCAGAAACAAACCTACAAACTTGCATTTTACAATATTTATGGAACTTGTCTAACAAATGCTGTTGATATTGAACCCAGTTACTCCATTTCCTTTATGCCACACCAATGTCTGTTCATCACTTTATTTTTGATGGCACTGAACTGAAAATGTTAATGGATTTTTTTCTGTCAATTTAACTCATTAAAACTTGTATCAAACCAGTTTTTGTCTATGCTGTCAAACGTGGATTAGTTATGTTCCCAGTTTTTATATTGGATGTCATCACTTTATAATATATCATATATCAGAATATTCTATTACTGTTAAGCCCACTATGAATATTAAAATACACACAACCATGTTTCCTGTATCATACAGCTTTTCTACTGGGAGGTTTACAACTTATTCTGAGTCAATTTACCCAAGTTTGTCACTAAACCACATAGGCCTACTTGGAATACCCCTCAGATGTCTGAATGGCACTGATCTCACTTAAATGTTTTATAATTATAATTTATAATTTATTAAAATACGCTAAATCATGTGTCCTGTATCATAGCTACATGTATGACCTTTGCAGCAAAAAAAAACGCGTGAGAATCTGTTCGGTATTCAGTGAGATATGATTAATTAAGTGCGCTGACAGCTCATCTCACCGGCCAAACAGATTACACTGAGTGGAGTGGATGACCGGTCCAAGATGGCGGCTCCAAATCTCGTCAGCGCTAGTAAGGAGTAGCGGTCGATGCGGCGTCTATGTATATTATGTCTATGAGAGCAACCCCTCAAAATTCCTGTGCACGTCCCTGTGTGTGTGTGCGTGCGTGTGTGTGTGTGTGCGCGCGCGCTTGTGTGTGAACTTACATTTTTAAAATAGACTATGTATTGCTTGTCCTTGTCTATTGGTAAAGGTTGATGTCCAGGGATATCGTTTTTCCGAGATGTTTGTTTTTCCTTATGGAATTTTAAACAAGTGAAATTTCAGAAGGAAACACAGAAGCAGGATGCTAACGGAAGTGAGGACAGTCAGGAAAAGTTTCTACATTTGATAAACGAAGGTCTCCCAACCCCCTACCCTTCTCCCAGGAGTGGCTTTGAAACAATAATCCCCTAATGCACTCCTGCATAAAATAGAACAGTTATATAAGTAGGCATTGTAGATTATATAAGTACGTCAGCGTTATAAATTATTAATCAGCTGTCCGTTTGATGTGTCTATAATTGGATATTTATGTTACGCGGTGGGTCCCGTCGCTCCCAATGCACTTTTAACGGAACGTTTCTGACAGATATGAGAAGTCCCGAAACAGAGCGAGAAGGAAATACGCCTTTAAAGCACACACGCGCGCTCAACACTCTCTGGGATGGCTTAGATGTCGGAGATTGATAATTTTTAATGAAACACAGATGCTCTCTTCCAAAACTGTGGTTGAAGGTGCGGAGAATTGGGCACCTCTGATCATTTTCAAAGATGCTGAAAGGCTAAAGGTTGCTTCTGAAACTATCCTATTTCTTTAGCCTACTCAGTGCTGTTTGTGAAACTTTAGGATTTTCTTCACTTTAAAATACACTAGCCTACCCTTAATATTCATTATGCATAATACTAACAAACGTGTTAAGACGTACGCCTACCCGTTAGAATGAACAAACTAGATACAAGAAACGTTTGATCTTCGATAGACTTTTTCATATTTTGTTGCTCCACTCATTGACCAGCAGAGGACGCCCTGAGGTTTCTTTTACAATTCCACACACCCCTAACCATTACGTCATTTGGATTTTTTTGTAACTGTCAGCGTGTAAAACGTTTCACTCGACAAATTCGTAGTTTTATCAGGCTAAACAAATATTTTGAATTGCACTGTCACATTTCATGTAAATTAGAACTCAGAAAATCTGTGCTTTCTCCTTTTCCAATGGTTGTCGATTAAAATATTATTTCTCCTAAGAGATGCACCAGCCACACCCACTCACTTAAACATTCTTATGATTTCGGCAACCAGGCCTTACATTATTTTAAGTTACTGTAATGGATTTGGTTTTGTGATATGGTGTCATTGTCCGATCTCATCCAGGTT
Source organism: Alosa alosa (assembly GCF_017589495.1). Lineage (NCBI taxonomy): Eukaryota > Metazoa > Chordata > Actinopteri > Clupeiformes > Clupeidae > Alosa > Alosa alosa. The sequence continues at coordinate 7,313,307 of NC_063189.1, forward strand.
CTGAGCCATGTAGGCCTGCATAGCTTTTTCTAGATTGTCTTTAGCAATGATTATTTTAAAAAGTATTGTAACGATTTGATAGCGACACACACAGCTGTCCAATCAAAAGGTTTATCAGCTGAGAACGAGAGCACACAGACCAAGACCAAAACTCAGAACACAATACACACGGGGCATGTCAAACAGACACACACACTACACATACAGGGGAGGACGCAGCCCCCCACACAAAAAAGGATCACACACGAGGGAGAACTAAAAAGGAAACATGTTACAATAAAGACGCTAACATTACACTCAAAACTAAGGAGAATTAACAACATAAACCCCCCAAACGTTCGCTCTGGTATCCCAGGATGCCCTGCGCGGGAGAACGCTAGCACTGTCTTTTGCGCCGACGTTACAGTATGTTCCATATGTTGTTGTATATCTTTGACATTATCAGCAACACAGGCCATAGACCTTTTAAATGTAAAGCCATGTCCAGGCATGAAATAGTAACAGTTTGTTTCTGTACAGGCCCACCAGCCTACATATGCATAGTTCAGTTATGGACTACCTTCTCAAGAGTTCTTCAGCAGCAGTGCAGAGAGCTATCCTGGAAAATCCAGACCCTGGTAATCTAGAAAGATGCATTTAAAAATCTCACTGCACGCAATTGGATAACACTAGACCATGTTTACTCTGAATGATTTCGGACTTCAACGCAATCGGATAACACTACGACCAATGTGTACTGTCCTCCAACGTTGCAGCGCTGTCTTCATCACTTTAACGTGCATCATTGCTCATTGCCAGAGTGTCTCGCAGAAACAATTCCATTGTGCTCTCGCGAGAACTCTGGATTTCCAGGGTAGCAGAGAGCAGTGCCTCATGGAGATGTCATCAAAAGCGAACCCTAATGCTAGGGAATTGATTTATCAGAGATGGACAGCCAGCAGTCCTAAATGGCAGACTAATGTGTTAGTCAGGTAACACTTCACTGAAGACTGGCTGATGACTCAGCTTGGGCCTGATTAGGCATTGATGAGTGGGAGCCTGACTTGCAGTTGTAGTGTGAGTGTGTGTGTGTATGTGTATGTGTGTGCATGTGTATTTGTGTGGATACAAGCTGACAGGAAGAGCACAGACAGCTGATGCAACACATGGCGTTGCCATCCATCATAATGATTTCACTTTCAGAGTGTGCTGCTGTCCTTCGCTCTCAACAGAGGGACTTAACAAGGTCTGTGTGTGTGTGTGTGTGTGTGTGTGTGTGTGTGTGTGTGTGTGTGTGTGTGTGTGTGTGTGTGTGCACGTGTATGTGCGTTTGTTCATGTGATGTGTGTGTGTGTGCATGTGTGTGTGTGTGTGTGCATGTGTGTGTGTGCATGCATGAGTGTGTGTGTGTGTGTGTGTGTGTGTGTGTTAGACAGAGAAAGAGAGCATGGCTGCATCACACAACTGTCTGCCAAAAATGGGTCAGTTGGCCTCCAGGGTTTAAGAGCACAGCGCCTCTGACCAGCCCCGGACACAAGCAGGCACCAGTAACACTGCTTTCTATGAATGTGTGGGGTGAGAGATGTGTCAGTGTGACGACATACTGTTCATACATATGATTCTTGTGTACATGTTTCTTGAGCATCTATAGACCCTTTCAAGAGAGTTCCATTAGCATCATATTTGGCCCCACAAGGCTTCCGTTTTAACCAGGGCTCCGATCCGGTTCAAGGAACAAAAACGAAAACCGAAAACGAACGGAATTTTACGGAGCGGAAACGGAAACGAAAACAAAATGGTCTTCAACTGTTCCGGAACAGAAACGTTATTCTGAAATCCACAAAACCGGTTAATAACGTTTTTTTTTTGTTCTCTATATATTTTATAAAATTTTATAAAAGCATATCCTAAATGTTCTACTCGTTTGATTGTAGGCGAACAGCCTAATCATTTGATTTCTGCAGTTTGAAAAAAAATAAATAAATAAATAAATGGACCTTTTGGTCCAAATGTGTATATTTTGTCTTGCTGTTGTAATGTAACCTATCCGTCTGCCACTTCGGATCTTAGGCCAGCTCGTAGCATAGGCTACTGAAACTGATTTGTAAATTGTTTGTAGCCTATGCGTAATAGACTATTTTGCCTGTCCACGCCTTGTCGTTTTCAAGTCGGGATTTGAAATTTTTGCGCAATTATAGCCTATTCTATGTAGAAGAGTTAAACGGGAAATTTGAGATAGGCCTTGTCAGCAACAGATAGGTTCGTTTATAAACAGAGTTGGAATTATAGCGCAAGCCTTTGAAGATCTCCATATGGATAAAACTTAGGCTACAACCAGGTAAGGAGTTTAGCATGTATCCAGAAATGTTTTTGATAAGAAATTATTTATAGGCATAGGTTAGGCCTACAGTAAGTCTGCGGTATAGGCTAAATCAAGGGGAAATAATGAGTACGTCTATTCTAAGGTAAAGTCCACAAAAATAGACTTGATAGGCCCGCCAAACACTGCCGGAACTTTAAGAACGAACAATATTTTGCGTTCCGAACTGGTTCAGGACCGATATGTTGGTGGCGGAACGCATGCAAGAACGAAAACGTTAAACATAGGCCTACCTGAACCGTTCGGAACGGAACGTTTGAAAAAAATTTCGTTTTCAAGCCCTGGTTTTAACATTCCATATGTTATCTTAATGCAGAGGAAGTAGATTGGGAACCAAATAGAATGTTCAAGCATTGTTTTTGTTTTTATTGTTGAAAGGATCTAAATCTTAAGCAGCAGCCACTAATACAAACTGATGGTTGCAGGTGGCCCAGCTTGCAGTTGTAGCCATATTGAGGGACTAATGCCAATAACAGCACTAAGTCTATGAACCTTATGAATTACATGTATGGGGTTTTCTAATAATAATAATAATAATAATAATAATAATAATACATTTTATTTAAAGTTCCTTTCATGTCACCCGAGGACACTGCACAATAATGGCAAGAGTATCACAGACATAAAAGCAGCATAAAAGCAACACACAGACATAAAAGCAGCATAAAAGCAACACACAGGGCCAATACATGTAGACTGTACACTTAGTAAAAGACACTATACATTCAGCAGGGGTCAAACATTGACAACCAAAATAAAACAACAGTAGATAGACAGGGGAAAGGATGGGATGGAGGGAGGCAGTTAGGAGTAGAAAGGAAAAGCAAGAGTGAAAAGGTGAGTTTTTAGCATGGATAGCATTGACGTACTGTACATGTAGTGCAAGTGGGAGGGAGTTTCAGAGATTGGGGCCAGCCACGCTAAACGCCCGGTTACCCATGGAAGGGAGATGTGGGGGTGGAGGAGGTGGGCATCAGTGGACTGTAAGGTGTGGGTTGGTTGGTAAGGGGTCAGAAGGTTTGAAACATAAGAGGATGCAAGATTATGTTGGGCTTTAAAGACAAGAAGGATGATTTTGAATTGAATACGGTATTGCACAGAGAGCCAGTGTAGTTGATGGAGGATGGGAGTGATGTGTTGCCAGGGCCTATTATGGGAGAACCCTTGCAGCGGAATTTTATATGTATTGTAGTCTGTTAGTAGTTATGTAGGTTATGAAAGCATGAATGAGAGTCTCGGCAGTGGTGGGGTTAAGGGAGGGGAAGAGTTTGGCAATGTTTTTGAAGTGGAAGACGGCTGTTTTAGTGGGGCGGCCGTGGCCTACTGGTTAGCGCCTTGGACTTGTAACCGGAGGGTTGCCGGTTCGAACCCCGACCAGTAGGCACGGCTGAAGTGTCCTTGAGCAATGCACCTAACCCCTCACTGCTCCCCAAGCGCCGCTGTTGTTGCAGGCAGCTCACTGCGCCGGGATTAGTGTGTACTTCACCTCACTGTGTGTGTTTCACTAATTCACGGATTGGGATAAATGCAGAGACCAAATTTCCCTCACGGGATCAAAAGAGTATGAATACTTATACTTAGTGATGTATTCAATGTGAGAGTCAAAGGAGAGAGTAGAGTCAATTATGACACCAAGGATTTTGAATTCAGAGGTAGTGGTGGTAAAATAGCCAGGGATGGATAACTGTGATTGTTTGAGCTTTTTCAATACAGCTGGTGTGGCAATGAGTATGGCTTCTGTCTTGTCATGGTTTAATTTGAGACAATTCTGTGTCATCTAGTTGCTAATGGCATTGAGGCAGGTGACCAGATTGGAGGGAGGGAGTGTGTGGGAGGGCTTAGTGTGAATTTAAAAATGTGTGTCATCAGCATAGCAGTGAAAGTTTAAATCATACTGATGTGAAATGTGACCAAGGGGGAGGATGTAAATGATAAAGAGCAGGGGACCTAGGACAGAACCCTGGGGAACACCGTGTGAGAGGGGTGAACTGGGTGACCTGAAATGACCTATGGAGACAAACTGTTCCCTAGCTGTGAGATATGACCTAAACCAAGAGAGTGGAGTGCCAGTGGCAGTGATTCCAACTGGGTGAGCAGTGTGTTGTGCGTGTAGAAGGCAGCTGAGAGGTCAAGCAGTAAGAGAATGCTGACATGGTTCTGTATCGGCGGCAATGAGTGGGTAGTTAATAACCTTGACCAGGGCCATCTCGGTGCTGTGCTTAGCCCTAAAACTGGACTGAAACACTTCCCACAGGCCATGATCAGTGTTCTTGGAGCTGTGAGGTTACAGTGCGCTCAAGAAGTTTAGAAATAAATAGCAGGTTGGAGATGGGACGATAGCTTCTAAAGTCATCAGTAGCTGCTCCAGATGTCTTAAGAACAGGATATTATATTTTGTGCATACCATCTAATCACTATAGTATACAAAATGACAAAGGACTTTCACTTAAGAGGCACTCAGTTTACTATCAGTGACCCAAAGCTTCAGTTGCTCTGACAACAACCAGATTTGACAACATGCTCCCATGAGTTTCCATAAGCTACTATGCAACAGTGTTGGTTGGCCGATGAAATAGGTTGTGACAACAGGGTTAAAGCAAATGACCGCCAGATAATATTCTCTTTCCCCGCTCTCGGATTTTGTGGGAGGGGTTTGTCAGTAGTTCTGTGCCTAGTCTCTTGACAGAAAACCAAACCTGATTAGCATTCCTTTGAAAGCAGCTGGAGATTAACACACACACACACACACACACACACACACACACAATGAGAGAGAGCAATAGAGCACAGCACAACGCAGCATGGTTGAGTTTTTCAGCATTATATAGCTACTGCTATAAGGTCAGATCAAGTTTAGAAAGGCCGTAACTTTTGTTGTTTCCTTTCTGTTGTCACTGTGTGTGAACCACAACACCATGTCCTTGTTGTGTGAGCTATGTCTGTGTGCAACTAAACAGTGAATATATTTGTTATTTCTCCACTTTTTTGAGCTAGGCAACCAAGGTTAAATGCAAAATAAGGCAAACTGGGTTAACCTTGTTTTCAATCTGACTGATGGTATGTATGCTACATTTTGTGGCCAGCTAGAGTAGTGAGTAGTGTAAAGTGTTCAAATGACTGAAACTTGCTTTATATTTGCAGTGGCTTTCGCTGTTTCATGTCTAAACAGTTGTTCTCTCTTCAGTCTTCAGAGAGGGGAGTCTGCTTTTCCACCTTCTGTCCCTCATAGCCGCATCTTCAAGGTCAGGTCTTTCGGCTTTGCTGCCTGGAGCCCAAATCAGCACAATGAATTGATGGATCTTTCATAACTTCCTCCCCTGGGAGAGTGGAGCTCTTCTTTAAGAGAAACACACCGCGAGAAGAACACAGATAAAAATAACTTGTCTTATGTGGCAAAATCTATGATTTACACCAAGGCTTTGCTGAGGACTGTACGTGTTCATTAGCATACAATAGAGGGGTGGAGCTGTAGGAAGCGTGGCCCAGTGCTTAGTAAATGCAAAAGTCTAATACTCTCTAATGGGCAGCAGGATTTGCTTCTTCTGGAGGAATGTAGGATTTGGACAGGACAAGATTGCCATGCAATTCCGTCTGAATGCTGCCCAGGTCTGAAGTTACAGTATTACCAATATGCATACATTACACATAATGCTAACAGTATCTGGTTGATCTGATGCTGTTGTGGTATTTAAAGTTAGAGAAACTATAATTCCAGAGCACTTGTCTCATTTAGCAAAATAAAAGCCTAAACACATAAAACCTATTATAATCTACTAACCTACTAACAAGGTAGTAGGTTTTCAAAAAGTGGTAAAAGGTAAATGTGTGAAGAGTAAGTTTTACTTTTGCCATGATTACATACTGTACACCACAACAATTTAGTGTCTCAAGCCAAACCCTAGGGACACTTCTGTCAGTGTGTGAATCAGATGAATTGCATTGAAGTATGACTAAATAACATTAAAGCTCCAAAGAGACACTGTGCATGCAGCAGTGATGTGGATATGTGTGTGTGTGTGTGTGTGTGTGTGTGTGTGTGTGTGTGTGTGTGTGTGTGTGTGTGTGTGTGTGTGTGTGTGTGTGTTTCAGTGCATCTGTATGGGAGACTGTGTGCGCACTCTGATGCCTATGCCTTAAATAAACCTGTCAATGAAAGGCAGACGGGGGTCGCTTTTATCCCACAAATCAAAGCCATCTCTTACACATGGTAAAACACACACACACACACACACACATACACACACACACACACACACACATGCACACACACACACACACACACATAAACCACTTTCTCATCTTCCAACAAGCTAACCATAGCTGGTATCTGTGAGATGAAAGCTGTGTTTGGCTGGTGTGTTCTGCCACAGAAACGCTCCAAACAGAAGATTGCGTGTGTCACCTGCAGGGCCTCTCAGGGCATCCGACACACTTCCTGTGTCATCATTTTGCTCCATGTGGATTGTACTGCTGAATTCTTAAGGAATGTGAGGTTAATATTGCAATGACTGATTGATTTTAGAAGGGCAATTAGGTGAGGACAGAAATATGCACACACACACACACACGCACCAGTGTAGAGATAACATGATCCAAAGTCAGCTGTTTGGACTGATGAAAACAAATTTACTGTAACACTCACCAATCGAAGCCTGTGATGAATGTAAATCAGATGTAAGGGCAGACCTAAAGTGACCTGATTGGATCGCAAATCTGGAAGCTGTCACAACAGACCACAGTGATGGATGGATGGGGCTTTGAGGGAGGGTGTTAAGGGGGGGAGGATGCCCATGCTTTGCTCCTCTCTTTTCCTCCCCCCAGAGGAACCAGAGAGAGTGCGATGTGACGCCTGGGTTCAGTTGCCAAGACAGAGGAGTGAAGTCCAAATGAAGAGCTGCTGAGGACTAGAAGACAACTAGGGGCCCGTGCGCTTGAGTGCCATCTGAGTGTGCAGGTTCCATACTCCAGGCTTCCACACTCATCAGCACACCCTTAACTACACTCTTTATTAATGCTCTCTCAGTATAAAGACTTAGTCGTCCTGCACAAGTGCACCTTCCCTAGAAACGTGTGTGTCATGTGTGGATGGGTTCTGATATGGTGTTTGGAGTGTCATGTGTGGATGGGTTCTGATATGGTGTTTGGGGTGTCATGTGTGGATGGGTTCTGATATGGTGTTTGGGGTGTCATGTGTGGATGGGTTCTGATATGGTGTTTGGGGTGTCATGTGTGGATGGGTTCTGATATGGTGTTTGGGGTCTTGTGTGGATGGGTTCTGATATGGTGTTTGGAGTGTCATGTGTGGATGGGTTCTGATATGGTGTTTGGAGTGTCTTGTGTGGATGGGTTCTGATATGGTGTTTGGAGTGTGATGCCCCTCTGCTTCCCCTCTCTGCTTCTGCCTCATCCTGCACCGCTCCTGCTCCAGTGGTAACCTCTCCACACACACACACACACACACACACACACACACACACACACACACACACACACACACACACACACACACACACACACACACACCTACACTAGAAATCAACAGCATCATAGGTTTGGGTTTACAGGCTAGAAATCAACAGCATCAAGTCTATAACTACACAAAAACTTAAATGTATAAAGTCTATAACTCTATTAGCTGTATCTGTGGCCAAACTGGAACTGCAGTGTTCTTAACTAAATATATATTTTTTCACTTCCTTTCTGGAAACCTTCCAATAAATTCTGCCTCTATTGATTACCTGATGAGATCAGATATCGTTCAACACAATCTGCTTCTTACTTCCAGATGAATAACTCTTTAATGTTTTACTTTCTTTCTCTCTTTCTCTCTCTCACTCTCTCTTTCTCTCTGCTCAACCTCTTTCTCTATCACACACACAAAATTCAGAAAACACACGCAGTGACACACACAGACACACAAACACGCACACGTCTGTCTGGCCACACACAAAAGGGGCACCTGTGAACAGAGCCTGCTCTGTGGTCCAGCTCATCTGCTTGCTTCTCACACTCCCCTGGGCTGAATCAAGGGCACCATGCATGGCCTGGCTCTCTCTCTCCATCTCCACCCCTCCTCACTATTCTCCTGTACGCTGTATTTACGTCTCTCTACATCACTGGCTCTTCATTTCCCCCCTGTTTTAGCATTGTGCACTTATCAACACACTAACAGATAGTTGTGACCAAGCCCATGTGATAGGATTGCACTGACCTATCTTATGTTTATTAGGACCAAAGCACACATAAAGGAAGGCTAGACAAACTAGACAACATCGCCGTATCAAATTACTTACGGATAAATTGTACCAGTTCACTATCTAAGTATAAAATCTATAGCAATACTATTTACCACACACTGTAGGTTAATTTATTCATGTGTCTTTAACCGTCACATGACTAATGTGTGAAACTTTTGCAAGGACAAAATATATGTACCTTCTAATATAACCCTCAGCAAATGAGCTTATATTTGTAAAATCGGAAAATCAAATCTTTGAAAAAGGGCCTTGACAAAAACTGTAACAGCTCAGCAGTTAGACATCAGAGCAGACCTTTAACATTGCATTGTTCTCCTAGCAGCAAGGCCATAACTTATTTACAACCCAGTTGTGCCAGGACATTTATATTGCTTCTGAAAATATGGCTTCGTTGTCTGTAGAGGAATCCCTCCTGAATATTCACTTGAACTACAAACGCCCCAGAGCACCTGCTCATGTTGGTGAAAAAGGCTCTGTTTTAAATCAGATGGAGTTAAATCCACACTGATTAAGTTCAAGGCTCTGTTTTAAATCAGATGGAGTTAAATCCACACTGATTTAGTTCCATTTTGGTGTCAGTTGCCAGATGATTTCACATCATAATGAGACGTATAAGGTGTACAGGTAGGAGCAGGGAAGGAGGTACTGTATCTCTTCCTCTCACACAACAACATAACAAGCAACAGAATATAGGACTTACTGTGTGCACATTTAATGCGCAATTCACATACACTCCTATGGCAACTGTTTTTTTTTTGTTAAAAATTAATAATTTTGTTGAATTAATAATTTCAAGTATGACATATCCCATACTGGTTGGAGTGTTTGATAATCAGAGAGAGGAAGCTCTTCTTCAAGACATCAGAATCCTTTAACACGGTACTCCAAACAGAGACAGAGATGGGGGAGCGAGAACACATACCACACACACGTGCATGAGCACACACACACACTCCCTTGCGGCCTAATTACAAAGATAACAGTAGAGTTATTTGCGTCTTCCTCTCACACCCAAAGTGTTGAAAATATTTTTGCACTTTTTTTTCTCAGGCAGAAGGAGAAATCTCCGCTCATAGAGTTGAGGTTTCATCAGTGTTTAATTACTCGTCCTGATTAAAATGAGTTGCTTTAATCATTCTCCAAGGTGAGACCAATCCGCTCTCCGCCAAAGGATATCCCGTTATTTCATCTAGGACTTCAACCCGTTTTTTGCACCTGCCTTTGTGCTGTTTGAGCATGTTACCTGCTTGCTTGGAGCATGCAGCATGTTCTCCAGACCTGCTCCTGTCTTCCTTTCACACAAGCAGGGATGCCTTTAGTTTAGTTAGTCTCCTCTGCTCTGCTCTGCTCCTGCTTCAGTCTCCTCCTGTGTGTGTGTGTGCAAGAGAGCAGCCAGTTTAGAGGGACAGATGAGTATAAGTGGGAGCCTGTGCTTGTGTTTGTGTGTGCTTGTGTGTCTGTGTGTGTGTGTGTGTGTGTGTGTGTGTGTGTGTGTGTGTGTTGTGTGTGTGTGTACTTGTGTGTGTACTTGTGTGTGTGTGTGTGTGTGTGTGTGTGTGTGTGTGTGTGTGTCTGTGTGTGTGTGTGTGTACTTGTGTGTGTCCCAGCTGTGTGTAATTTGTGTCTGTCTCTTTTCTCATCTCTGTCTCTGTGTCCACATCTCCTTCTATCTCTCTCTTTTTCTCTCTCCCAGCTGTATGCTAATTTGCTCTCTCTCTCTCTCTCTCTCTCTCTCTCTCATATCCTTCTATCTCTCTCTCTCTCTCATTTCTCTCTCTCTCTCTCACATCTTCTCTCTCTCTCTTTCTCTCTCTTTCTCTCATTTTTCTGTATCTCTTTCTTTCATCTTCTCCCTATTCCCCACTTCCATGTGTCCGTCATGAGGAGGTCATTTGTTTAGGTGCAGCAGGAGGGTGCCTATCCCTCACTCCATTAGAGCAGGAGAAACGTGGTGAACACACTGACACGCGCACAGTCCCTCTCAACCCCTCCGACTGTCACACTGTGTCTGTGAGCAAATTGAATACTGTTGGCCCTAATACACAGTGATGGATGGCCCTTGAGACGCACCTCTCCTCTCCTGTGAGGCCACTAGTGTGTCTGCACACTAGTGTGTCTGCTCTCAAGCCTCCTGTCCTGTCCGCATGCACAGAGGGAGGTTTGTGCATTTGTATACAGTACTGTATGTGCCACGCGTGTGCTTCAGCTGCAGCATCTCAGGCTGGGGTCGATAGAGGACAGGGACACCACCGTGTCCCCTGTGACCGAGAGAGAAATGAATATCTTGTTGAGAATTGATGTTGCTTGTGTGTGTGTGGGTGTGTGTGTATGGGGGGACGGTGAAAATGAAGATGCTCTTGAACAACCTTTGCCCTCATAGTCTCCCACCAGTATGTGTGTGTGTGTGTGTGTGTGTGTGTGTGTGTGTGTGCATGTGTGTGTGTGTGTGTGTGTGCGTGCGAGCACATGAACGCTGGTTTATAATGAGGTGACCCTGTGCAGTGCTGGGAGTATTTCTTTGCCGTGGGGTCATTATTGAAATGGATAGGGCCACTGGCTGGAGCTCCTCACTCTCTGGACGTACGTCTCCATAACTCTCCTCTGGATAGCCGCTCTCTCTGGACGTACGTCTCCATAACGCCCCTCTGGATAGCCGCTCTCTCTTCCCCATCACTCTTCCACCACATCCATCTCTGTGATCACGCTATCCACCTGTTTCAGTGGGAGAGATATATGCCACTCTATCTATCTATCTATTTATCTATCTATCTATCTATCTATCTATCTATCTATCTATCTATCTCTGTTTGTTTGTCTATCCATTCATCTCCTGCAACTCATCTATAAATACATTTATATTTTCTATCTAAACTAAATGATTGTGGGGGTTGATTAATGAGTAATGGTGCCATGAGAGGCCATAAATGAATAACTAAACGAGGGCTTTGTGTTTGCTGGCCAGCCTGGTGCCCATCTCTCCATCTCTGTGACGGCTGCTTGCCATCAGCCGCGTGCTGCTCTCTCTGCTAGCACAATATATGTGCATTTCTGATGAAGCCTTGGAGTTCATTTGGGATCCTGTCGCGCTGTTACCCCTTGAGCCTTGCAAACCCTGGGTGGTCTTTTTGACCTACTTCTTTTATCTTAACTTAAATATCACATACACAGGCAATTAAATATGACTGTATGAATGCACATTCAAAAGCACCAGTGCTAGTGCCACTTCTATATGTGTGTGTGTGTGTGTGCATGTATATGGGTGTTTTCACACGTGTGTGTGTGTGTGTGTGTGTGTGTGTTTGTGTGTGTGTGTGTGTGTGTGTGTGTGTGTGTGTGTGTGTGCATGTATATGAGTGTGTGTGTGTGTGTGTGTGTGTTTGTACTGTGTGTGTGTGTGTACGGGAGAGAGTTTTGGCATTTAAACACTATGTGTGCTCAGTAACTGTTACTGTTGCATTTGAGGACCATCTCCTCATTCGTTGTGTGCTGAAATTACTCTATTATTTCATCACATTACCAGATATGTTATCCCACACACATGCCTGAAGTGCGTCCGTGTGTGTGTTTGTGTGTGTGTGTGTGTGTGTGTGTGTGTGTCTCATGCAAGATGTGTTTTAGTGGCCATGTGGCTGGAACAGATGAGAGGAGGTGGGAGGAATGAGTCACAAAATCACAGAGATTCAGAGCTGAGAAGTGTTTCTGTCCCCTTCACTCTTTCTCTCTCTCTCTCTCTCTCTCTGTTGCCTGCTTTCTTCTAATTAATCATCCAGCCCATCTCATTGGTATTGTGCCCCCAGTCTCCTCTTAGAACCTGGTCTGGTTTTACAGTCATCACATCACTGGTGGTATGACACTGTACCATAATATAATAGTAGAAAGGCCATTTACTAACATTGCACCTAAGAATCTATGGCCAACTAAATCCAGTCCAAATCATAAAGCTTTATATGCCCAAACTCATTTCCAAATGATCAGAGGTTTTTATGACAAATGACTTAGAACATATGGGCAAGCTTTTGCATTTATAAGAAGAGAAGACAGTAAAACTTTCCCATGCTTTCAATAATCTTTTTTCAGGACTAATATAAAGTTGCCTTGGGTACACCCACCCCCCACCCCCTCCCCGGTGTGTGTGTGTGTGTGTGTGTGTGTGTGTGTGTGTGTGTGTTTCTTATCTGCTCGCGCATCGCAAGCAGCAGTTTGAAGTGGAATCTGACAGCTCGCGCAGAACACCCGCTCACTTTCCTTGGTGTCTGTTCGTAAACGGCAGCTCGACCTAGAGTCGCGCAATTTTCCAAAACGACAGCAGGTGATGATTCTGTAGCCTATTATTTCCTAGCACACTTCCCCGAACATTCCTTATTAAGCTCATCTCTCCTCCTAGCCTACCTCTGCGTTACCAACGTGCCTTATGCTTTCCGTTTCAGTTGACTGGGGTTCTCAGACCAGAGCTGGGTCGAGAGCGCTCCGCTGTTTCCAACTTGGAGGGAGAGGGATAAAACTCCGCCGGATGTTCCTGAAACCGTGAATTAAAGCCTTGATTCTGGTGAGTAGATTTAAAAAAAATACTGACTTAGTGGCAGAGGGTTATAATTGCGTGTGTGTGTTTGCATCCGTGGTTCCCCCCCCCCAATGCGTCCTCACCGTAAGCTGTGGTTTTTGTGTTCCGGTTGGCGACCAGGTAGCTTACCTTCGGACCTTCCCGTTGTCTATTACGTATGATAACATTGTCTTCAAAGTGCAAAACTCAGCCACATTAAGCGTGAACTATTCCCGTTACCATTGGTCTATGAAAATTATTCCGTTTCCCGTTAACCCCTTGTAATTAACATTCCATATGATTTAATTATCCACGTATCATCGGCGACATTATGGAGATGTATTTATTGTGTAGTGAAATTGTTTTAGTGCTGTATAATTCAATATGTGGGTTTATAGTGTGTTTAAGTCTAGATTTAATTCAGATGGAGGACTCAAAAAAGGTTAGCCTACATTCACTCACAGCAAAACCAAGGGCTGCTTAGTTTTTCAGAGAAGGCTCTTGGACCACCATCATCAGGGTGAGGGATGAGAGTGAGGTGAGGATGAGCTTAGTGAACTGACTGAGACTCCAGTGAAACTGACATTCTGACTTTTTAACAGACAGGTGTGTATGTGTGTCTCTGTGAAAAGCAACTAGCTCTTCATGCTCTTCATATTAGATAGTCATACTGTATATGCCAATGGGTTCAAATGGAACAACAAGCAAATAAAGCAAGCCCAAACACACACACACACACACTTACAAAGTGGTGCATCTGAAGTATACAGCCAACTTTTTCTGTAAATATTCAAAGCCATTTAGTGAACTTGCAGAGTGTTCACTTTCCACTCTGTTCTAAGTAGCAAGGGAAAGTACATTATCAGGAACATATCTGGCTTTTTTCTTTCTTGAGACATTTCCATGCAATTACTTACATAAATGCTACATAAATAAATGGTACATAAATGTACTCACCACTCGCTGTTTATTTATGAATCATTGGATGATACTTCAGTGTTTCGCAGAGAATTGAAATCCATTTGTGGTGGTTGGTTTGCAGAATGAACTTGAATGCAACAGTGTTTAACAAATTAGCACAGCATGGTTATAATGCTAACCAGATTTAAGCACAATTTAGTACAACCTGGAAAATCATTGTGTGGTGGTCAATGTTGATATTATGGTGGGCCACCACAAATAAGTCAATGTATGGGAAACACTGAACTATGGTACTCTACTTATGTGGAGCGCTGCTACACATGGCCTGGCTCCAAACATCCCAGTATTCCCTGTCACGTCAGAGGGAAGAGGTGTGGCAGCGGAGCTTTGGGCATGACTGGCATGACTGGCATGACTGGCATGACTGGCCCTGTGCCATGCCCGGCCCTGCATCTCCTGCAGATGTTGCTGGTTGTTGGTGGGTGGTGAAGTGCCCTCACCTCTTCCCCATTCTCTCCTGTTGTTTATCAATAATGCATGACGATAATGAGTGCCCCATAGTGCGGTCGTTAACTTAAACGAGCATGCACTAGAGCTAATCACATCACTGAATAAGTCATCCATGCCATTTACTGTAAAGAAGAAAAAACTGAACTGGAAAGATAGATACGTCTGGTTTACTGTAATGAAGACATGGCCGCTTCCCAGGAGATGACAAAAAGAAACAACAAAAGCAGCAATGTAAGCATTTCCTCAGTTTTATTTAGATATTTATAGTCATAAATGTGAAAGATGCTTCTTTTTTTTCTCCCAGCCTGACATTGCTTTGATACTTGTGACAGTTCTCTCGTGATCTCCAGTGAGACCTTTGGTGAAATGCTGACGCCGTGCTTTCGCCCCTTCTGTAAGTTCAGACAGAAGTCCAACAGCTTGCCCAAGCACTTTGCTCACACGCTGCTACTGTGGCGGGGTGGGGGGGGGGATTCAGACTGGACGGCTCTGTGAGCTATGATGGAGGGCCGTTGTTTGGATAGAGCAGCCCCCCTTACATGGGGTTCCAGTGGCATTATGAGGGAGCCAGCTAGCGCTGTGATGTAAGGGAGCTGTGATGTGAGTCAGCCGTGCGCTGTGCTGCTTTGTGTTCTGTGACAGTGTGTTGGTTGTGCTGGGGCCGCTCCTCCAAACATGAAGCGGCACACTGAGAAGGTGGAGGACTGTCGGGGGTGGATGGAGGACAGGATGGAGAGATGAATGAGAGCAGGGTGGAGGAGGAGAAGGTAAAAGAGGATGTGACAGACAGCAGAAGAGGTGGACAGGGAGGAAGGCGGGCTGATGATGTCTTCTTAGAGGCTAGCGGAAATGTCTGTCTTATTTGCTGGTTGGCTTTGTTTAGCTCACTCGTAGTCATACTCATAGACTCTTTTGAAATTGGGGATTAGATGGACCGGGCTCATCAGCTCGTCTCCCTGGTGTCTTCGGAGGGTTTTGGAGCAGCTTGGGCGGCTCATCCACACAGTCTGTCTGGCAGTCAGGGGGATCAAATGTTTGAACAGCCCACTGCAAGCACCAGTCACAGCCAAATCATCCCCACCCAGGCAACGCCCTCTCCAGCTTCCTGTGCATCCAGGCATGGCGCCTTGATTGGAGCTTTGTCTTCTCCGAAAAAGTGTGTCTCTGCGTGCTGACGCACTGATGATCACGTGTCCATGGAGCAAAGAGAGCCTTTGTGAGCGAGGGAGTCAGGACGAGTCAAGAGAAGAGTCCCATTTCTCTGTTCAGAGCTCTGAAATGGCGGCTATCCCAGCAGAGCCTCACCGTTGACAGGTTGTTAGGAACACCAGATGACGGTGTCGTGTGAGGCGAAGGCTTCCGCTGATGAGAGCCGTTCAAAGCAAAGGCTTTTTTCAGGAGCCAAGTTTCTCTAAATAAGATGGGGGCCCCTCCCCCACCCAAAAGCACACTGATGTACAGCCGTGCGCCTCATTAAGGCACTCTCCGCACCCCATGAGTGGGCAGGATGCACCTAACAATTGGCCAGGAAAGACACACACTCTCTTTTCCCACACACACCTACAATTTTGATCTATTGTCAAATCGTATATTTTTTTCCAAGCATCCAACTCTCACTCTTTCCGTTGATCTCTCTGCCTGTCGTCCCCTCCCCCCTCTCCTCCTCCCCCTCTCCGGGGCTGCCAGCGCCTCTCCGCTGTAGTTTGTGTTTGATTCCCCCGCATGCTAATGAGGCAGAGTTGGGCTCAGTCTGTCTGAGGTGTGAAGCAGAAGGATCCTCAAACACAGAGCAAACGCCAGCACACACTTTACATGCTCAGTCATACTGCGGCTGATCTGGAGTCAGCTCTCTTTTAACCCAGAAGAGCAGACCTCCAGTGTGAGCACAGTATGGTGTTTTGTGGCATGGCCCGAGTGAGAGTTCATAATGTGGAGTGTGAAAAGTGTGTTCAGTGGGGATGACCGTAGAGAGGAGTCCTGGCCATGCTGCTGTGGATCTCCTCGCCTAGTGAGCACGGCTCTGATTGGGTTTGACACACTTACACACACTTGGGAGAAGGTGTGCTGGTGTGAGTGTGTATGTGTATTTTCATGATAAGCTAATTAAAGGGATAGTGTGTGTGTGTGTGTGTGTGTGTGTGTGTGTGTGTGTGTGTGTGTGTGTGTGTGTGTGTGTGTGTGACCTTGCGCCCCCACCCCTTGGCTGAGAGAATGACATAGTGCCTCCTTCTCTGAGGGTGATGGCTCATTTATTATCATTAGGTGTCGTCTCCAAGAACTTTCTCAAGACATCTAGGGAAAGGGTGTGTTTATCTGTGTGTGGGGGTGTGTCCTTTCAGGTACGTGCATGTGGACATCTGTGTATCTGTGTTAGCCTGCATGGGCGCTTCTTTTGTGTATTTCTCTGTGTGTGTGTGTGTGTGTGTGTGTGTGTGTGTGTGTGTGTGTGTGTGTGTGTGTGTGTAACAATGTGCCTCTGAACATAACCTTCCAGCATTTTGAGATCTGGCCAGACACTGTATCATTTCTCAGCCTGATGGACGAGGTAGCAGTCAGAGCCTCCTCATCAATAAGATGGATCTCAGCATCACTGCCAACACACACACACACACACACACACACACACACACACCACACACACACACACACACACACACACACACACACACACACACACACACACACACATGGCTCAAGATCACTGAGGTACGAGACTCAAACTGAAAATCACCTAAATGCCCTACGCGAGCAGGTTGTGTGTTTACGGTGATCTCATCTGTCCCAGTTAGATGATCTGCACTGTTTATACTGTTTAGAGAACTTCAACCATAAATGGACACACAGACATTCATCTACATATCCTGGAATTATAGTATATTATGCAGATGTCTTAGATGCAGCCACTGAAAAGCAAAATAAAATGCATAGCTTTAATACCACCATACCCCAGTCCCATGTGTTGGTGTTAAATAGGTGTGTGAATGCAGATTGTGTGTTTGTGTGTTGTCAGGCTGAAGGTGTAAATCAACTGTATTGCACAGAAGCACCTCCCACTGCCAGGTGCTCTCTCTCTCTTATACACGCACACACACACACACACACACACACACACACACACACACACACACACACACACACACACACACACACACACACACACACTCACACAGGACACTATGATAAATAACCCTAGTGCTCCCTAGATAAGATTAGGAGCCTCTACTCCCCCTCTCCCCCCCTCTCCCCTCCCCCCACCTGCCCCCTCCGGCTCTCTGTGCCTCATTTGGGCTGCAGGGTGTAATTTTAGACCAGCAGACTCTCTGTGTGAATCCCAAACGCAGATGAAAAGAGAGTTTTAATCAGACCAGGCTCTCTCAGTGTGGGAAACAGAAGAAAGGGCTCTGTGTGTGTGTGTGTGTGTGTGTGTGTGTGTGTGTGTGTGTGTGTGTGTGTGTGTGTTTGTTTGTGTGCATGCTTGCCTGTGTGTGTGTGTTGGATAACTATTCAGACTATTCATGATCTCTTTCCCCATAAATGGTAACCGACTGGGTAGTGTGTAGTTAATTAACATTGTGTTATGTGTAACGCTGACCGTGAAAGCACAAGCAAGGAGTCTACAGTATACAGTAGGAATAGGAAACTATTGACCATACATGTCTATGTGTTAGATTATGCATTAATGCTTTGCTTTTGTGTAAATCATGTGTTTGCAAATGCTTATGTAGTATAACTGCAATACTATTAGCTGTGTGTGTGCGTACGTGTGTGTGTGTGTGTTTGTGTGTGTGTGTGTGTGTGTGTGTGTGTGTAGGGTTGTTTACCAATGAGAGATGGCAGTTGCTGACTCTGGTCCATAAGTCCAGGTTGTTTAATGTGAGGAAGCATCCTGTGACCGTTCATCATGCTCTCTTTCTCTCTTCCTCCATATCTCTCTCTCTCTCTCTGTCTTCTCTCTGTCTGTCTGTCTCTCTCCCTTTGCCTCTCTGTCCTTCTCTCTATTCTGTGTGAGGCATCATATCACATTCAATCATGCACATGAAATCTTTGTCTTTATTTTTCACACATTGATGTCAGTCGCTAGAGCTCTCTCACTTCTCCCCCTTCCTCAGTCTCTCTCCTTTCCCCCTCACCTCCTCTCTCCTCTCTCTCTCCTTTTTCACCCCTCTCCTCTCTCTCCTCTCCTCCCCTCTCTCTCTCTCCTTTCCCCCTCCCCTCCTCTCCTCTCTCTCTCTCTCCTTTCCCCCTCACCTCCTCTCTCCTCTCTCTCTCTCCTTTCCCCCTCACCTCCTCTCTCCTCTCTCTCTCTCTCCTTTCCCCCTCACCTCCTCTCTCCTCTCTCTCTCTCTCTCCCTCCCTCCCTCTCTCTCCTCTCTCCCTCCCTCTCTCCCCTCTCTCTCTCCCACATGCACACATGCTGTCTCGTTTGAGCAGAGCTGGTGTGAAACTCCGGATTTGTCTTTGTCAGGTGTTGAGAGAAGAAGAGACTGTGAATCGCTGGCAATTAATCAAAGGCAGAGAGATGGAGCTGGCTGAGGAGGAGAGATTTCTTCTCCCTCTTCATTCCTGATGGAGAGACACTGACAGGCATCTTCACACACGTCTCCTGTGAGAATTAAATAGCAGGACAGAGGGAAAAACCTTTTAACATGCAGCTAGTTCTACTAATTGTGTGAAAATGGGAAAATGACGTGATAAAGATATACCACAATAGGTCTATCTGATTAGAATCATTTAGAATGTCAGAGACCAAAACAGAAAGAGGGATACAGAGAGAAAGAGAGTGGCGTTGACCTCTGACCTGAGTCTCTCTCTAGGTCATATATGGTGACCTCTGACCTGAGTCTCTCTCTAGGTAATATATGGTGACCTCTCCTCTCTGCTTCTGACATTTTGCCTTCGTCACCCTTCCCCCTTACACACACACACACACACACACACCCCACACACACACACACACACACCCACACACACACACACACACACACACACACACCACACACACACACACACACACACACACACACACACACACACACACACACACACACACACACACACACACACACACACACACACACACACACACACACACACACACACACACACACACCCACACACACACACACACACACACACACACACCCACACACACACACACACACCCACACACACACTCACTAGCACACACACCCACACACACACACACACACACACACACACACACACACACAGGGGAGCAGCTCGCTGAAACAGCTGACTCAGGCTCTGCCCTCGTTGAGAAGACGGCTTGCCCTCTGCTCTTCATGTGATGTATGGTGGCAGATGAAATTCTTAAACACACACACACACACACACACACACACACACACACACACACACACACACACATACAAACGTGCACGTGCGCACGACACACAGAGAGAGAGAGAGAGAGAGAGAAACTGTACACGCACATGCAGAGAAACGCAGCACACACAGACACACAGACTACCTCATGCACACACACTCTCATGTTGATTGCTGAAGGCTGGAACACACACAGACACACAGACTACCTCATGCATACACACTCTCATGTTGATTGCTGAAGGCTGTAACACACACAGACACACAGACTACCTCATGCATACACACTCTCATGTTGATTGCTGAAGGCTGGAACACACACAGACACACAGACTACCTCATGCATACACACTCTCATGTTGATTGCTGAAGGCTGTAACACACACAGACACACAGACTACCTCATGCATACACACTCTCATGTTGATTGCTGAAGGCTGTAACAGGTGGCAGGTGTGCACAATAACTCCACTTCCACTTGAAACAGCAACAAACAAATTAACTACAGTTAGAGAAAGCAGGCAGTGGTAGTGTAGTGGTTAAGGAGCTGGCCTAGCATTGCAGTTGTCAGAAAAGTTGTGGGTTCAATTCCCGGCTTCCAACGTTGAGCCCTTGAGCAAAGCACTTACAGTAACCCCGAGTTGTTCCGGGGACAATGTAACAAAGCCCTTGTAATATAATTGACATAATATGTAAGTTGCTTTGGAAAACGAGCCTGCTAAATGAATAGGTGTATTGTGAATGAAAGAAGCACACACATACACAGAGAGAGTGTTCACCGCAGTGGAAAGTTCAGCTGTGCTGGCATCAGTAAAGGTAATTAATAAACAGACGTGTTTATCAGCGATGGACAGAGTGCTTAGCACTGTAGCTAAACGAATGTTTGTATCTGTAATCAATGCTCTTAATCGACACACACTCACCCCACAGCGCTGACTAATTGGACGGAAGCCTGATTTATCGGATTGTGTAATTGTTGCTGAGTTTGTGTGTGTGCGTGTGCATAAGCGAGAGAGAGAGCAATAGATCCTGGCACAGTTTTTACAGTAGCTTTGGAATTGCCAGCGGCTTTTAATCTAAGACCTTAAATAAAAAATGTGTCAACCCCCTCCACCCTCTTTCTGTCTCTCTCCCTCCTTTCTCTCTCTCTCTCTGTCTCTCCTTGCCTTCCCTGCTTCCCTTCCTCCTCTCTCCCTGTGCTGTGTTCATTAACTCAGAAGTCTGTTGTATTCCTTTATGAGCTCATGTAGCTCTGAGCACTTACTGCATTAAGATTTTATACTTTCCCCACATACTTTCACATTTCTCTCAGCACTAAAGACAACGTAGAATAATATGAGGTAACACAATACAGTGTTTTGTAAGGATGTTTATGTCTAGTATTGGTAGTAATTATGTTGAATCCAGAGAGAGTCTGCATTTTTTTACCGTGTCGCCATTCGAGAGAAGCAACCTCATCTGGCTGAGCAGGAAATGCTTTTCAAAAACACAATCTGAAACAGCCTGGGGTTTGAAACACTATGAGTGTGTTCGAACCATCAGGAAGGCATTGTCTTTCTTACTAGGTAAATGAAACACTGTGATTTCATGATACAGTATTATTCTATATCAAGATAGTTTTCCAAAATAATGTTTAATTAATGTGTATGAGTTATAGATAGGCTACACATTTCCAAACTGTATGTCTAATTCTAAAGCATAACCCTCCTTTCTACCTCCCATATCCTGGGGTGTCAAAGAGCCCAACCACATTGGAAACTTTCAGCTGAAATCTAATATTCTAACACGTAATAGAAGGAGTAAAACACTTGATCTGAAATATTTCATTCTTATTTCCTGTACACAAGGGACAATCCAAAAAATTTAAAATGTTATCTTGCTATCCACAATATTCAGATTATACAACATGAGTCCTGTGTTCCCCTTTCAGAAGTGTTTGTTCAAAATTCTTCATTAGCAAGAGAGCTTTTTAAAAAATCACCCTTTCTTTTTCCCCTAGAGAAGCCCTACCCTGTGTTTGTGTGTGTGTGTGTGTGTGTGTGTGTGTGTGTGTGTGTCCACACATTGACCCTCATTTATCAACCGAGCATAGAAACCAAAAAAGATCTGAGCACAGGAATCATCTCACGACAGGGCTCACGTGTGATTCATGAAACATTCGTATCACTCCAATTCCAGCATTAGAAATTGTTGGTAAATGTGGTGGCTGAAAACAAGTGTAATTTAAATATCATGCCTTTATATATGCTCATTTTAGAGGCCTCGCACCTAGAATCTATGACATGGAGGTGCATAATACATCCAAAAGAGAAACATTTCTGACCTCGAGCCACAGTGATGTTGCAAGTCCAGCTGAACTATGTTAATTTTGACAGCTAGAAAAGTGTCATCAAGAAAGCCAGGAAACTATGGCAATTTTAGTGTAACAGACTTTATTTTCGAGAGAACACATCATACTACAAATACGTTCATTACAAAACCATACGACACCTGCCATTTGTTCCACTCAAATGTTTTTTATGACTGTTGCGCTTTCCAAAGCAAAAGCAATTCTCTCCACTTATTGCTATCCTAAGCCATTAAACGTGTCAACATAACAGAATATATTACGAAAAGTAGACTACAAATGTGCAGGAAAAGTCTTTCCATGAATTAACTCTTCAACTTTCCAATCCTCCGCCGATTTACTGCTGCACCGTACTATGCTGTAGACTTGACATGAGATGTGAGCATAGGCCTACCTACTGTAAAACGGTCTCAAATAGAGGCCAGGGCCCATTTTCCCAATAACGATGGATACACGCACTTACAAGGGTTTTCCAGGATTTATCTTAAGATAGTTCGTTTGGTTTTTCTGACTTTTTTGCGTGAACGCGCATGAATGCCCGTGCACCGCTCTTAGGGCTGATTCAGACTGCCTGCGTGGCGTGAGCGTGTCAGTTGCGTGGAGTGTCCATTTTTATTTCGTCTCCCATGTTAACAGGTTAGAGCTTGCACACCGCCTGCCGAGCCGAAACCGTGTGCATGCTAGGAATAGGACCGATGCCTATTTTTAACGCGACATGCAAACGTGTTGGAAGTGTTTCCATTCAAAAGAGAAAGTGAAGAGATGTTTTAATAGCCACGCAACTGACACACAACAGACACGGCACGATCACGCCATGCTGGCAGCCTGAATCAGCCCCAGGGCTAGGTTTCCCAAAAGCATCGTAAGCATAAGAAGGTCGTAAAGTCCCTCTTACGAACGTCTTAAGATTTGCTGACTGTTTCCTGAAACCATTGTTACTTAAGAAGGTTGTGAAAACACTCGTACTGTAGATCTATATACGAGGGATCCAGAGTTCTCGTTACTGGCTAAGAGCGTCTTAAGGACATGTTGGACATTTAAATGTCATGCATATTTGTATTTGTTCGTCTTCAGTTTATATCTGAAAGTGACAAATCTGCAAGGAACATTGACATCTGTCGAAGTAACGTATCAATCAGCTTCCCACTATTTGGATTGTTATCTATAACACTCAATGAACAACATCTCAACACTAAATGAAGGATCCGTAATTGAGGCCTATCATCAGATAGCCTAGTAATAGGCATTCAGTGTTTGAAATAATTAATTTGATAATATTTCCCATCTTTGTAGAGGAAGAGTTTTGTGTGAAGTTTTGTATAAAGGCCGGTCTCATATACAGTAGATGCCTGTCTCAAATACTAGCTGGTGCAGTTTGGCGATTTGGGAAAATAAAGGTTTTACGGTAGTCACCGCTCACGTTCAGATTGATAAATGTCATGCTTTGCGTGGAAATGAGTGTACTGTACGCCTATCCTATGTCTGTTTTATATCGTACGTTCATTTCGTACATGAGGGCCAGTGTGGTTAAGATTGTGTGGGTCAGGGGTCTATGATCCTCTATTACGTTGAGTGACTCCTATTTTGTCCATGCTCTGATTTTTTGATCATTAAAATGGTCCAAGTAGATTCATTTAACTAAATTATTTTCACGGAGATGCACCATGTTCTCCACATGTTCATTTATTACGAGTTCTTTCTTACTGACATACTGAGCGTATTTAGCACACACCACACTGCAATGTTCCAAATGGACAGGAGTCAGGACAGTGATTTCACACACTCACAGTGTCAGTTTTATTCTCTTACGGAACAGAAGGTTGTCCAGCGTCCACTGATAAGAGATGTGACTCAGTGCAGCATGAGTGGCCCGTGAACCCTGTCCAGTCAGGTGGGGGCTGCAGAGAGACTGCTGTGTCCAGAGGAGCCGGGCCAGGGCAGAGTAATGACAGACATGAATCTCACCTCACCCCCGCTGTCCTGCCTGATGGAAATTAGAGCTGTAATTACATTAGTACATGAAGGCCTGATGGATGAGGCTCTGCTAACACACACACACACACACACACACACCACACACACACACACACACACACACACACACCACACACACACACACACACACACACACACACACACACACACACACACACACACACACACACACACACACACACACACACACACACACACACACACACACACACACACACACACTTGATGAGGAGGACACACACAGGCACATTTTCTCACTAATAGTGAATGATGAAGATGAAGATGATGTGAATATGTACATGCATGACAGTGTCAGTATGTGTGGATATGGCTTTCATTTTGCATGTCTTACATATATCTCTCTCTCTCTACCTCTTTTGCTTTCTCTCTCTCTGCTTCTCTCTTTCTGTCATGCTTGTTCACTCTCTCTCTCTCTCTCTCAACCATTTGCAATTAACAATCAGCAGTCCACAGCGCGGCTGAAAGGAACACAGAAACATGAGCACATGAATGGGCATCCAGATCATCATAAATATCAAACAGTAAATACTGAAACTCCACACTGTCTCTCAGGTCATGGCAAGCTGTGACAAGCTGGGCAGCCAGGGGTGTTCTTTGCCCCACTCCAAGTATTATAATTAGTTTGTCTGTGGTCATCTGTGTATTGTTTTTGAAAGTAGTGGGCTCTTTCTCTCTTGAATTTTCGACCTAATCAGTCATGCAGTGACCACAAATGTGTTTTCTCTTGGCAGTCAGGTTTTTGGTATCTGTCTCAATTGCTAGGCTGTGGACCCTAAGCTTGTACTTGTATCCGGTTGTTAAGTCCGACATCACAGGAGCTTTTTTGTCAAAAAACGTTTACGCAGCCAGACGTTTTTCGCAACTTGTAAACCTTTACAGCTAACACATAACGTTGCAGCTACGTTGCCAGAAAGTTGTCATTTGGTCACTCACTGCGATGTTACCCTCTGTCCATGTCCTTGCAGTGTCGCAGCAACAGTGTACAGAGAATGTTGTCATTTAGTATCGCAAGTATTGTGACAGTGACATAGTGAGCTGATCAACTAGGGAATGTTGCCAGTTGGTGCCGTGGATAACGTTTAGGCGGCGCTGTGCCATGGTACTTGCAAACGTTTCCATATGGTGTCATGCGTGAACAACACAACATGTTAAATTGATATAGCGCTTTTCTAGACACTCAAAGCGCTTCTCCCCTCTGAAAGGTAGAATGACACGCCCACTCCAGTTCACAGGAAAAAAGCAACTATTTTTTGGTTCCAGTTCCTAAGCGTTTTTTGTTTGGTCGAAATGCTGCAAACAATTCAAAGTTGGTCCGTGAACAGAACCGGTGTTCTGTTGGTGGAAAGGGCTATAAGTGGACACCATACTTCACATCGCGATCTTGATTTTTGCCAAACTGGCTGTCAAGGCCCAGTTCAGACAGTATTCTCTCTCTCTCTCTCTCTCTCTCTCTCTCTCTCTCTCTCTCTCTGTCACACACTCAATCACACACACACACACACACACACACACACACAGACACACAGGCACACATGCAGACATGTACAGTAGTGTAATAGACAGTAAATAAAGGTAGGATTACAAGCATGTGGTAAGATGGCAGGAATCATACCCTTGGGTAGGCTTGGAAAACTGAGACCTACCATGGCTGTGTCTTTATTGTTTGCATGGTTATGCAAATGTGTGCGTGTCTATGTCTTGACTGTGTCTGGCCGTGTGTGTGTGTGTGTGTGTGTGTGTGTGTGTGTGTGTGTGTGTGTGTGTGTGTGAGCACTGTAGAGGGTCAGTTTAATAATGAAGATGTTTGGTATGAAAGCAGTGGGGACTTCTGTCTCCCACTGACACTAGTATTGCCTTTCTAATTAGAGATGTTCATGTAATTACTCTGGAGAAATGTTGAGTGTGTAGGTGTGTGGGTGAGCACACATGTGAGCTTGCCTTTCCATGTGCTTGAGCACATCTGCACACAAGTGTGTATTTACATTTCTGCGCAAACTGATGTGAATATTGCATTACGCAGATCATTTATCTATTTGTTATGGGGCCCGAGGGACATGACATGTCCTCTAAAATGAAACTAGCCAGTCAATCTCTCTCTCTCTCCCTCTCTCTAAATACAGCATAGAACAGCACACAATGTTCACACACTCATACAAACACTAACAGAAAAAAGGTGTGTAATGTGAGCCAATACACTAGCTGGTTCGAGGGCATGAAAATAAAAATGAATGCCCTGAGTCTCAGTGTGAACTCATGTATGTCCCACTTTGCTATGGGGGACTGTGTGGCTGTGTTGTGAAGTCATACATATTAGCAGTGCATCCCAAATGAGGCCTAATTGTAGTTTATTCTGGCACGGATGACGCCTGCCTGAGGGCACACATGGAACAGCGTGTCCAGGAAGTGAATGGGATTTTCCACATTAACTTTGCCTCAATCTATCTGCACGTTGTTGCAAGATGTTTATGCCAATTGTAGTGTTCTTACGAGTCAGACGGAACTGAGAGCTCATTTCATTTGCTCTGGTATATCCGCTCTCATCCCTTCTCCCATTCAAACTGATTCCATCCAGCTCTAAATGATCTGATATGGGCTGGGCATTATGTGATGGCACACAGAGGAGCTCCACTGACGCACTTTTGTTAAAAAGAAAATAACGTCTGCCACTGATCACACTGACCTGTGGTAGAAGCATAGTAGACGCATAGTTCGTAGTTCCAGGGACCTACATGTAAAATTATTTGTGTTGTTTATGTGCAAATGAATCATTATAAATGGATTAAGGTTCCTGTTCAGTTCAGTTCAGTTCAGTTTATTGTCCCAAAGGGAAACTTGTCTCGCAGTCAGGTAAACATAAATAGCACAAGATGCACAAAGACACACGATGGGGTAAAAGACACAGGTTAATATAAGTTAAGAAGTTTAAGAAAGAAAGAAAGAAAGAAACTGTCTTATCAATCTATGTTTCTGACAGATGCTCATCAGAATAGTTTATGTGCAATAAAGCAAAATTGTGCAAATTTAGCAGGCGTATTGCACTAGGCGTATTGTCCTATTTTGGTTGATATTTTACACTTCTAACCATCATACATCCATATTTTTAAATGCTTTAGGCAGAAAATACATAATTTAATAGTCAAAATCTCTACTTCATCCTGAAGTGGAACCTCTAAGCGCGTAACTGCTATATGCTACACACAGCATCCTCAGCCTGAGCACACTGCACCACAGTGCTGACGGCAAGATGAAGTGAATAGAAGCTAAACAACAATAGAGTACACAGCAGTCTCTCCTGCACATTTACATAAGACATGTTCATTCAAAGCAGTCATTCATTTATGAGGCCAGCCTAGGCTATATAGGCTTGGGGGGCAGCCGTGGCCTACTGGTTAGCGCTTCGGACTTATAACCGGAGGGTTGCCGGTTCGAACCCCAACCAGTAGGCCCGGCTGAAGTGCCCTTGAGCAAGGCACCTAACCCCTGCTCCCCGAGCGCCGCTGTTGTTGCAGGCTCACTGCACTAGGATTAGTGTGTGTTTCACCTCACTGTGTGAGTGTGTTTCACTAATTTACGGATTGGGATAAATGCAGAGACCAAATTTCCCTCACGGGATCAAAAGAGTATATATTCTTATATTTATACTTACTTATATGAACCAGTGAATTAACTTGATGACTCAGGAATAAAAAAACAGAGAAGATTCAGGGATGAAACTAAGGTAGTCCATCATTAAGTCTCATTAAGGTTCAAATGTACTATGTACAATGTATGTTAGTATGGCGGTTTTGAGAATTTTAATGTTGGTTAATTGAGGGATGCATCATACCATGTTAGTAAAAAGCTAACCTCCGTAGTTGTATGGGAAGCGCACCCCTGGATAGTCTAGGCCTACTTCCTTTAAAGAAGCACCAATAGCTGCATGTAAAATCTTTGACAAGACAGCTGTGTTTCTTGTAGATCCAACAGGTTCTTAATGTTGGATAAGATAATATAAGGTGTTTTTTATTGCCACGCAACAAAGTTGGTAATTGTTTGCTACAGCTAGAAAGTAGCTCAGTCCAGTTGGGATAAAAAAAGAAAACGTTTGAAGTATTGAAGCAAAAGTACAATTAGGTCTACGTGCAACCAACTTAGGATATGAACTGACTTAAGTTTAATGTACCAAATTATGTTTCATTTACCTGCTGGTAACACTGCTTGGGAATTTAAAATGAACGGGTTGGCTTCACACCAATGTCTCAATTGCTAATGTTATCATGAACATTTGACATTACACCCATAGACTTACAGATACAGTACTCACATGCATGCCCACATACACTATATACTGTAAGCACATACATAATAACGCAAGCTTATTTGGAACATCCCTGTGAAGCACACAACATTTACAGTGCAGAACAACCTAGAAAGGTTTCATTTGGATGTTAACTTGTGTGCGGGTCAAACCTGTGGAAAAGGTCTTGAAAGAAGCCCTGCTGATTTCATGTCAAAGTGATGGACGATGTCTGAGACCAGTGGACATGGTCAGTGCTTTAATGTGCTCTCTGATGGGAGTGTGTATTAAACTACCCTCTCTCTTTCTCTCTCTCTCTCTCTCTCTGTCTCCACAGATTGCCGTAACATACCAGCACAGGTAGGATAACATTGATCTGGCTTTACTCTGTTGGTCTATAGCTGACTCACTCCCTCCTATAAATGTCAAAGTCCAATTAGGAATCACTTGGAATGTGAATAGCATGTGTGTGTGTGTGTGTGTGCGTGCGTGTGCATGTGTGTGTGTGTGTGTGTGTGTGTGTGTGTGTGTGTGTGTGTGTGTGTGTGCATGCGTGCATGCGTGTGTGTGGTTCTCCATCTGTCTTGTTGGCCCTGGCCAGGCTGCTCGGTGGCTGTCGGCCAGGCCACTGACACTCTAACAGACTCCAGTCTCCTGCATGCTGTGTGTGTAATGGGGAGGGGATGGAGATATGGAGGTGATCATGAGGTTGTGTGACAGTGCCACTGTAATGAAGGGACACTGCACACAGGCCTTTTTACTTCTGTATACTCTTCAAATGAGAGCACACCGACCAGTTACAATGAAAAGGACCTTGAAATAACTGTGTCTCTTTTCCATGGAACAACTTCAGCTGTCCCAGGATACTTATTTACTCAATTATTACATATGTTAATTGTAATGAATCCGAAATGAATTACATCATGGAAATATTGTACATGCAAATCATTTCCAAATTAGGTTCCCTCCATTAGTGTTGAATGTTCCATAGCTTCACCTCTCCCTGCTGTGAGTGATACAGTCTATCTTCATTTCAAAAAGATTATTTTTCACAGAACCATAAAAACGATCTTCTTCACTGTCTGTTATTGGTGAAGTTTGCAGTGAAATGACACAGTTTTCTGTTTCACACGCAGACAGAACATTGAGATATGGACTTAGAATCTTATTCAGCAATCATAAACACATAGCTTTATAGCGGCCCCCATCTTTGTTTGTAGCTTATTTGTAGCATGTCTAGCAGAGGCACTTTGATGGGAGATAGAACCTTTACCGTGTCTGTAATAGGATCATATCTCATGTCATATACCAGTGGCTTATGGGTCAAAATACACTAACAGCTACAGACACACCCATACACATACACACACATGCATGCGTACACAGACACACACACACACACACACACACACACACACACACACACACAGGATAGTGAACCATATCTTATCCTTAGATGACAGAGTGTAAAAAGCTGCAGTGGCCTCTCAGTTCTACGGGTGCAGTGAAATGAATGTCCTGAATAAAACAAGTGAAATGGGTTCATGCTCATCCTCTTGTGGGGGTAGGCCCGCACGAGCACACACCCACACACACATTCACACACACATACACACACACACGCAAACACACACACCACACACACACACACACACTTACCCACACACAGACACACACAGACACACACACACACAAATGTAGACACACACACACATACACACACAAATGTAAACACACACACATACACACACACACACACACACACACACACACACACACACACACACATACCCACACATACACACACACGCAGAAACACACACAGACACACACACACAGACACACACACATTCATACATACACGCGTGCACACACACACACACACACACACACACACACACACACACACACACACACACACACACCCATATACACATATCTCTCTCTTGTTAGCTCTTCCCTCTGGCTCTTTCTCACACACAAACATACAGAGGGGCACACACACACACACACACACACACACACACACACACACACACACACACACACTCCTTCACTCTCCCCAGTGTCTCTCCTCCTTACAGACTGACAGCAGAAATGCTTGACTCCATCCCTCCCTCCTCAGAGAGGAGCCCTGAATTCTGCTTTTGATCCCTTTGCACCCCACCAGAGGAAGCTCCACCACCAGAGGAAGCTCCAGTGCTGCCCATCTCCTCCTCACCGGAGCCTCACGGAGGAGCACTAAGGCTCAGGGCCCTGGACGCCTGGCCCAGCCTGCTCTGGTGCTCTGGTGCTGCCGTGGCTGCTCAGGGCCCTGGACGCCTGGCCCAGCCTGCTCTGGTGCTCTGGTGCTGACGCCTGGCCCAGCCTGCTCTGGTGCTCTGGTGCTGTGCCGTGGCTGCTCAGGGCCCTGGGCCTGGCCCAGCCTGCTCTGGTGCTCTGGTGCTGCAGTGGCTGCTCAGGGCCCTGGACGCCTGGCCCAGCCTGCTCTGGTGCTCTGGTGCTGCCGTGGCTGCTCAGGGCCCTGGACGCCTGGCCCAGCCTGCTCTGGTGCTCTGGTGCTGCCGTGGCTGCTCAGGGCCCTGGACGCCTGGCCCAGCCTGCTCTGGTGCTCTGGTGCTGCCGTGGCTGCTCAGAGCCCTGCATGGCCAGGTGCTGCTGCAGAGACTGGGAGCAGGGTTTTTGATCAGCCCATCTTGCAGTGATCTTGTGGATGTCAGCAAGTCACAACTTAGTGACCTTATTTTCATCAGAGTATAGTGGTGTGGGTGGATTAGCGTGGGGTTGTGTGTCCGCGGTCGATGGGAAGTGTCTAGATTTAAGCAATAAGCCCCGAGAGGCCGAAGATTACACAGATTTTACAACAGCTAAGGGGGTTAGCCACGACGTGCAAATGGAGTACCTAAAACAAAGGCATAAAGACACAACAACGAGAAATGTAACGATTCATTCATAGATAATCATTCTTCAGCCAAGAAATATATTTCCTCTATCAGATTGCAGATTTCCTCTATGGTTGCCAAGCAACGTTGAGACACAGCTACTCCCAACTTTTCTATCAAGTTATGGTAGCTCAGTAATATAGAACAAAATGTGGTGTATGTTTATGCTGCATTTTACAACGGTATCAAACAGGATTCAGCCAATCACAATCAAGAACTATCAGTTTTAGAACACCCTTTTTATTAGAATTTATTTAATGTTGTCTCTCACATGGGAAAATGGCACAGGAAATGAAATAATTGATCCCAACAAGAGTTCTTGATTGATTTTGGGTCATTGAGCATGTATATCAAGCAGCCCCTTCCTCACTCTCTCTCTCTCACACACACACACACATACAGCACCCCTGATGCCACACCATCTCCCTGTTATGTGGGTCATGGGATAGGAGGTCAGTCTGAAAGTGGGTAACATTGGCTGGACCTGAAGGACGTTACATTATTCAGGAAGTGAGCACAAGCCCAGGGAGCCGGGGAGCGTCTGCGTCCCCTCACATCACCGCAGAGCCTCTCACAATGAGTGGCAGGCAAAACACTGCTAAATGATCTCAGATCAGACAGGCAACTGTCACCAGAGTGTTTTATAGAAACTTCAGTCAGGACAGGATATCTTGTAACAATTTACAGTATTGAGAAGCATATGAGAGTATGTGTGCAAAACTAATAACTTGTATTGTGTATTCCAGGTAATATCAATCAAATTGAAGTTGGTTGGTTTTTTTACGGCAAGTAAAATCAAAACAGCCCAACTTCACTTTGATTGATATTACTTGAAATGCACAATCAAAAAGGCCACAACACATTAATTACAGGGCAAAGTAAAATACATGAGCATTAATAACTGCAGTAAAATAGGACAACTACAAGGTCGACATGCAGTGCAGTCATTTCAGGAAGGCAACAGAGTGGTAGAGCTGAGGTGCTGGCAGGTGTTTGTTTGGCATGCTCAGTGGGCCAATCGAAATGAGACCTGCTTTAAATGGCCCGCCTTAACGGAGCGAGTGACTGTGGTTGGTGCTGCTGAATGAGCTGATCATCAGTTGATGAACAATGCAGGAGGCAGACTACTGTGGACTGCCTGGTCCAACACTATGCTTGATCTATGATGCTTCCTGAGTCTGAGGGGTTTGTAGACTAATGCCAAGTAAAGGATTCCGTTATGAAACTGTTTGCATATGTCTAAATGGCCCTCTAAACAGTGAGTCACAAAGAAAGACAAAATGTGCATGAGCACTCCCAATTAGGGGACTCGGCCAACCTCATTCCCTAATGAGAATGCACATAACTACCTACACACAGATACACACATACAATGGATACTCTTTGAAGTACACACATATTCTGTCGCTCTCTCTCTATCTCTGATATCTCTGACACACACACACACACACACACACACACACACACACACACACACACACACACACACACACACACACACACTTGTATGTAGTCCAGATAAACTAGGCTGCAGAGGCACTCATTAATAAAAAGCCAACCCAGAGGAGTTCTCCCCCCTCCCCATTCACTGCTGTGCTTTGTAAACTAGGCCACTGGTGAGTAATGCTGGGGCCTGTAATTAGGCGATCGTTTGCAAATTCATACTTTTGGATTTCAAGGCCACTATGCCTGTGGGTCACTGTGGCCAGCTGCAAAGTTCTCATGGAGGAAAAGGCTTTTAATATGGTAACTGATTTAGATGGCGGCCCGACGGTCCCCTAGTCCTCCTCAGCGGGCCTGGGAGCCTGATGGGCGGCATTCGCATCATATCCTGGGGTTGCTGGAGGCAGCTGTGGCGTCCTGTTTTATACATCAGCTCCTCTTTACAAGAACAGGAAGCTGACGTGAATCATATCTGCCTGTGAGGTGTGCAGCAGAGGAGGAGGGGTGCGGTTTGGGCTGTGATATGTTTGATGTGTGTGTGTGTGTGTGTGTGTGTGTGTGTGTGTGTGTGTGTGTGTGTGTGTGTGTGCTTGTGTTTGTACATGTGGGAAGGAGAGCGCGAGAGGGAAAGAGTGTGATTGACAGAAAGCGTAGGGGAGCAAAAGAATAGGGTGCTTTCATGCCTGTCTTTATGGTCCAGGCCCACATGAGCACAGAAAGGCATTTCAGCTCTTCTTGACAGTATATTAGGGCATCAACAGACAAGAGTAATAAAAAAAAAAAGGCCAAACTGATGTTTTTATAAAAACAGTATAATACTTTGTGCATCTCCGTTACGTAATGAAACTAGGCATCTTGTTTTTGTTGCATATTGTTTGGGCCTTTTGCCTTTATTCAGATAGGACAGTGAATAGCGACCGGAAGCAAGTGGGAGAGAGAAATAGGGTGTGAAATGACAGCGGGTTGGACCCGAGCCCGGGCACGGACACTTGGACACTTGGAAAGGGCACACAAAGGGTGTGAGCGAGCCCTCATGCACTTCTTGATTTGTAAGCCCTCTGTAGTTAGCGAATATTCAAACTTGTGAGGGAGGACATTAAGATTCAGCCACTGTGTGTTACCAGAAAATTGAGCTGGGGAACATAGGACCCTGGGAACATAGGGCCCTGGGAGGACTCTGGGAACATGTATGTACCTCTCAAGTTTGTGTTGCTACCCTATCTAGGCTATGGAATGTTATTTGTTTAAGCTTACTGTTGGGCCTAATGAGATTTCAGAAATAGGCAACATATTGGCAAACTTTTACACCTGGAGAGAGCTCCTGCTAGGTAACTAAATCATGCCATGTAGAGGTCTGTGCGGGACTGATTTTGCCCGCAATATTCTGTCCCGCTCCCGCATTAATGTGTCATTTTTGGTCCCGCTCCTGCCCGCATCTGCAACATGATGTCCCGCTCCCGCCCGCTAAAGCCAGCATGCAGGAGGGATACTGTAGCCTATTCAGCTTTTCTTTCTGTCTCATGAAAGGAGCACACACACCTGAGAAAGACTTCAGATGTCAGTTTCTTGGTTCTGAATGTAGGCTAACAACTGAAGTAGGCCTAGTCTGGTGCCCTCTTCCTCTCTCATGCTTTCGATTTCGAGTTTTGACAATGAGCAGCAGGAACAAATTGAACCCATGTAAACAACAATAGGCCTATAGGCTATAGGCCTGCTATCCGTCAGTTATGCTTAAACCCCGTTTTTTAATGCTGCCTAACAGAACATCCAGCTGAACTATAGTTATGAACACTACTTTAATAATTTCCATATTTAATTTTACGCACATATTTAATTTGCGGGAGTGCAGTGAATCATCGGTTTGTCCTGCACCGCAGCACCTCTCTCATCCCGCCCGCTCCCGCAAAGAGCTTTCAAAAGTTGTCCCGCGCCGCACTCTTTTGCGTCGGGACCCGCGGGTCTACCGCGGGAGTGCAGACCTCTAATGTCATGTCATTGTGTAGTGTCTACCAAAACCAAATGAACATTTGGACTTATCTCTTCTATGATCCCAGAAAGATTTTCCATCCACATATCCTTGCTCTATGCGCAACTAGCCTAAAACCGTGAGACTGAAAGCTAATTACTGTCATGTTCTTCTTAAAGTGACAGGCACTCAATTAGACCTGCACACCACCAATGTAATGACATTAAAGACAAGCGTAATAGTTTGAAAATCAATATGTAAGTATTCAAGTTGCTAAATATTCTAGCTATTAGTAATTATGCAGATCATAAAATATTAGAAATTGATAAATAAAATCAATAAAATACTAGAAATATATATGGGCTTCGGATCCAGCGCCAGTCGGCTCTGACCATGCACCAAGTTCCAAAGCTGGAAATGACGCATGGACCAACGTCGATTTTTATTGGATATTCAGTAAAAAGAGAGTCGTCCTCTAGTTAAGAGGGTGACGATAATGCACATACATTGCTTGCCACCTAACAAGAAGAAGAAAAAGTTGCTCGGGAACGCGCGTGGAGTCCGAGTGGAGTCGCAAGCGCTGAAGCGCAACTTAATTTCATTGGTTAACAGCGGCTCTAACGAAAAGCGGTCTGCCTGTCGTCCTGCTGCTGCAAATATGCATTCGAACATGACGTGAAATATCCGTAGTCAAACTATAAATAAACGATTCAAAAATGGAAGATAACGCACAGAACGGCCAGCCTGAGCGGACAATTACGTCCCCAACTCATCTAAAATGCGGTGTCTGGAAATACTTTGGGTTGTACAGGTTGATGGTAAAGTAACCGTTAAAGAGAATGTAGTCTGCAAAAAACAGTTCACTTACGCATCTGTAACCTGCGTTGTGTTGAACCTGCGCGATTCAGCTCTGCACACGCCCAGACTCGAACCCCCGAACAGCAGCACCTCGGATCGGGAGGCGAGTGCGCTAACAATTGAGCCAATAGCCCAGGCTACTGGCCCACATACCAGCAGCACTCTTGAGGCATCGGGGAGTGAGGTTTACCAACGTTCCACAAGCACAGCTAAGCTAGCTGGCATCCGTTACACATGCACGACATCCAATCTTCGCGCTCACCTGTCGCGTTACCATCCAAATGAGGCAGCGGAGTCAGAGGCACAGTAGACGGCCAGAGCATCGCCAGGTGTCCAACATCATATCATTGCATACTTTCCGTAAATCCTAAATTATGTCCAGTGTCTGCTATTTACTTAGGCTGCAAAGCACAGATATGTATTTGGGGCAGGCTTATTCAAGGCAGACCTTTATTTCTTACATCGTGCGTTTTATTGTGAGATATGCATTTAGTTTGGAGAGGCATACAAGGCTATCAAAAGCAGATGATTTTTGGGTTGGTATGGGATTTAATTTACTTTTGGACTTTTGTTATATAGTTAAATGTTGAGACTGATGGGCACTTAAATCTAGGGGGTATTTGATGATCACTGTAAAGTTTCGTGTAGTTGAAAAAGTGTTGGAATTTCCAGTTGTTTATCGCGAGACAAGGCAGTCCCTTTCACTCATTCATTGAACGTGCGCTGTGCTCTAATGGAAACCTTATTGCGTAGCCAAGTAGCCTAAATTGAGTTATTATGACCGCCGCGCAGCGAAGCGGCGGTCATATAGGTTTAGTCAGACACTGAAAGGCCGGGGTACACGAAACTTGGTGGGCATGTAACCCCACATGGATAGCATGGAACCATCGTTTTTCGTTTTGATCTGTAGCCCCCCCGCTGGACTGGACCCCCGAAAGGAGGTAGGGCAGACACAGTTTTTCTGTGAATATCTCGAAAACCGTGGGGTTTTAGGAGGACCATTTTTTTTGTATTTTTGATCTCAAGGGGCCATGTCAACCCATTCCATAACCACTCATTTCATGTATAGGCGCCACCTAGTTAAACACAAAAAAGTAAAAATGAGGTGTTGTAATTGAAGGTATCTGTGACCTAACATAGTCAAAACTGCACGAAATTGGAAGTGTAGGATCATTATGACACCCTCTGTATGCACGCCAAGTTTTGTGGAATTCCGTTCATGGGACACAATAAATTAATTTATGTTACTATACACCAACTGGCCTGTAGGTGGCGGGAGACAATTTTCTGTGAATATCTCGAGAACCGTGGGGCCTAGGAGGTCCACCTTTTTATGTATGTTGGTCTTAAGGGGGCATGTCAACCCATCCCATTACCACTTATTTCATGTATAGCCCACCTAGTTAAAATTAAAAAGCAAAAAATTAGGTGTTTTCATCACAATATCTCTGGCTGACAAGGTCAAAACTGCACGAAATTAAAAGTGTAGGATCATTATGACACCCTCCGAATGCATGCCAAGTTTTGTGTACTTTCGTTCATGGGGGCCTTACAATAAAATAATTTATGTGTACATTTAGTGGCGCATACACCAACAAGGATTCCCGGGACACTGAAAGACCGGGTACCGCGAAACTTGGTGGGCATGTAACCCCACATGGATAGCATGGAACCATCATTTTTCGTTTTGATCTGTAGCCCCCACTGGACTGGACCCCGAAAGGAGGTAGTGCAGACACAGTTTTCTGTGAATATCTTGAAAACTGTAGGGGTTTAGGAGGACCATTTTTTTTTTGTATTTTGATCTCAAGGGGCCATGTCAACCCATTCCATAACCACTCATTTCATGTATAGCCACCTAGTTAAACACAAAAAGTAAAATGAGGTGTTGTAATTGAAGGTATCTGTGACCTAACATAGTCAAACTGCACGAAATTGGAAGTGTAGGATCATTATGACACCCTCTGTATGCACGCCAAGTTTTGTGGAATTCGCTCATGGGACACAATAAATTAATTTATGTTACTATACACCAACTGGCCTGTAGGTGGCGGGAGACAGTTTTTCTGTGAATATCTCGAGAACCGTGGGGCCTAGAGGTCCACCTTTTTATGTATGTTGGTCTTAAGGGGCATGTCAACCCATCCCATTACCACTTATTTCATGTATAGCCACCTAGTTAAAAATTAAAAGCAAAAAATTAGGTGTTTTCATCACAATATCTCTGGCTGACAAGGTCAAAACTGCACGAAATTAAAAGTGTAGGATCATTATGACACCCTCCGAATGCATGCCAAGTTTTGTGTACTTTCGTTCATGGGGGGCCTTACAATAAAATAATTTATGTGTACATTTAGTGACGTTACACCAACAAGGATTCCCGACACTGAAAGACGGGGTACACGAAACTTGGTGGGCATGTACCCCCACATGGATAGCATGGAACCGCCATTTTTCGCTTTGATCTGTAGCCCCCACTGGACTGGACCCCCGAAAGGAGGGTAGTGCAGACACAGTTCTCTGTGAATATCTTGAGAACTGTAGGGCCTAGGGATGACCATTTTTTCCTCAGATGTTTGCCTCCAGGGGTCATGTTAACCCATTTCATGTTCACACATGTGCACAAACAGATACACGCACACACACACATACATTCACAGTAATCATAATGCATGACACATACTCACACAGTAGACATATGTACGCTTGTATGCACAGGCACATACGCAGGCACACACACAAGCACGCACACACACACACACACACACACACACACACACACACACACACACACACACACACACACACACACACACACATAACATAAACATAACAAAAAACAATCAAGAATTTCTCAGAATTATGAACAGGCAAGATGGAGGTGGGGTTGTATAAAATTAATTTTACATGTGAAATCTATGAACTAATCATGTTTTGGTACTTGTTGTCTAGCAGATACCAGTGAGAATTGAGTGTGGATAATGCAATTTAGTGAGACAGTTAGAATCATATAGGCCTTTTAGCGTGATTTCTTTTTGTGGAAAAAATGTGCTGGACTGGGCGGTGGTCATATTTTGTACCGCTCTGCGGTACATCTAGTTTTTTTAATTATGCATGGTTTACTTTTCATTAAATTCGTAGGCAACAGTTGTGTTTAAATGTAGGCTAGTAGCCTACTGCTTCAGCCTCTGGCAAGCTCAAAAGTGGGCGGCTATGGGTAGCTTGAGAGCAACGTGTTGGAGACCCATGGTGTATAACGAAGGGTTTGCCGCTGTTGTGTAATTTATTGTCTTAATCATCTTTAGGCTATTTTTGTTTGGGACAAACAACAACGAAACAAGATCAATACAATTTTCTTTATTCGTCATATGATGCATAAATAACCATAATATACACTTCTTCTCATAGGCTCCTCAAGAAATATGCCTTAGAGTGTTTGTACATTGAGGACTGAGAGTGAATAAGTGGTGAATAAGTGTGGAATTTGCTAGGTTGTGTTTAAAAAACAAAATCAAGTTACTTCCTGTTAGATTTTTGTGTGAATAAGGTTAAAAATTGTGGTGTTTTGCAAAATGTGTTTTACTGTAGGAAATTGAAAACTGAGTCAAATACTGAGAATTTGTGTATGGCTTTGCAGATTTGGTGTTCGGTTATGGTGTTTTAAAGACATGTTTAGAATGTGTGACAAGCAAAGATTTAGGGGGGAATGCTCCCATGTGCTTAAGTAAAAAAAAAAGGTGCATAACTAAGCACTGTTCAACCTGCGCGAATTCTCCCCTCTGTCATTTACTCGCGATAAAGGGAGTTACGCGTTTTGGGAGGAGCAACCCCAAAATGTGGGCGTTTCTTATGTATACAACTCTTGTGCGCATTCTGCCACTGGCTTACCGTAATCACCTTTTCAGCTACAGTTCCCCATTACTGTATTAAGGTTTTTCCCCATTACAGTGTCACACGGTGGCAAATTTCCCGACATTACCTTATCTATTGTATTATTTACATTGTAAAATGTATTTGTGATAATATCACAAACACATCCATCATACAGTATGATCTGATTATGTTTGAATCAGTTACACACTCAATGTACCCATGCACTCAATACAAAAGACATTTGACAAAGCAGGTTTTCCTAGGATATAGTGTATGCTTGTTTCTTTGTTTTTTTCCCCCAGAATTATTGTTCAAGTAGGATTAGAGGATAATTTGGAGTACATTGCTTTATACTGACCAAACTCGACACATCAGACCTGACCTGCACACTGATGACTTTTTTCTCTCCACATTGTGAAGTACATTACAGTTTTTCTTTAACTGCTTACACTTAAAATCTTTGCATATCATACAAATTTATTTACAGTAAATATGTCACCAAAACATCATACCAAATATGCAAAACCATACACTAACTCTCAGCCTTTGACTCAGTTTCTGTTGACAAGGACTCACCTGTTGCCCAGAGTTTTAGGAGTGATTGTTGAGTTTACAGTTAAG
The DNA here is from genome assembly GCF_017589495.1 of Alosa alosa. Lineage (NCBI taxonomy): Eukaryota > Metazoa > Chordata > Actinopteri > Clupeiformes > Clupeidae > Alosa > Alosa alosa. Next base: position 7,353,582 of record NC_063189.1, read on the forward strand.
CATGTACTGCACAGTAAGTGTTCACACCGGATAGTTGTGTTTAAACAATTGGTTCATAATAAGAGGAATTATCTGAATTTTCTGTGTCTAAAGTAAAGGAATGTGTTTTGTAAATCAACGTGAGTACTGTTTTGCAAAAAGTGTGATACTGATAATGTGCTTATAGTTGTGCAAATCTGGACTAATGTTTTGCTAACTGTTTGATACTTTTGATTTTAGTGTTTAAGCAATTGTAAAAACTGTAATCAAATAGAAGTAGAAGTAGTTCAACTGCAGAGCCATTTCATATGATGCATTTGTACTCTATGTTAACCTTTATGCCCCCACTTTGTACAGATGCCA